>NC_134372.1:48889553-49191540 GCF_035582795.1 Mycteria americana
GCACTTTGATGAGGGCGGTGGCGGTGGCCCGCAGCCCGAACCCTTCCATGTCGGCCGCCTGGATCTCCAGGGTGTATTCGGGGACCGCCTGCAGCGAGAGGCTGTGTCACCCCCAAACGGGGGGCGAGAGCCAGGCTGGGGGGGTGCCGGGGGGGGTACCGTGCCGTGCCGTGCCGTGCCCGGGGGCTAACCTGTGCCACCAGCCCCGCCGCGGCCACGGAGATCACCCCGGTGCTGCCGTCGATGGCAAACATGTGGGGCTGGGGCCGGTCCGGCGTCTGGCGCAGGATGGAGTAGACCACGACCCCGTTGCCGGAGCTCACCGCGTCGTCCGCGTCTGTGGCCAGCACCCGCAGCACGGGGGTGCCTGGGAGCGGGCGGTTATTGGTGACATCTCCCCCGTCCCCCGCCGCCGTCCCGGCACCGCCTTCTGCTCGGCGGCATCGGTCTTACCTGGCTCAGCCCCCTCCAGCACGGTGCCGTGGAAAACCGCCTCGGTGAAGACGGGCCGGTTGTCGTTCTGGTCCGTCACGGTGATGATGATCTCCATGGGGTCCTCCACGGGCTGCCCGTTGGCCGACACGGCGTGGGAGAAGAGCTGCCGGGGGCACCGCCGTCAGCCCGCGCGCGGCCCCGGGGACCGTCCCCTCCCCGCCCCGGCCCCCCACTCACGACGTATTTGTCGATCTCCTCCCGGTCCAGCGGCTTCGTCACCTCCAGCCACCCCGTCTCCCGCTCAATGGTGAAGACGCCCACGGGGGGGGTGTCCGCTCCCTGCCCCGTGATGCTGTAGAAAACCCTGGTCTCCCTGTCCTTGTTGGATTTGATCTGGCGGCGAGGCGGAGGGGGGGTTAGAGGGGTCCCGGTGCCCCGGGGCCCCCCCTGCCCCGCGCCCCGTCCCCGTGGGGCCGCGTACCTGCACCAGCTTCTTGGGGAAGGGCCCCCGCTCGTTCTCCGGGCAGTTGATGGGGGGGATGACCCAGTCCCTCTTCTGCCGCCGGCGGCCGTGCCCGGGCTCGGGGAAGGTCAGCGCGTCCTGCGGGACGGAGACTGGGGCTGAGGGGCCGGGGGGGGGGGGGCAGAGCTCTGCCCGGGGGCTACGGTTCCGCTGCCCCCCCCCCTGCAGACGCACAGCGGCCCCCAGCCCCATCGGGAGGGTCCTACCGTCAGGAGGAGGAGGAGGAGGAGGAGGAGGAGGGTGAAGGTGCGGGGCGACATGGCTCCGGCTGCGCTGGCTGCTCCTCGGGGCGCCAGCTGGGGACCTTCCCCGTGCCGGCCGTGACCTTGGCTGAGTCCTGCCGGGAGAGCCCAGTGCCAGCACCCCGCTCCGGTGCCGGCGCGCGCAGGTGGGGCCCGGCTGCCACCGCCAGCCCTGGAGGGGTGCCCGGGGGGACCCGCGCGGGGGCCCGGCGCACGAGGTGCTGGTCCGGTCTGGGGGGGACGGAGCCCGGGACCCCGGGAGCCCCCCGGGGCTCTGTCGCACGGGGGCCGCGGGGCACCCCCGGGCAGCAGGGCTGCGGTGCGTGCACGGCCCCACCCCGGGGTCCCGCTTCGCTGCGGGGGCCCCGCGCACCCAAAGGGGGGGGGGGGGCTGCAGGCCCTCCCCAGCATCCCCCACCCGCAGCCCGGTGCACTGTGGGGCACTGAGGACCCCCCGGGGTGCTGAGCACCCCCCCCCCCCCCCGGCAGGGTGCTGCGGACCCCGTTGGACCCCCGGAGCCCCTGTCCCGGAGCCCAGGACTGCCGGACCCCCGGGTGCCGGGGAGGGGACAACGCTGCGGCTGGTGCCCGAGAGGACCCCCCGGCAGGGGTGAGCACCCCGACCCCCCCCCCCCCCCCGGCAGGGTGGGCCCGGGGGTGCTGGGAAAGCCCCCGCCACAGGGTGCCGGGACCCCGGGCGGGGGGGTGCGGGGAGGGGAGTCCCCGGGGGTCCCCAGGAGCCGCAGCCCGGCCCCGGGCAGGGGGACGGGTCGCACCGGGAGGGGCTCGGCCCCCGCACGGGGCCGGCACCGGGGCCGGGGGGAGCCGCGGGGACAGCGGGCCGCGGTGCCCGGGGGTGCCGGGAAAGTGCCCGGAGGTACGAGAGGCACCGGGAGGGACGCCCGGCGGTACCGGGAAGGCGCCCGGAGGTACCGGGATGCCGGGCGGAGGTACCGGGGGAACAGCGGCGGGGGAACGGAGGCACCGGGGGGGCCGCACGGGCGGACCGGGCTGTGCCCGGGGGGTACCCGGGGGGCACCGGGGGGGACCGGGGGCCGCTCTCCGGGGCGGGGCGGTACCTGCGCGGCCGCCGCATCACCTGGAGCGGCGCGTTGCAGCGGGCGGGGCGGGGCGGGGCGACCGGAGCGGCGGCGGCGGCGGCGGCGGCGGCGGCCGGGCCATGCGGGGACCGCGCTCCGGGCTCTGCCCGTTCTTCTTCATCCTCCTCCTCCTCCTCCTCCCGTTCCTGCCGGCGGCCGCCGCGCTCGCCGCTCCCCCGGCCCGGCCGTGTGTGCCCCCGGGGCTGCGCCGCGGGCCGCTCCCGGCACCAGGTAACCGGAGCCGTCGGGGCGCGGCTCCCCCCGGGACCCCGCGGGATGCGCGGCGGGGGGCACCGGCCGTGCGGGGCCGGGACCGGGACCGGGATTGGGACCGGGATTGGGACCGGGATCGGGATCGGGATCGGGATCGGAACCGGGACCGGGACCGGGACCGGGACCGGGGCGCCGGTGGGGGGGGCGGGCGGGCCGTGCCCCCGGGTGCGGGCCGGGCTGGGCTGGGGGCGGCGGGGCCCCACCTCGCTGCCGTGCTTGGCCCCGCTTTGCCCCCCCCCGGCTTGTGGGGCCGGCTCTGGGGCCGCGGGGTCGGTGCTTTTCGGGGGGAGCTGGCACGGCCCCGGGTGTGGGGCTGGTAGGGGTCCCCGCGGTGCGGGGCTGGGCCATGGGGCGAGTCCTTTCCCTAGGTGTGGGGCCGGGCTGTGGGGCTGGCCGGGCTCCTGCGCTCTAGGGCAGTGCACCCCTGGGCTGTGGGGCTGGGCCGTGGGGCCGTGGGGCTGGCGGTGCCCCCCCCAGCAGTAGGGCTGGGCCGTGGGGCTGGCGGTGCCCCCCCAGCAGTAGGGCTGGGCCGTGGGGCTGGCGGTGCCCCCCCCAGCAGTGGGGCTGGGCCGTGGGGCTGGCGGTGCCCAGCCTGCCTGTCTGGCCCCGCCGGTGCTGGTGGCGGCTGATGCCAGCGCTGGTGCCTCTGGTCCAGCCGTGGGGCACCCACGGGGAGCCACCAGGCAGGGCTGGGTCCCCGCAGGGTGGTCACTGGCACCGGGCTGGCGATGGGGCTGGGTGCCCCCGGGCCACCCTTCTCTGGCCGTGGGCAGGAGCGCGGTGCCGTGGGCTGCAGAGTCCGGCCGGCCCGGCCCGAGGCTGGGCAGGGGCTCGCTGCCGCTGGCTCTTGGCCCGGTGTTGCCTCGGGCCTCTTTGCCCCGTTCGCTCGGCAGCGTCCCGGGAGAGCGGGGCTGCTCGGGAACCACGGCCGGAGCCAGCACTCACCGAATGGCCGCGGAGCACTAAAAGCACTCCTTGGCGGTAAGTGCTCTCGCCGTGCCAGGAGAGACCCTGACCTCCGCTTGCCTCGGACGCCGCATCCAGCTTCATCCAGGTTCCTTCGGCCCGGCTGCCGGGCAGCTCCCACCAGGCTGCCGGGAGCGGAGCTGGGCTCTGCTGGGCCCCCGCCGCGGGCAGGGGCTGGAGTCCGGCCACGCCGCCGCAAAATCCCTGCGTGGGTGGCACGTGGCCCGGGCACCGGCCGTGTGGCTCCACCGCTGCGGGCACAGTGCCACGTGGGCTCTGCACGGAGGGACCCCGAGGCCACGGTGGGGTCTGGCCCCCCGAGCCGGGGCTGGAGCGAGGCTGCGGACCCGGACCCCGCTGTGCCACCCAGTCCTTCGGTGGGGAGCAGGGCTGGGGGCTCCCCCGCGCTCCTCGTGCCCCGGCCCCACTTTCTGGGGTGGCCGGGGCCCTTCCGGGGCCCCACCGATGTCCCTTATCGCCACCATCGCGGCTGGGAGGGGCCCTCGGCGCTGCCCTCCAGGCACGGCTGCTGCGCCCGGTGCGGGGACGAGGGGCCCTGCTGTCGCCCCGGGGCTCGCTCCCTGCCCCGGTGTGGGGCAGCTGTGGGGCAGAGCTCTCCTTGCCCCGCTCCACACTTCCCCCCGCTCCCGCAGCCCCCCAGCCCCGCTCCCCGTCCCCTCCCGGCTCTCCCGGCCGCTCAGCCCGGGCGGCCTCTCGCTGCCGCCGGAGCTGGCTTAGCTCCGCTAATCCCCTAATCCTGCCGCCCGGCCGGGGGTCCGGGGGCCTGGGCTGAATCCAGCGTGGGGGATGCAGCGTGGTCCCGGGTGGGGGGCTCCGTGCTGTGTCCCATGTGCTGGCCGTGGGGGGCTGGGAGCCCCGAGGGAGGGTGACACACCGGGTGGAGGGCTGGGGCAGGGCTGTGCCTGCCCAGGAATTTCCCTTCATCTACGGAACAAAGCCGAAACCTCCGCCGAAACCTCCGCCACGCTCCCGTGCCGCTCCCGGAATCCCCCGCCTCGTCTGCCTCGGGAGGCTGGGGGGGGCTGCGGGGTCCTGGGGGGCTCGGGGACGGGTCTCCCCCGGCCGCCCTGACCCCCCGCTCTCTCGCAGCGAGCTCCGGAGGCTGCACGGGGCCGTACGGGACCGAGGAGCCCGATGCCGGGGCGCAGGAGGATGGGGGCCCTGTGCGGCTGCCGGGGGTGGGCAGGGTGCTCGCCTCCCCCCCCCGGGACGCTGCCGGCCGGCCGGACCCTGCCCTGGTTTCCGTGCGGAGCAGGCGCTCCCCCCAGGTAACGCTCCCCGGCTGCCCTGTCCCCCCGTCCCCTGACCCCCCGGCCGGCTGCGCCCTCACCTCCCCCCGCCCCCATCCCGCAGGAGCTCCCCGGGGCTCACGCCGCTCCCAGGAGGCAGAAGAGGGACTGGGTGATCCCCCCCATCAAGGTTCCCGAAAATGAGAGGGGCCCCTTCCCCAAAAAGCTGGTTCAGGTATGGGGGGGTCGGTCTGGGTGGGGGTCTGGGTGCGGATGGGGGTGCTGGAGCGGGGTCCGTCCCCCCTGCCTCTGGGCATGGATGTGCAGTCGAGGGTGGGAGCGGTGCCGGCGGCGGCCGTCCCCCCCGCATCGGGGCGGGGTGCGATGCCGCTGGAGGGGCAGGGGGGGCACTGAACCCCCCCATCTCCTCCCAGATCAAATCCAACCGGGACAGAGACACCAAGATCTTCTACAGCATCACGGGGCAGGGGGCGGACTCCCCCCCCGAGGGCGTCTTCACCATCGAGAAGGAGTCGGGCTGGATGAAGGTGACGCAGCCGCTGGACCGGGAGGACGTCGACAAGTACCACGTAGGTCCCTGCCGGGGGGGGGGCCGCGGTGTGCCGGCACGCCGTGCCGTGCCGTGCCCCCGGCTCACCCCTCCGCCTCGCAGCTCTTCTCCCACGCCGTGTCCGAGAACGGCAAACCGGTGGAGGAGCCGATGGAGATCATAGTCACGGTGACGGACCAGAACGACAACAAGCCCCAGTTCACGCAGGAGGTCTTCAGGGGCTCCGTGCCGGAGGGTGCTTTGCCGGGTAGGGCCCCCTGCCGCGGGGCGGCTCTGCCTCCCGTTGCCCGCGTCCCTCGGGGAGAGCCCTGGGACCGTCCCCATGGGGGACGTGGGTGCCCCGTCCCTCCCGTCCACCCCACTCACCGGGACGCCTCGTCCCCAGGCACCTCCGTGATGCAGGTGACCGCCACGGACGTGGACGACGCGGTGGAGACCTACAACGGCGTCATCGCCTACTCCATCCTCAGCCAGGAGCCGCGGGAGCCCCATCCCCACATGTTCACCATCAACAGGGCCACTGGCACCCTCAGCGTCATCGCCAGCGGCCTCGACCGGGAGGTGGGCTCTGCGGCACCGCGGGGCGGGCGGCCCCGGCTCCGGGCGGGGGGCTGACGGGGTCTGTGTCTGTCTGTCTGTCCGCCGCAGCGCGTGCGGGAGTACACGCTGACCATGCAGGCAGCCGACCTGGATGGCGAGGGGCTGACCACGACGGCGCTGGCGGTGATCAAGATTGCGGACATCAATGACAACGCCCCCGAGTTTGACCCCAAAACGGTAACGTGGGCCCCCCCCCTCCCCAGTGGGACCCTCTCCCCACGGGCTGGGACTGGGCCGGTACCCACCGGGCTGCGGCACTGACGGTGGCCCCGACCCGCAGTATGAGGCGACCGTGCCGGAGAACGAGGCCGGGCGGGAGGTGGCCCGGCTGGCTGCCACCGACCTGGACGAGCCGAGCACGCCGGCGTGGCGAGCCGTCTACTCCATCCTGCGCGGCAACGAGGGAGGTGCCTTCGCCATCGCCACCGACCCCGCCAGCAACGAGGGCGTCCTCCGCACCGGCAAGGTGTGTCCCCGGCCCCGCGCCCCCCCCCGCTGCCCGCAGTGGGGTGCTGCCCGTCCCCTCCCCTCTCCCAGGGTCTGGACTACGAGGCCAAGAAGCAGTTCGTGCTTCACGTGACAGTGGCCAACGAGGCCCCCTTCGCCGTGAAGCTGCCGACGGCCACCGCCACGGTGACGGTCAACGTGGAGGATGTCAACGAGGCGCCTGTCTTCGACCCGCCGGTGCAGCTTGCCCTGGTGCCGGAGGACGTGCCGCCGGGGCAGACCCTCGCCTCCTGCACGGCCCAGGACCCCGACAAGGCCCAGGGACAGAGGATCAAGTGAGCAGCGTCGGGGTCGGGGTCGGGGTCTGGGGGGGTCCCCACCGCCCCCCGCCATGGCGCCGGCTCCCCTCTGCCCCCAGGTACCTGGTGGGGCATGACCCGGCGGGCTGGCTGGCCGTGCACCCCAAGAACGGCCTCGTGACGGCACGGGACCACCTGGACCGCGAGTCCCCCTTCGCCAAGAACAGCACCTACGCGGCCGTGCTGCTGGCCGTGGACGACGGTGAGGGCCGTGAAAGGGGCCCTTGTTCCTGCCGTCCCGCGTGAGGGACACGTGCTGCCGTCACCGGGAACCACATCCCGGCTCCGGCACGGAGCGGTGCCGGGGGCTGCCTGTCCCCACCCCTGCTCGGGGCATCCCCGTCCCTCTGAGGGTCCTGGTTTTGGGGAGCCCCCCTCCAGCATCGCTCCTCCCCGCAGGCTCGCCGCCCGCCACAGGCACCGGCACCCTGCTCCTCACCCTGCTTGACGTCAACGACCACGGCCCCGAGGCCGAGCCCCGGGACGTCACCGTCTGCAACCGCAGTCCCCAGCCCCAGGTCCTCGCCGTCACCGACAGGGACCTGCCCCCCAACACCGGCCCCTTCCGCGCCGAGCTCAGCCACGGCTCGGGGGACAGCTGGGCCGTGGAGGTCGGCGATGAAGGTAACGTCGGGGGGACGCCCGGCACGAGGCAGGCTGCGCGGCGGCGGCGTTACCCGTGCGTCCCCCCGTGAGCCACCCGTCCCGTGCAGGTGACACGGTCACCCTGCGGCTGGTGGCGCCGCTGGAGCCGGACCTCTACAGCGTCCACCTGCGGCTCCTCGACCGGCCGGGCAAAGCCCAGCTCACCATCGTCACCGCGCGGGTCTGCGACTGCGAGGGCCCGGTGCAGAGCTGTCCCCAGAGACCCCAGCCCGCCACCGGCCTGCCCTTCGTCCTCGCTGCCCTGGGCGCCCTCCTGGCCTTGCTGCGTGAGTGGGGGTCCCCGGGGGTCCCGGTGCCGCTACGGGGCAGGGGACACACACGCACGTCCCCGCTGACACCGCTGCTCCCCCCAGTCATCCTGCTGCTGCTGCTGCTCTTCGTGAGGAGGAGGAAGGTGGTGAAGGAGCCGCTGCTGCTGCCCGAGGACGACACGCGGGACAACGTCTTCTACTACGGGGAGGAGGGCGGCGGGGAAGAGGACCAGGTGGGTGTCCCGGGGGGCTGGGGGGCCGGTGCCGGCGCAGGTGGCCTGACCCTGCTCCTCTCCATTGTGCGTGTGCCCCCCCCCCCCAGGACTACGACCTGCGGCAGCTGCACCGGGGCCTGGACGCCCGCCCCGAGGTGCTGCTCCGCAACGACGTGGCCCCCACCCTCCTGCCGGCCCCCCAGTACCGGCCCCGGCCCGCCAACCCCGATGACATCGGCACCTTCATCGAGGAGGTGAGCCCCGGCCGTGGAGGGGACGGGGGGACAAAGTGGTTTGGCACCGTTCCCCCCCACCCGTGCCGGCACCGCCGGGGCACCCCCAGCCGTCGGCATCCCCGGCCCAGGGGGGACGGGTGCTGACCCCTCCTGCCCCCCCAGAACCTGAAGGCGGCCGACACGGACCCCACGGCCCCCCCCTACGACTCCCTGCTGGTGTTCGACTACGAGGGCAGCGGCTCGGAGGCCACCTCGCTCAGCTCCCTCAACTCCTCTGCCTCCGACCGCGACCAGGACTACGACTACCTCAACGACTGGGGCAGCCGCTTCAAGAAGCTGGCGGACCTCTACGGCGGCGGGGAGGAGGAGGACTAGGACCCTCTCCGGCCCCGCTGCCCCCCCTGCCCCACGCCTTACCGCTGCCCGTGCCTTGGGGCTGCCCCCTCCCGCCGTGCCCCCCGCCTCGGCGGCAGCCCCCTCGCCTTCCTCTCCTGTATTTTTCTTTCTTTTATTTTTTTTTTTTTTTAAATGTATGAAATAAAGGTAGTGTGATGCTACGGACGAGGTGAGCGGGTGCTGGTGTAAGTTTTAAATAAAGAACGTGGGGTTTGTTTTTTAGATGCTCCAGCCTCTGCGTGGCTTTGTGCCCTGGCAGAGGGCCCCGGGGGGCTGCTGCCCGCCGCAGGGGTTGGTGCTGACCCCAGCCCCGCTGTGGCCCCCTCAGACCCCCAGCCCCGTCCCCCTTGCCCGCAGCAGCACCCGGCTGCTCCCGGCCACGTGCCCACGGCCCCCCGGCAGCGGGTGTCCTTGTCCCCAAGTGCCAGTGCAGGTGGGCACGGGCAGAGCACTGAGCCCCCCACCCTGCGCCCCGCGGCAGCGGCACCAGCGGCACCGGGCGTTGACGGTGCCAAATCCCTCCTGGCCTCGTAATTCCCCTCGTGCCGGGGCGGCCGGAGCCCTGCCCGCCTGCAGCCCCCCAGGCTGGCACCCCGGGGTGACCGTCGCCCCACACGTGGCGGGGCAGGCGCGGGACCCCCAGGGACCCCCCGGCTTCCCCGGCCGCACGGCCCACGGGCAACGATCCCGTGCGGCCAAGGGCTGCAGGGCAGGGGGCTGGCAGGGGCTGCCCGCTCCCCCCGTGGGGGGCTCAGCCCCGGGACCACCCCAGCACCGGCGGCTCCCACCGGCTCCGCTCCCCGGGAGCCGCGGGGCGAGGGGGCGGCCGGTGGCAGCGGGGGTCCCCGCGGGTTTCCCCGTGCCGTGGGGTCACCCCCGGCTTTGCCGTGTCTGGGGACGGAGGGGGGCTGCAGCATCCGGGGGCCCCGTGGGCCCGTCCTTCCCGCGTGGGGCCCCCGGGTGCCGCGTTTGCCCCCGGCAGAGCCGGGACCCGCGGGGGCCGCGGGGGGGGTGCGCCCCGGGCTCTGCCACCCACCGAACCCCCGCAAGCTCCCACGGCCCTGGACGGGCACCCACGGAGCTCCCGCGCCCCGGGGGCTGCACGGCTGCTGCCGGGGGTACCGGGGCACCGGGGGTACCGGGGCCCCGGGGGAGCGGGGGAGCGGGGGCGGGCGGGGCGGCACCGCCTCCCGGCGGGGCGGGGCGGGGCGGTTCCCCGGGGGGGACCGGTACCTGCGGGGCGGGACCGGGACCGGACCCACCTGCGGCTCCGCGGCGGCAGCGCTCCGATCGCTCCGGCACCGCTCCGGCACCGCTCCGGCACCGGCACCGGCCATGGGGCGGCGGGGGTGCTGCCCGGCCCCGCTCTGCCTCCTCCTCCTCCTGCTTCAGGTGAGGGACGGGGCCGTGGGACGGGACCGTGGGACCCTGCCCGGGACCGTGGGACCCTGCCCGGGACTGACCGCTCTCTCCGGGCAGGCCGGTCACCGGCTGTGCCAGCAGGCAGCACCGTGCCAGCCCGGCTTCACCGCCGAGACCTTCGTCCTCGCCGTGCCGCGGGACAGCGTGGCGACGGGACGGGCGCTGGGGCGAGGTAAGGCGAGGAGCCGTGGGGACGGGCTGGGCGCGCGGCACGAGGGTGGCCATGGGGCCGGGCTGGGTGCACGGCACCGGAGTTGGCAATGGGGGACGAAGCCGCGGCTCCGTGCCCGTGTGGTGCCGGGGTGGCAAGTGGGGACAGTCTCTGCCTGGCTCTGTGGGTGGCCGTGGGGACAGGGCCACGGGGACCGTGCCGTGGCGGCGGGGACAGGCTCGGCGCGCGCCGCCGCAGGTGGCGTTGGGGTCAGAGCCACGGTTGCGTGTCTGTGCGTGGCGGCGGGGCCGTGCCGAAGGGCCGGGTCAGCGCGGGCGCTGGTGCTCCCACCGCGGCGGGATGGCGTCGCGGCGCGGGGGCAGTGGGTGCCTCTCCCCGGGGTGCGCCAGCGCGGGCGGCGCTGACTCAGGCGGCGCAGACCTGTTGGGGCCGGCAGGCCGGGGCGTGGGGCTACGCAGGCACCCATCCTGCCCCGCGCCTCGCCCGCCCGCCGGGTCCCGGCACCCAGGGTTCAGGGGGGCGAACCCGCCTTTCGCAGCCGTGGAGCTGAGCCCCCAGCGCGGCCTCCCCGGGCGGCTTTTGGCGTGGGGACGGCGGTGTCTCACCACGCCGGCACAAAATTCCCGTCCTGGCGCGGCAGGTGCCGGCGCTGAGCCCTGCCCGCATTGCCGCGGCGGCTGCGCCAGCCTGGGCCCCAGCTCGGGCTGCCAACAGCCTCCCTCTGCCGCACGCCGAGCCCTGGCCGGGGCAGCCGGGTGCTGCCGGCCCTCGGGGAGGCACCGGGGAAAGGCGCGCCCAGGGAAGCGGGTGCCGGGGACCCGCGGCCGCTTTGGGGTGCCCTGCGCGTCCCCAGCCCCGATCCGTGGGTGCTGGCGGGCTGCGCCGTGGCTGGGTGCGGGCTCCCGGGGCAGCGCTTGGGCCATCGCCATCTGCGCCGATTAATGGTTGACGGTGGTGCCGGCACCACGGTCTGCCGGGGGTGGCTGGGGCGGGCGCGGGGCCGAGGGGCGCAGAGCACCGGGGGCTCCCAAACCCCCCCGGCTCCGGAAGGGCTTCGCCCGGGCCGCGGGTGTGGAGCCAGGAGCTGGACCTTGCCCCACACCTCAGGAATTGCCCGTTTGTTGGCTTTCTGGTTGATCATTAACGAAGCCGCCCCGCTGCAGCAGCCTGCGCCCATCAGGGCCGTGCTGGATGCCAGGGTGACGGGCAGCCACGTGGCCTCGGCGTCTCCCCGCCGCGCGGGGCTGGTCTCCAGAGCCGGGACCTGCTGGAAATTCCCAGTCCCGGCACCAGCACTTCCAGTTTCGGGTTCCAGGTGCAGACGGGGCGTGGGAGGGGATGTCTGCCCGTATGGGCCACGTGCCGTGCTGGTGATGCCCGGCCACACGGGCGGACAAGCACGGTGGGAGCTCGGCGATGCCGCCCCCCGCGCCACGCAGCACACCGAAGCCTGCGGCCAGGCCGTGGCGAGGGCAGGCTGACGAGCTGGCCTGTAATTAGGTTGATGAGTTGAGGGCGGTGTTTTCCCTCCGACAGGTCTGGACAGGCCCCACGCGACGCCTGGGCCGGGGAGGTGAACGCCTGCGTGGGGGCCACGGTGTCCCCGGGGCCGGGCAGGGACCCCGCGGCTCTGCTCGGTGTGTGTGTGTGTGGGGGGTGTCTCTGGGGTGGCACGGCCCCACGGGACATGGCGGAGGCTGGGACGCTCCCCCGTCAGCCCTGGGTGGGGGAACCTCGAGAGTCTGAAGTCGCAGCGAAACTCGGGTGACGTCAGCGGGTGCGCTGGCGGGACGTGCTGCTCGTGGCACCTTCGCCCCGGCTGCCCGCAGGCTGACGTGAGCCCCCCCGCCGCCGCCGCCGCCGGCTCCTGCCCCGGCCGTGCTTGCACAACCCACGCGGAGCGGTCACCGCCGGGGTGGTGGCAGCCGCGGGCGGTGGCACCCAGCTCTGCCCGTGAGTCAGCTCGCGCCCAGCCCCGGCGAGACGTCGCGGGGCGACGTGGGGAGCTGCCCTGGTCCCCGTCCCGCTGCGGGGTCTCGTGTGGCAAGGGGCCTGGAAGGGGGGGATCCCCTCGAGGGACACCCCCCCCTCCCCCCCCGGCTCTCCTCGCCTCCCACCCCACCGCTCCGGGAGAGGAGAGGGGCCCCTGGCTCCCAGCCCCGGGGAGGGGAGGGCTGGGGAGGGCTTTCCTTCAGCCCAGGAGCCGGAAAAACAGGTTTGTGCACGGCGGTGGGAAGGGGGAGAGCGGGCGCTGGGCACCCAGCACGCGTTGCACCCAGCGCGGGGCGGGGGGCTGAGCACTGCCCGCTCGCTGCACCCGCTGGGACGGGGCCAGGTCCCGGGTGCCAAGCGCTGCGCCTGCGCCCACGGGCGCTGGGGTGCTGGGGTGCCTCTCCCTGCCGCCGGCCCCTGCTGCGGCAGCGCCTGGCCTGCCCCGGCACGTTCCTGCCCGGCCGGCCCCACCGGCTCCCACAGCCTTTGCCGAGGGTCCCGCCGTGGGGCTGAGCTGGGCTGGCACCGCACCGGCGGGTCCTCCCGGGCTGGGTCGGGGGCACCGCGGCGGGCAGGGGGCCGGCCCCCAGCCCGGGGTTTGGCTATCGCTCCGCCGCCGCCTCCGAATTCCTGGGCTGCACGCGGGCTGACGTAACCCCGCGGGGCGGCGGGGCCGATGGCGGCACCGGTCCCCGGTAGCGGCCTCGCGCCCGGCGTTTGGGCGCGCTGCGCTGCCTCCCACCCCGGGCGCGTCGCCGTCCCGCGGCGAAGCCCTGGCACCCGCTCCGTGTGGCGCGGGTCACGCCGGGGCCGATGGCGGCCGCGCTGGCAGGGGCCCCTGCCCGGGTGCCGCCGGCTCAAACAACCCATCTCCCAGACAAAGGGTGTTTGTTCGGGAGCTCCCGGCAGCGCGGCCCCGGCTCATGTGATGCCTGCTGACCGCCACGGCACCGCTCAGAGCCTCCCCCCGGGCTGGCCGCGGCCCCCCACGTGCCGGTCCCGGCTCGTACCGCGCCCCAGCAGGGTGCCGAGCTGGTGACGCCAGGACACCGTCTGCCCCGGTCTGCGGTGGGCGCCTGGCGTCCCTGGGGACTCCCCGCCGCAGGGGTGTCGGAGGTGCCGAAGGGTGCCTGGGCGGGCTGGGTGCCCCAGCTGCTTCCCCGCGCCACGGGTGCACCGGGGCCGGCACCTTCCTGCCACGCAGGCCCATGTCCCCCTCCTGCAGCCTGCGCTGTCCCTGCTGCGGACACGTGGCCGTGGTCCCCAGCCATGCGGGGGCTCGGGGACCCCCAGGGGTGCCAGCGCAGGTGGGCGGGCACCGACCTTGTTTTTATTTGAAAAGCGCCAGCACCCTCTGCACGCCTCCACGGGCACGGCAGCGGTGACGCGCCACGCGTGGGGACGTGCTGTGCCACAGGGATGCACCGTGCGAGGGGACGTGGCACGCGTGGGGACGCGATGCGCACGGCGCCGTGCGCGGGGATGTGCCGTACACAGTGCCGTAGACGGGGACGCGCCGCGCGCGGCAGGGACGCGCCGTGCCGAGCGCCATTTGCCCCGTTGCCGTGGGCCGGCAGGGATCCCACGGTACGGCAGGTCGTGCCGTGCCCGGTCCCGCACCAACGCCACGGCGGGGACGCACCGTGCGTCACGCTGTACACCCTGCCCGTGCTCAGGATGGGATCCCGGCAGGGCGTGCGGCACCGCGCGTGGGGCATCCCCACCGCGCCTGCGACCCCACGGTCCCCCTGGGCCTCCGAGCCGTGTCCGCGCCGCGCGTGCCTGTGCCGCGCCGTCCCGCGCCCTCCGGCTCTGCCGGCTCGCCGGCTTCCCCCGGGGCAGCACCGGGAGCCCCCTGCCCACTCACTTTCCCCGTCCCCAGTGAGCTTTGCGGACTGTGGCGAGCAGCAGCGTGCCGTGTACCTCTCGGACGACACACGCTTCAAGGTGAGCACGGACGGTGTCGTCTCTGCGACCCGGCCCCTGCAGCTCCAGCGGCGGGAGATCAGCTTCTCTGTCCACACCTGGGACGCCGCGGGCAAGAAGCATTCGGCCAGGGTGACCCTGCGCAGGCGGCGGCACCACCGCCGCCACCAGCAGCAGCAGCAGCAGCAGCAGGTAAAGCACAGCCCCTCTCCCCGGGGTCACCGCAGCCCCTCTCCCTGGGGCAGAGCGTGCAGAGGGCTTGGCAAGGCGCTGGCACCGAGCCGAACCACTCTTCCCGCAGGACACGGTGCCCGGCGTGCTGACCTTCCCCGAGCCCGGGCACAGCCGCCGGCGGCAGAAGAGGGACTGGGTCATCCCCCCCATCAACTGCCCGGAGAACGAGCGGGGGCCCTTCCCCAAGAAGCTGGTGCAGGTACGCGGCCCCACGGGGACGGGGCGCGGGGCAGGGGGGGCCCCGGGGCACCGGGACCCCTCTAACCCCCCCTCCGCCTCGCCGCCAGATCAAATCCAACAAGGACAGGGAGACCAGGGTTTTCTACAGCATCACGGGGCAGGGAGCGGACACCCCCCCCGTGGGCGTCTTCACCATTGAGCGGGAGACGGGGTGGCTGGAGGTGACGAAGCCGCTGGACCGGGAGGAGATCGACAAATACGTCGTGAGTGGGGGGCCGGGGCGGGGAGGGGACGGTCCCCGGGGCCGCGCGCGGGCTGACGGCGGTGCCCCCGGCAGCTCTTCTCCCACGCCGTGTCGGCCAACGGGCAGCCCGTGGAGGACCCCATGGAGATCATCATCACCGTGACGGACCAGAACGACAACCGGCCCGTCTTCACCAAGCAAGTCTTCGTCGGCTACATCGAGGAAAACGCGAAGCCAGGTGCGTGGGGGACCGGCGAGCCGGCGGCCCCGTGGCTGGGACCACGCAGAGCTCCGAGCCAGAGCTGTGCCAGGGTGGGTTTTGTCCCACGAGTAAAATCTCCCCTGCTTGTCCCCGTGCCCAGGCACATCCGTGATGACGGTGAACGCCACGGATGCAGACGACGGGATCAACGTGAACAACGGCATCATCGGCTACTCCATCCTCAGCGAGGAGCCCAAGAGCGCGCAACAGATGTTCACCATCGACCCGGAGAAGGGCGTCATCAGCGTCATCGGCACGGGGCTGGACCGGGAGGTGGGCACCCTCGCCCCGTCCCGGGGGACCGTGCGGCAGCTCCGCGGTGGGACTTGCTGCAGGGATGCCGGAGCCCCGGGGTCCGGCCGGTTCGGTGACTTGCCCTCCTTGGGTCACTGTCCCCTGCTCTGGGGGTATCTGCAGCCCCAAGCCTATCGGGGATCTGTGGTGGGGACGTTGCAGGGGCCCCCAGCCCTGCCGAGCCCTGGGAGCGGGTGGGCTGCCAGCCCTTCGGGTGGGCAGCGGGGACGTCGGCAAGCGTCTGTGCCGGCGGTGAACGCCGTGGCCGGAGAAGGGTGGAAGAGCAGGCAGGCGATGCCCCCGGAGGAGGGGGACACGCCGGACCCCATCCCTGCCCTAACCACGGTGATTTTTGGCTCGCAGACCACTCCCAACTACACGCTGATCATCCAAGCTGCAGACCAGGAGGGCAATGGCCTGACCAACACCGCCACCGCCATCGTGGAAGTCACCGACGCCAACGACAACCCTCCCGTCTTCAACCCCACCATGGTACCCGAGCTGGCTCCCGTGAGCCGCTGCCCTCCCCGGGCCATCGTGGCACGAGCCCCCCTGCCCCGGGGTGCCCGGGACCGCGTGGGTGACCGTCCCCATCCCCTCTCTTGCAGTACGAAGGGACGGTGAATGAGAACGAGGTGGGGGTAGTGGTGGCCCGGCTGCACGTGACAGACCAGGACATGCGGGGCTCCCCTGCCTGGCAAGCCGTCTACCGCATCAAGAGCGGGGACCAGGACGGCGACTTCAGCGTCACCACCGACCCCAAAACCAACGATGGCATCCTGAAAACCGCCAAGGTGGGTCCCGCCGTCGTGCAGCCGCCCTGGCGCCGGCTGCCTCCCCGCCGGTGCTGCCCACCTCCTCTCTCCCGCATCCCCCCCCCAGGGCCTGGATTACGAGGTCAGGAGCCGGTACAACCTCGTGGTGACAGTGGAGAACGCCGTCCCCTTCGCCGTGCCTCTGTCGCTCTCCACGGCCAGCGTCCTGGTGGTGGTCAAAGATGCGAACGAAGCCCCCGTCTTTGTGCCCCCGGTCAAGAGGGTGGAGGTGATGGAGGACCTGCCGCTGGGGCACGAGGTCACCTCCTACACGGCCCAGGACCCGGACAGGGATCAGAGGCAGAAAATCACGTGAGCGGGGGCGGTCGGCGGTGGGGGGCAACGCCGGGGTGCCCGAGGGGCTGCGCTGTGCCGCGCGCCCCTTCGTCCCCCCCCCCCGCTGACCCCTCGCTCGCCCCAGGTACCGCATGGGCAGCGACCCCGCGGGGTGGCTGGCCATCGACCCCGAGAACGGCATCGTCACGGCGGCCCAGCCGCTGGACCGGGAGTCGGTGCACGCCATCAACAGCACCTACAAGGCCATCGTCCTGGCTGTGGACAGCGGTAAGGGGCTGCTGCCGCCCACCCGCGTCCCACCGGGGCTCCTGGGGCAGGCGTCGGGGCCGGGACCCCCTCCCCAGCCGCCTGGCTAACCCCAGGCCCCGCAGGGACGCCGGATGCCACCGGCACGGGGACGCTGCTCCTCCTCCTCCAGGACGTGAATGACAACGCGCCCACGGTGGAGCCCCGGATCTTCGACATCTGCAGCCGGCAGCCCGAGGAGCAGATGCTGAACATCGTCGACAAGGACTTGCCCCCCAACACCTCCCCCTTCAAGGCAGAGCTGGAACACGGCTCCGGCAGCAACTGGACGGCTACGGTGACCAGAGGAGGTAGGTGCCGCGTGGTCTGGCCCGGCCACCCGCCTTTAGCGCGGGGCAGCGGGCGACGCTGAGCGAGGGCCGGATCCCAGGCGCTCTCGGCTCTCTGCGCTCCCCCGAGCGCAGCCGGCGCCGGCCCCCGAGCCGGGCTGGGGAACGGCCCCGTGGCAAAGCCCCGCCACCGGTGCCGAGGGTGTCCCCAAAGCGGGGAGCGGGGACCTGACTCTGAGCCCAACCCTTCTCCCTGCTGCGCAAGACCTGGTGGCGCTGAGGCTGACGAAGGAGCTGGAGCCGGGGGAGTACAGCATCTTCCTGAGGCTGACGGACGGGCAGGGCAAGTGGCAGGTGACGACGGTCAAAGCCCAGGTGTGCAACTGCGAAGGGCCGACCAAAAACTGCGAGCGGCGAGCGTACGTCACCGGCGGCCTGGGCGTTCCCGCCATCCTGGGCATCCTGGGGGGCATCCTGGCACTGCTGAGTGAGTACCGCGGGATGGGGACGCGACGGGGACGGGGACGCGGCCACCCTTGCCCTGCCGCCCTGACGCCGGTGCCCTCTGCTCGCAGTCCTGCTGCTGCTGCTGCTGCTCTTCGCCAGGAGGAGGAAGGTGGTGAAGGAGCCGCTGCTCCCGCCGGAGGACGACATGCGGGACAACGTCTACCACTACGACGAGGAGGGCGGCGGCGAGGAGGACCAGGTGGGACGCCTGTGCCGCGCCGGACCCTGCCTGCGGGGCTCCTGGGGCACCCTCCCTGCAGCGGGCGGTGGCCTTGCCGCCCCCCCGAGCCACGCCGGACGCTTGGGGTGCACGAGGCTGCCGTGGACCTGCTCGTCCCCGTGTCCCCCCGCTGTGGTCACCGATGCCTGCGGTGCCCCCAGTCCTTCTTGCCCTGGTCCCAGCGCGGCGGTGCCCACGGGCGTCCCTCGAGCATCATCTCCTCACGTTGTTCCCCCCCCCCCCCAGGACTACGACCTGAGCCAGCTGCACCGGGGCCTGGACGCCCGTCCGGAGGTGATCCGCAACGACGTGGCCCCCCCGCTGATGGCTGCCCCCCAGTACCGGCCCCGGCCTGCCAACCCCGACGAGATTGGAAACTTCATCGATGAGGTGAGCCCTGACCCTGCGCGGTGCTCTGGGGGTGGACCGGGGGGAGGGGGTGAAGCCCCCATCCGTGCCAGCACCGTCGGGGCACCCCCAGCCGTCGGCATCCCCGGCCCAGGGGGGACGGGTGCTGACCCCTCCTGCCCCCCCAGAACCTGAAGGCGGCCGACACGGACCCCACGGCTCCCCCCTACGACTCCCTGCTGGTGTTCGACTACGAGGGCAGCGGCTCGGAGGCCACCTCGCTCAGCTCCCTCAACTCCTCTGCCTCCGACCGCGACCAGGACTACGACTACCTCAACGACTGGGGCAGCCGCTTCAAGAAGCTGGCGGACCTCTACGGCGGCGGGGAGGAGGAGGACTAGGACCCTCTCCGGCCCCCCCCCAGCCAGCAGCCGCCCTGCGCGGGCAGCTCACCTCATTTCATTCCACCGGACTCATGTTGGCTTTCACCCGGGGGGCGGCCGAACCCTGCTCCAACACCCCCTCAACCTGCTGTCCACATCCCCCCTCTTTCAGTGCAGGGGAAGCTCGGGCTCAGCGGGGCTGGGGGGGGGCGGTTTTGGGGGAGCCTGTGTGTTTCCTGGCCCCCCTCGGCTCCAGGCAGGGCGTGGAGCCGTTCGGTCCGTTCCCCATCCTGGAGCCGAGGGTCTCCTGGCTGCGCGGGCCAGGATCAGCTCCTCTTCCCGGGCGGGGACAGGCCCCCGCCGCCTCCCTCCCTTCGCCGTGGGGGGAAAGGGTTTCTCTGGCGCTCTCCGAAATACCTCGTGCTCCCAGCCCCGACACAACAGCCCCCCTGCCGCCGCGCTCAGCTCGTGAACCCAGTGCCGGAGAAGCGAGGCAGCCCCGGCACCGTGCCTCTGCCGGAGCAGGGCGAGGTGATCGATAAACACAGACCAAAGATGTGCCGTCACACGCTATACATGAGGGAATTATATTTGATAGAGTACTTACAGGCAGATTTATATTTTTCTGTATCCAAGATTATGATACGATTTCCTTCTGTGTCGTGCCGGGTGTAATTATTGTGCAGTCAATGAAAGGTGCTTTTGGAAATCAAGCAGCTTTACTGAAATTCTGAACTTTGTGTTTAGCTGTCTTCGTGGTTTGTATTTTTTATCATGGGAAGAGGGTCTGATGCGGGCTGGGAAGCCACCAATGGTCTAGTGTTAATTGATTGTATGTTTTTTATATAAAATTGAAGTAATAAATTGTTTTAAGAAAATCAAAAGCCCTTTTCTCTGTGTGCAGCTCTGCTGGTTTCACTGCCTGTGTCCGTGCTTAGAGGCCGGCCTGCCCCCCAGAGAGCCGTTCCTTGGCACGGCTACGGCTGCCGCTGCCTCCAACGGGCAGAGGGCAAACGCCTGGCTCTGTGTAACAGGGACGGATCCGTACCAGAGCACGTGTTTTCTCATCACCAGGGGCCGTGAGGCGGCAGGGCTGGCAGCTAACAGCAAGTCACGGCTTTGCCTTGCGCCGAGTCTGCCCGGACGGGCCCTAGAGAAAAAGAAGAGCAGGACATGGCGTGAAAACCAGGCTCGTGGCCGTGTGTG
This sequence comes from Mycteria americana, assembly GCF_035582795.1. Taxonomy (NCBI): domain Eukaryota; kingdom Metazoa; phylum Chordata; class Aves; order Ciconiiformes; family Ciconiidae; genus Mycteria; species Mycteria americana. The sequence goes on from NC_134372.1 coordinate 48,909,161, forward strand.
CGCAGTGCCTGGCCAACACCCTAGCCCAGGCGGCAGAGGCGAGGCTGTTAGCCAGCGTGAGAGAGCACTGATGTTTGTCCAGCCCTGTAATCCCTGCGACCTCCCTTCAGAGGCCCAGCCCGGTAAGGAAACACAAAAGACTAACGTGGGGCGCGGTGCCTCAGGCTTCCAAACACAGCAGCCTAGGAGGCTGGCAAAGGAGTTGCAGTCATCCTGGGCAGGCAAGATGCTAATTTATGTGCTTTGCAACACACCCATGAGGTGTTTATTCCAAAGGTAGCTCTGGCCACTGGCCCTGCAAGCCGGCACCAACGCCCACCTTGCACACCTCCACACGCCGATTACGACATGGAGACGTGTTTGAGCTCTCCCTTCTTAGAATTGCTGGTTTCTCTCTGGAAGCTGCTAACTTTTGCTGGATGCAGCCAGAGCCTGTTCTCGGCACAGAGGCGGGCCTTGGTGCAGGAGCTCTCCCGAAATACCTCACCTGCCAGAGGGGCGGGTGCCGTCAACACCTGTGAGCAGCGGGGCTGGAGAGCGGGGCCAGGGGCTCCCACCCCGGCATCAGAGCAGACTCGGCGGGGACAGCTGTGTCCCCTGCGCTACCTGTTGGGAAGAAGACGAGCCCCAGGCCGCCGTGAGCGAGAGGCAGCACCCACCGGAGCCGGCAGCGCTGGCCGGGCCCCCCTCAGCGCAGGCCCCAAGATGGCGCCGCCCCGCCGCCTCTTCCCGCCCCGCCCAAGATGGCGGCGGGCGGGGCCGCTCCCCCGAGATGGCGGCGGGCGGGGTCGCACTTCCTCTCCCTCCCCAAGATGGCGGCGGCAGGACTCGTCCGACCTCCCCAAGATGGCGGCGGCGGCTCGCACCTCCCCCCACCCCCCCCGCCCGACCTCCCCAAGATGGCGGCGGAGAGCCGCGCTCCTCCCCTTCACGGCGGCCCCAAGATGGCGGGCGGCGCGGAGCCGGAACCGGAGCCGGGCCCGGAGCCGGAGCGGGTGGTGGAGGCGCTGGAGCTGCTGCTGCGGCCGCCCGCCGGGCCCAGTGAGCGGGGGGACGCGGCCGGGCCCGGCCCGGAGGGCGCCCTGCGACCGGAGACGCTGCGCGACAACGCGGCGGCGCTGGAGGAGCGGCTGCGGCGGGCGCCGGGCTGGGCGGCGCTGCGCGGCCTGCGCGATGCCGTGCTGGCCCGGGCCCCCGCGCTGGCCGCCGGGGCGGCGGGCGAGGCCGAGCCGGGCTGGGCCGCCGCCTGCGGGCTGCTGGCGCTGCTGCTGTGCCTGAAGGAGCGCCTGGCCGCGCTCGCCGCTGCCCCCGCCGCCCGCCGGGCCGGGCCCGGGGCCGCGCCGCCGCCCGGCCCCGACACGCTGAGCGTGGCGCAGGGCCGCGCCGTGGGGCGGGCGCTGCGGGCCGCCGTGGGCCTGGGCCTGGCGCCGTACCTGCCGCCGGGCGTGGGGCAGCGGCCGGGGCCCCCCGCGCCGCCCCCGCCCCCGCCGGCCACCCGCGGGGCCCGGCTCCACGCCGCCACGGCCGCCCTGGCCGAGCTGGCCCGGCACCCCGCGCTGGGCGGCCCGCTCCTCTCCCGCCACCTCGGCCTCCTCCTCGCCGGCCTCTGCCTGCTGGGCCACGGCCCTGCCGCCCACAGCGAGGTCCGTGGGCCCCCTCTCCTCCCGCTCCCCCAGCGCTGTCGGCGCACCCGGTCCTGCCAAAAACGCGTCGGGGTCACCGGCCTCGCCAGAGCCCGCCGGCGGCACCGCGCTCCGTGCTCCGTGGCCGAGCCCGTGGCCGTGCTGGCCTCCTGCTCGCTGAGCCCCGGGGCTGCCTGCCCAGCGGCGGCTCCCACGGCACGCACGTTAATCTTGATGCGAGAGAAGAGATGGGAGCCCGGCGAGGGGCCGGAGGGGCACGGGCACGCGGTCGGGACCGGCGGGTTTGGTGCTGGCGGCCAAGCCGTCCTCACCACCCCGGGGTTTGTTTTTTCCAGGGCGTTTCGGAATCGGAGCGAGCGCGGTGCCGGGAGGCCCTGCGGCACATCCTGGACCGCGTCTACCAGCCGCTGGCGGTGCGGGAGCTGCTCGTCCTGCAGGGCCGGCCCAAGCAGGTACCCGGCGGCAGCGGGGCGCTCGGGGTGCCGGCGGTGCTGGGGCTGCGTGTTCCCACGCTCCGAGGGTGGCTTTGCTGCTCTCCTGGAAATGTTCTGACACCTTAAAAACCAGGCAGCACCCTCGTCCCCGAGTGCTGGGTGAACACACGGGCGAAGCTGCCGGGTGCCCGTGGCTCGCGCGGCAGCAGCTCGGGCCCCGCCGTACAGGGGTGCGTGGGTGAACTCGGGGACTCTCGTCGCAGCACGTGCCGCCTTGGCTGGGCAGTTACATCCGCCGTGCCTGGCCAAGCAAAGCGCCTTCTCGTCCCGAACCTGCCCCTTTCCACTTGAAGGGACGAAGCGGCGCTGCCTCGGCACCGGCTGCCGTTCGTGGCCGTTTCAAAGGCTGCCCCGTGGCAGCGGGGAGGAGGAGGTGGGGAACGGGTGCTCTCCGGGGAGACCTTCGCCTTGTGTTGAGGGATCCCCGGGGAAAGGATCACATCCCGGCTCCAGGCGGGTGCTGTGTGGGTGCGTGCCCGCCTGCCACGTCACAGCGCGGGGTCAGGATGCGAGGAGCTGCTGGTGCGCGCGGGGGATAACGCGGGGCTGCTGGCTCGGGCGCAGCTCTGTGCCGCGCGCTGACCCTCCGGCTGGGATCGCGTGTGATTCCCGAGCAGGCGGAAGCTGGCCTGCCCGCGTGCGAGGGCTGCAGGGGGTCCGTACGACCCGCTTGTGTGGGGCAACGCTCTCGGTGTGTGCCGTGGTTCTGCCACGTAAAAGCAGGGGTCCCCTGGTTCAACAAAACCCGAGCTGATACCCCAAGCTGCTACGTGGACAATGCCCTTAATAACGTGCTGTAACGTTTGGTCAGCCCTGAAGCGGTCAGGCAGTTGGACCAGATGATCATTGTGGGTCCCTTCCAACTGAAAATATTCTATTCTATTCCATCCCCCACCAGCGCAGCGGTGCCAGCCTGCCGCCTCGGGGTGTCCGAGCAAACACCTCCATTCGAACCGCTCACTTTGTGTGTTCGCAGCCTCCGGGCAGCTCTGCTGTTTGTGCTGTCCCGGGGGGCTTGCTTTGCTCGACCGGGGAGCCCGCGGGCTCGCAGTGCCACCTCCGCAGCCCAGGGCTCTGTGCCGGGTCCCGGCAGGGGTCACGTCTGCAGACCCCTGACCTGCACCGAACCCGACTTGTTCCCTGAGCCCCCTGTGCACCGTTCTGGTAATGAGGCAGAGCTGCTGCCTGACCCCGAGAGGCTTTAATTAAAGGAGGGAAGCTCCGTGCAAGGGGATGCTCTTGGGAAGGCCGGCCTCTCTCATGGAGCCCTAATTCGCTTTGTGCCTCTGGACGAAGAAGTGATTTATGTAAAAGGTTTCCCTGTCCTGTGCTCCTGTCTCGAGTCTTGCAGGGCAGGGCGCAGGCTGTTTGCCTGTTAGTGAGGGTTTGCACAGGAGTGTGCAAATATGCTCCTTAGCCTGCTCCTTTGTTTCCTTTCAGAGTCCTCCCTCTCCCGGGGAAGAAACAAAGCCGGCCCTTGTGCGGGCTCCGGCGTGGCTGCGGCGCCTTTGTGGTCAGCTGCTCTCCGAGCGGCTAATGAGACCCAGCGGGGTTCAGGCTGTGGTTCGGGGCATCATGGAGGGAACAGGCGGTGAGTAGGGTGCTCTGACGCTGCTCTTGGCTTCCAGGATCGCAGATTAAAAGAGGCTGTGGTGATGTGTCTGAGACATTTAATCCCATGAGAGGCCCGGGAAAGACAGTGCCGTCAGAGCGCTGAAATGGGAAACAGCTTTTGTCAGGCCCAGCTGACTCTGTAACGCTCACGCAGATTTTGCCTCTGACTATGCTGAACTCCCCAGCAGTGAATGCCTTCCAACTGCAAATGCCTTGAGTTTGGGGTACACCATCGTGTTTGGGGTCCAGACCGAAAGCATCCGAACTCCTTTAGTCTGTTTGTGCCTCCATGGGGTTGCACCTTGCGTGTGTACGGAGCGCGGCTCGTTCCGAGGAGCTGCGCTGGTGCCGGTTCGGTGGGAGCAGTGCTCGGCACGGGGCTGCGAGCAACTGCAGGCGGAGTGAGACCCGTCCTGCTCCGGCAGCCTTGCTCCCCTGCTTTCCCTTTCCTGCCGGGGAGGAAACTGTTGCTCTCTAAAAGCTGAATCCCACAGTTTCTAGTGCCAGAGCTTCCTCCACCCGATACCAACCTGATGACGCCATCCAAGCATGGCCTCCCTCCACCTTTTGGCTCACGCACCTATTTGTAGAAGTTGTTTTCCAGTATCAAAGGTCTTGGACGATAATTTTTCTCCTTCTCTCGTGAAGCATAGGTGTCTTCAGAAAGATGCGTGGTTTATAGAGAGCGATAAAAGCTAGAAATCTGATTTTTGGCCAGAAACATCTGGCTTCAGCCAAAAATGGCCCTGCGTTTGCTGTCAGTCTGAGCTGATCTTGGCTTTCTGCTGGTGTAGCAGGTGGCAGTGGTGCTGAAGCAGCAGCTGTGGACTGGAGAAAATGTGACACGGTTGCAAAGATCCTGGCTTCCTGCCCGCAGCAGTGCCTTTCCCTCGAGGACTACTACAGGCTGGTATGCCCCCAGGTAGGTCCCCCTCTCCCCGCAGCACGCCGGCTCTGGCTGGGAATGCGGAGCTGGCTCCTGGCTCGGAGAGCGTCGGTACTGTCGCTTCTGCTTGATCGTGGCCTGGCTCGAGCCAGGACAACGTGGAGATGTTTTTCTGCCGTTCTGGCAGCGGGACGTGTTTCCACCCTACTCTTGAATTTTCCCTACGTGATTGAAATGCTGGATGATGTTGCCTGATCACACGAGCTGTTCAGCCCTGCGCTCCAAGGAGCTCTCTGCTGTGGAGCTCTTGCTTCCAGCCTTTGGCTATGGGAGCGGTGCAGGCTCTTGGTTGGAGCCCCAAAACGCATCCTACGTTAACGCGTGCGTGGGAAGGAGACCGGCTCTTCCATTTGTGGAATGTCGTGCCGAATGTCCAGCAAAGCAGCGTACGGGAGGCTCCTCACTCTCTGCTGATCTTTGTTCCTTTATCGTGGACTTTCATTCCAGATTCTGGACTTGCTGCGCATCCCGGACAAACTGACAGCGCGCCAGTTCCAGCGAGTGGCCACCACGACGCTGCTCACCATGGCGAAAGAGCACCCTCAGCTGGCAGAGAGGCACCTGCTCCAGCCCCTCTTGGCACCGCTCCTGCGGTGCTCCGAGACAGCAGGTACCCGCTGCTCTCTGCCGAGCCCCGGATCGGAGAAGGGTCTGCTTTCTCTTCTCGCTGATCTTTGTCTTTCCACCAGAATTTTCTCAGGGGCTGGTGGCTGGGCTGCTGAGCCTGCAAGCCCAGCTCTGTCCGTTGTGAACGTGTCCGTTTGGCTGGGTGCACCGCATTTACTAGCGCTTGAGTCAAATGACTATAGTGTAAGAGCCAAGTAGTGGGGCTTCTGCCATTTGCTCTTTGGGAAACTCTGACAGTTTGGGAAACCAGTCTGACAGTCTTGTTTTGGGCTTCCGGACGGAAGCCATCGGTTCCCCACGCTGACCGACCAGCTCTCTGGGGACAATCCATCAAGAAGTTGTGGTCTGCTTTGATTTGCTTGTAAGCGTGCGGCGTTTACAACACTGCAGTGATATTTAGCGCCGCTAACGAGGGCTCATCGGTTCCCATGCTGCCCTGATGGAGGGGAGGGAAGGCAAGAGAACTGTCACAGAGCTTTCTGGCGCTGAGCGTGGTGGGGTTGCTGTTCTGCTGGAGACTCCTCAGTACGTGGGGGTGCTGATGTTTCTGCCCTTTGTTTCCAGAGCTAGCAGCGGAGGATTTATCAGCAGGGACTGTGCTGGTGACAGAGGCAGAGCTCAGCAGCTGTGTGGAAGATGTGCTCAAGGTATCGTGTCTGATTTTGGCCTCAGGGTAGGCAAGAAAACTACTCTAAGAAAGAGCTGGTTTTGAGACTTTCCGAGCGGTTCAGCGTGTGTGTTAGACCATGACAAAAACCAGCGTCTCCTGCAGTCGTGATGCTGAGGTGAGGCCGAGAGCTGTTCAGAATAACCTTGTATGCAGCACTGCGCTTGAGGGACTGCAGCTTTCTGCTGGATACCAGAGGCACTGCCTGAATCCTTTCAAGCATTCTCACCCCAAAACGTTCTGCGAGATGGCAGTGAGCTCTTGCTGGTTGTTTTTTCCCCAGTGTCTTTCTGGTGTGTCCAAGTAAGAGTCTGAGCAGTGGGCTGGTAGCCAGGAGTCTCCGCGGTGCTCTCGTATCCTCTTTCTCCGTGAGCTGCAGCAAGACTTTCTGAGCATTGCTAAACTGCGCAGCTTCCTCGGGACCGTTGTGTCTGGGTGTGCTGTCAGAGCAGCTTCAGGACTCGGGCTGTGATCGTAGGCCAGGTAACAGTAGAGCAGGCAGGAGGCCCTAGTCGGGAGTACCGCTGCCGTGGCACGTGTTGCCTCAGGCTGTCAATCCCTGCCCGAGATGATGCCGCTCACCTATCGGCATCGGAGACGTGCAGCTGGTTAGTGGGAAGGACGGATCGCAGGGGATCCCGTACGTGCTGAATCTTCAGAGGATGCCTGAGCTCTCCTCCCAGGCTCTACTGGCCCACCCTCCTCTTAGTGCCTCCGTGCCTCAGTTTCCTTCCTGTAGAGCACGGATAATACGGCTCACACTGAGCCCAGGGTTACCTGCGTGGGCGGGAGAACCTGCTGGGAGCTGCTCTCCCTGCCTCTGAGGTCTGCAGAGGGCAGCCTGAGCCAGCGTGCTGGAGCTGGAAGCCTTTCTACAGCTCCTGCAGCATTAGCCCTTCGAGACAGGATGGGCAGCAGCCAGCTCTTGCCTTGGGCCAAAATGCTTCCAAATGAGTGACCTGGAAAAGAGGGCACTTGAGGTATCGGCAAGCGGCCGGCTGTGCTGGACTGCTCAGCCCTGCAGTGAGGGCAGCTTGGCAGGGCCCCCAGCTCCTCGCTCGGTGGTTGTGCAGCCGGTTGGCAGCGAGGCATTCGCAGCGGGCGCTATGAAGCGAGCAGATTCGGTGTGGCTCTGAGGCTGCTGAGCTGTCACCGGGGTGAAAAAGAGAGTGAAGGTGAGCTCGGAGGCATCGCAGAGCGGCCGGGAGAGGTGGGAGAGCTGTCGCAATTATCCTGGTGGCTGCTGTGAGGAAGCAGAGAGCGTGTGGGTACGGGGGAAAGGCGGGTGGGCAGCAGCTCAGCCACAGGGGAGATGCTGTTAGTGGCTGTGTCCTCACCTCAGGTGTCCCAGAAAGGGGGGGACACTGCAGCTGGTCCCCCTTGGGTGTCCCCAGCGGTTCGTCTTCCCCTGCTGATATCTCTCGGGGCTAAAGGCATTACAGTCTGTCTCGTCCCATTGGACAAGTAAGGTAAATCGATAAGTAAGGAGAAATGAGCAGCCTGGTTTGCAGGGACCGTTCTGAGCTGAACCCTGTGACGCGTGGGTTTCCGTGTGCGTGAAGTTAATTTTAAAACTGTGGGTGGGTCATCCTTCAGCTGCTGCTGGGTGTCCAGCCACCTCCTCCGCTGCCCTGCCCTCCGGAGCTGCTCTTGGTGCAGGACGGTACCCGGAGGCGGCGGCGGGGCCTTGGAGCTGGTCTGCGTGCCTGGCTGCCGAAGCAGGAGGGATTGCCGAAGCTCAGCGGCTCTCCCAGCCCGGCGTTCAGGCCCCGATCAGATGCTGGGGGATGGGGAGGCTTCAGAAAAATGGAAGGAAACTCGGGCCTCATCAGAGAAACGGTCTGGCTTTGCCAATAACAGACCACCTTCCGTGGTAGAAGAAATGTGGGCAGGACGGTGCAGATTTAGCACCTTCTGTGGAGCTCCTTCCTGCGAGGGGTCCCTTGCGGCAACAAGCAGGGTGTTCAGCAGCGCAGATCTTGGCTCTGGCGTTTGGGGGAGAGGTGGGGTCCGTTCTCGTGCTCCCCGTGAAGGAACAGGGATGTGCTGTGGAAGCCGCTCTTCTGAAACCTTCCCTCATAGCTCCTTTTTCTGCCGTTCCCACCAGTATCACCAGTGCCGCGCTGCAGGCTTTGCTGCCTGCCCTGACGGCAGCCCAGCTTTCTGCTGCGCGTTCCAACCCAGAAGGACATCTCCAACCCAGGAATTCAATTTTAAGAAGCTGGTGACTTGCTTACTGGCATGCCCCTAGGCAGGCTAAGCTCTTAAATGCTGTGATCCTTGTAGTATTTTGCGTAGTAATGATCTGTTGTAACTAGCTGGCAGGCAGAGACCAGTCTGGAGGGCTGCTCTGTGGCTGCCGTGCACAATGCGAGTGCTGGGGGAGTGTGGGGCGGATCCCTCCTTAATGGCATAGCGCTGGAGGCCTGACAGCAGCCAGATTAGCGACGGAGACTCCAGCCTGCAGATTTGTGAAGGTTTCTTGCCTAGCAAGTGTCATTTGATGCTGAGTGGGAAACCATCCTTGGGGCTTCATCAGGGAGGCTTTGTGTAGGAAAGGTTCTGGTTGGGAAGAATGGCTCCACGGGGATTAGCACAGGAAAAAAAAAAAAGGTCTGTTTGCATCAGTACGGCACGTTATCAGGACAATCTCCTTCCTAGCCCTCCTACCTGGCTTGTCACGCTGCCTCCAGCAGGCAAAAGCTCCTTGGTCTGTCCCCGGGGCTCTTCCAGCCCTGGAGCAGGCGATGGCTCTCTGGCTGCGGAGGTGGGAGGTGTGGGGAGCGCTCTGGTGTGAAGGGACAGCATCTTCTGAGCAGGAAGCTCACCACCTGGCACGGCTGCAAGTGCCTTGGAGAACTTGTGAAGAGACTTTATTGCCCCCCCGCCTCCCTTTTTCAAGCTAAAAGCTATGGAGGGAGATGGAGCCTGCTAAAATGAGGACCTGAACACAACAACCCTGAGTAAACCCTGAGTCCAGCTGGGCAAGGCTTGGTATTTATGCATTTTCTAGACTGAGTTTTCCCAGCATTATGGCTTTGACTGAAAGCATCCTACCTGGCTTTTAGTTTTGGATAATTCCTTTAAAAGGATTCAAAAGGAAACGCAACGTCCTAAGAGTTCTGTGAATGGTTTTCCTGTCTCTGTGGGCAGCAAGGTGGGACCTGTGTGCAGTGAGCTGGGAACAGTGGCTTGCCTGGGAAGGGGGTGCTGGTTTTGTGGAGGGGAGGGCATTGAAAGGGATTTGGGAGGGTGCTGCTTGAGATGGAGGAGAGGAGCATGGCCCTACAGTCTCCTCGGAGCCCCTGCAACCCGCTTGCTCAGCTCAGCACGCGTCAGCCCAGCTGCCCTGCTAGGGACTGATCTCTGTATTTGAGATTTGGCTCGAGGTGCAGTATTTCCATAAAGATTTCCTAATTCAAAGGTGCCTGTTGCATCTCTCTGTAACGCAAGACCTTACCCCTAAGCAGCAGACTTCCTGAATAGCTAGCTGCAGTGTTCCTGTAGCTTGGAGCCCTGCTGTGGTTACGCAAATGCTAGGAGAAAGACGGTGCTGAAGGCTGCTTTTAATACAGAATATGGCATAATCAGGGAAAAACAGACTGAAAGGAACAGAGGCTGTAAACCCTCTGCCATCCTCCCTGGCGGCAGCCGTTCTGCGCAGAGACGTGCTTTCTGTCCTTCCCTTTGCCTTCCCTCTGCTCCACGCAGGTGTTTGACTCTCCTCCCTGTGCCCTTCTCTCCGTAGGTGTATGTGGTTGGAAATGACAGCTCGAGCCTGCTGCTGAGATCCTTACAGTCAGTCCTGGGAGTGGTTTTTTCCCTCTATTCCTTCGCCAAGCAGAATGTGTCATACTTACGGTAAGGAAGGATTGTGCACAGCTTCTTCTGGGGTTTAATCTTTTCCATTCTGCCCACCTGCAAAGGATGTGCTCTACGTGGGCACGCACAGAAACTGAGACCGATTGTCTCACCTTGAAGAGCTCTCGTTCAAAGTCGGCAATAACTGCAGGCATAGGCACAGTACGTGACCTTACTGGCAGACCTGTGCCTGAGGAAGCAGTTCTCACGTTAGTTTTTGTCTTCCCCGAAGCCAAAATGTTCGGTGTAGAGGCAAGCGTGCCCCGTGGGAGCCTTGGGAGCGCAGGTTAACTCTTAGTGCTCGCCTAGGAGCAGGGATTGTGATTGTCTGTGGACAGAGATGGTGACGCTGGGACCTGGCTGGGTGTCAGAGGGATCTGAAACAGGATAACGACTAGATAAAACAGCTTGAGCGCTGGCTCTTGGAAATACAAGATCGCTCTTTTCCGATCTGGGATCACTCGCTTCCGATACGTGCAGGACCTGCCTCTCGGCAGTTGTCCCTTGCGCTGTGCCCAGCTCCCCCGCAACTGATGTACAACGGTAAGCACCACGTCTGTCAGTCGTGGTGGCAGGGACGGCGGTGACCAGGTGCTGGCTGTCCTCTCTCCTTTCTCCTCCCAGGCTTTCCCTGGGCTGCCCTGAGTTTGGGCCAGCCTTAGCAAATACACTCCTGGTGGGTTTATGCTTTGCTTTGGTGATACTGGCATGTGCGTACTGGAGGCTTTCCCTAAAAGGTCTGTGTAAACTCAGCCTCTGCTATTATTAAAGACATCGTTAATCACTTCGAAGAGCAGTGAGTGCTGTGGCACGTTCGTAGAACAAGCCAAGTTAACGCTGCTGCTGGGTGAACGGAGTCGCTGCTCGCTTCTCTCTTTGCAAAGGAATTTAGCAGGGGTAACTAAAACCACAGCTGCCTGGAAGTGTTTGGGTTTCCAGACCCCTGGCACAGCACTGTGCTGCTACTCCACCTCATCAACCTGGCTCTTTCCTTGGCAGGGGTTTCCGTGCCACCTCGCAGTGCTCCCCGTCTCCTTCCTCCTCTTCCCTGGCACAGCTGACAACTCTGTGCTTTGTCAGGTTGGCGTGAAGCACCAGGCACGGCGTGCTGAGGCTGGGTGGAAGTGGCTGTCCTTGTACAGACACGCTGTACAGACAGAGTGCTCCCTTCCTTGCTGGGCTGAAGTCTTGAAGGACCCAGATCCTTCCATCTGGGAACGCCAGAAGGACAGGATGTGCTGCTGATCCCCTTATAAACTGGCACAAATGCCTTCGGCTGCCAGAGCTGTCGGCCCAGAGCATCCCAAGGAGCGTCCGTGGTCGCTCCAGAGCGCTCTTATCTTTTCCCTCGCCCCGAGACGCGTGGTCCCGTCGCAGTGCTGGTGTGCAGGGAGGGGTACAGCGGGCAGAGCAAGGTCACCACTACTTTCTCTCTCCTTGCCAGCTCCCCGTGCCAGGAGATCCTGCTGTGGTTCTTGGAGAAGTCGGAGCGAGAGGTGTCGCTGGCTGTGCTGGAAGGCTTTGCAGGGCTGAACAGCAGCGTGCGTGCCCTCCACCCGCGGTGCCAGTTCCGTGCGGGCAGCGAGGGTGGTGCCACCATTGCGGTGGAGGAGACCATCGGGTGAGTGCTGTTGGGGCAGTGCCAGGAGCGGAGGGCAGTCCCCAGGCATCGTTCAGCACGCAGGGCTTTTCACGGCATGCCTGGCAGAGAGAGCCCAGGCAAGCGTGGGGCTGCCAGTGCTGTCCCACCGCCGTCTACCTCCCGCCGGGCGCCCAGGTAGCCCGAAGCTCCCCAAATTCAGCTTCCACCCTCCAGCCTGAGCCTGTCTTGTGGCAGATCACGGCTGCGTGGAGTGAGTGGAATCCCGTGGGCGCAGGTGACCCCGTCACAGCAAGGACTCTAGCGATGCCAGCGTCGCAGAGCCAGCGACTGGACTCCCCTCCTGCTCTTGCAGATGGCCTCTACAAGTAGAGGCAGAGTGTGGCCATGTGGGGAATAAACTGCAGCCATTAGACTCCAGCCGCGCAAACTGGGACTGTTCAGCAGCGTGACATTTGGTTTAAAGAGGGGTAGCTGTTAGCTGGCAGGGACGAGCCCAGGGCCGTGCTACCAAGCCGGCAGAGCTCACAGCTCCTGCCCAGGAGTGTCCGTGGGCTGGGTGTGCCGGGAGCTGTGTGCACCCGTAGCAAAACCCCGTACAAATACGCTTGTTTTGGTTTCGTTCCAGTCTATTCCTGACCTGAATTAGAAGAAGGTCTGCCCTGGGGTCTGCACTGGTTAAGCTGCGTATACTTTAAAATTACTCCTTAATGGCCATGACTCTGCCCGTGTCTGTCCTACTTTTATGGCTATGACCGCTGCATGAATTAGCCAGCGCTAATCCCGGTCTGTAGAGGATGGCTAGATTAAATGTGGTTTTTGCACTCATGGTTTCTGTTTAACCTGCATTCGTTAAAGGAATAACATTAATTAATAAACTGAGTGCATGATCGCGTAGACCAAATGAACTGAGCAATAGTTTGGCTCAGTTGCCTCCAGGCGTCCACTCTCTGGCAGTGCTGGGAAGGCTGGTGCTGGGAAGGAAGGTTTCCAAGAGAAGGCAGAAGCAGGATTTCACCTCGCCATGGAGTAGTTTAGAGCCAGCCCTGGAGGCGTTCTGGGTATGTTCATGTTGGTGACACGGTGACCTGTTTCAGTGATGAAGATGAGGCCCTTTACCAGAAGGTTTCCTCGGAGCAGTGCCGCGTGGAGAGCTTGGTGGAGCTCTTGTCTCACTGCCAGAAGAGTGGTCTAGCCGGAGACTTCTTCATCTACTGCCTGAAGGTAAGGGGAAGCAGGTCTCTGTTTGGGGCACATCTGCAGGAACGGTTTCCCTGGGCCAAGCGGTCTGTGTGGCAGACGGCAAAGGAGACCGATGGTCCCCGTACGTGCCTGGGGAGCACTGAGCCGGGGTACGGCACGCGGTGGAGCAGTCCTGCTGTGTGCCGGGCAGGAGAGCCCGGAGGAGGGAGGCAGCCCTGGTCCCTGAAGGGGTTAACCCTCGTTCCCCCTGGGCTCTGTTGATAACAGGAGCATGTCTGAGGTTTAATGGTGTGTTTGAGGCTGTGAATAATCCCTGTTGCTTCCTTGGCTCTAGCAGGGCACCTGCTCCCTTTGATCCTGCTCCGAGCCCCTGCAGTTCCCTCCTGGCCTTGCCTGGGGTGGGCTGTGCTTTCTGTGCCCTTGCTGGCAGGTAGAGCCCCAGCCCGTCGTCACACGGGGTTTGCGGCGTCCCGAGCGTAGGGACGCTGCTGTGGTGCAGGTGGGACACCCAGGAAACATGGGCAGCTCTCAGAGACCTTCTTGAGGTACCGAGTGGAAGGCCCTGGTCGCGTGAGGAGTCAGCACGAGCTCTGCAAAGGGGATGGGGGGTCCGGGTGCCTTTGTGAGGAGCCGCTGCTGAAAGCAAGGGTGCAAGCAGAGACCCAGCAAGCCTCACAGCCCAGAGGATGGTTGGCCCTAGGAGAAGCGCTCGGTGGTGCTCTGGGTGGTGTCCACAGGGATGGAGCTTTGCGAGGGTTTGGCCTGGTGACAAGTGTGCCTCTGGAAGGGGACGAGGCTGGAAGGGGGGAGGTAACCAGGAGCCCTTCGCAGCAAGGTGGAGGTCTGGGTAACGTGGACCTGCTTCGCCCAGGACCGCTGGCGTGGTGACCGCAGTGTTCCTGGCACTGATTTGCCTGTGTTTAACCGTTGCCTCTCCGTGCCCTGTGCTTCCTTCCCACAGGCACTGACTCGCGTGGCTGCGGAGGACGAGGCGGATTCGAACTTGGCTGCGGTGCCTGGAGGGAGTCTCCTGGAGCTGGAGCAGTACCACGCCGGGCAGAGGAGGAAGCTGCTGGTCCTGCAGCTCGTGGCCACACTGTGCGAGAGCGTCTCGGACACCGTGTTCACAGACGTGGCTCAGGTTGGTCATGGCAGAGGCCTGGGGGATCGGCAGCTGGAGCGTGTGGCAAACCGAGCTCTGGGCTGCTGGGCTCTAAGGAGACAATGGCTAAGAAACAGCTGGAGAAAGCTAGGGCGTCCCCAGGAAAAGCAGTTTGTTGATTCAGTTGCAAGTGTCTCAACGAGACACCGTCCTATGCAGTGCCAGCAGGCAGGACAGAGTCAGCTGGAGAGACAGGAGGGAGCAGCCCAGATACGAACATCTTCATATTTGTGTCCATGGCTGTGTATTAAAAGCCAAGAGAGTAGCCTGTGTGTTAATCAGAACTCTGACTTACCAGCTTCTCATCTTTATTTTGAGCAAAATTTATTCCCAAGTTTAACAAAGCTTCAAGACATCTGTACCCGACAGACCTTTTACGCAAGTGCTTGCTGCCTGTCCATGGTGGTGGTGCCTGGTTTTTCTGGCACGTCTTGGCAGCCACCTCCGGGAGCTGTGGTAGCTGGGTTGCCAGCCGGACGAACGCGGCGCGGCACTGCTGCCACGTCCCACTCGCCCCTCGTCCCCGAATAGGCCGTTTGTGGCTTTTCTCTGGTTTCTGCTGCTGAGACGCCCGCACCGAGTGGCGTGTCTGGTCATCAGGGTTGGCGTAACCGCGCTCATACGGTCGGCACTCGCCCGTGCCTTCGTGAATGGGGCAGCCGCAAAATGTTATTAAATTTCAAAAGTTTCAATGAGCTGAAACTCATTGAACCTGGTACCAAAAAGGATTGGTCAAATAGGGCTCTTCTGTCTGCGCTGAGCCCACGCTGCAGCAGCGCTGCAGGGATCGGCTGTCCTGCACCGTGCCGGGAAGGTCGGGAAGGCTGTTGGGTGCCGAGGGCAGTGCGGTATTCCCCAGCTGATCGGTGTATTTTAACTTCCTCATCCTGTTTGTTGTTTTTTTTTTTCCCTTTTAACTCAGTGACCTGGTTATGCCAATTAACCGTGACTGGCTCGAGCAGAGGCAGTCACTGCTAGCACAGGTTTCTTCGCTTTTCTCTTCGGGACAAAGGAGTCTTTGTGTGTGCTCTGCAGTGACAGAGGGGACCCAGCCCGTGTCGTTGTGGTGCCCGCCGGTGCGGCAGCCAGCGCTGCTTTGTCCTCACCTGCCTCCATCACGCCCACCCGCATGGGACCGGCTCCGCTCCCTGGGTCAGAAAGTTGGGATGAGAAACGGGGAAGGATTTTCCCAGGTTTCTGGGTCCAGCCGTGAGTCTAGTATAAAAAGAAACAACCACCGAAAAAGAAACGCAGACAAAAAAACCATTGTACTTCCACCTGGGGATTGTATTTCGGGGAGTGCTCCCTCGGGCTGGGACAGCAGTTGCAGAGCTGTTTTTAAGGGGGTTCTGCAGCACAGGGTTCCTCCGGGGCCTTGGTTCTTGCTGTGGGCACTCCGGAGCGTGGCTTCGTGCTTAACGGGGTCGGAGCAAGTGGGATCCCTCTTCCCAAAGCCAGACCCCAGCACTGGCGGCGGCTGTGGGACCCCCTCAGTTGCACAATTTATTTTATTTACCTTTTCCCCCCTCACAACTGAGTTTTATGAGATTGACTTGATTTCCTTGATACGCCAAGGATCCTCTCCTCCTGCGTGAGAGAGAAACGTGCCCCAGTGTTTTATTTTTCAAGCTTTTTTTCCCCTTCCAGATTAAGGTGGGGTTTTTTTCCTTCTAGATTAGGGTGGTTTGTTTTTTGTGTTTTAAGTTTTTGTTTTTCTCAGTAGCTATCTCCTGATAGACTATTTATTCATGATGTTCCTATTTTTTGCATTAAATATGATTTCAACCCATTCAGCTTGTGTATCACTGTTTTGTGAGAGCAGATGTTCTGACACTTGGTTTTATTTTCTTGCTGTTGGACGGCATTTCTTTTCTGGACTCATCAGCCCAGAAGGTACCTAAGCCTTTTCCGCAGCCCCTCCCAGCCAGCCTCCCTCCTCGCTGCAGCAGGGATGTGCTTAACGAAGCTGGCAGCGATCAGCTCTCCTGCTGATGAGGAAACGCGTTGCCTGCACCCAGCGCCTGTGCCCTAGAGGCTGGAAATGTGGGGTTTGGTGCAATAGTACCTTGTTGCCCTCGTACTTTGTCTTCCAAAGTAGGAGCAAAATAGTTCCTCTTCTTTTGCAACAGGCCTGTTACGTAGGAACGACCCCCATCCAGCCCCCCCATCCAGCCCCCCCATCCAGCCCCTTCCCAGCACGGCCGGGTGCCCAGGTGCCGCTGCAGCCGGCGAGCTCGCCCCGAGCCCTGCGGTGCCAGCGCAGCTAGCAAAGGCAGGGAGAAATAAACTCAGTAATTTCAAGCTCCGCTAGAAAGGCAGGGAGCCTGTGGGATCGAAGGCGTCAGTGCCGAGTGTCGAGAAGGCCGATGTCAGCCAGGTCTTGGGGTAAAAAAAGAAAAAAGTAGCGTGAGAAAATCACAAAATCAGCGACACACGTGGTAAATGGCCCCGCTCCGCTGTCGGCTGCCTGCGGGTACGTGGTGTCTGATACCGGGGAGCCGTGGGGCAGCCGGCAGGAGCTGGAGCCGCCCTGGGCAAGGGCAGGTAGCTGGGAGCCACCCCGGCCTGGGGCAGGGAAGGGGCTGTGCTCTTCCCCAGAGCTCGCGGGGGGTGCAGGCAGGCGTGATTTTTGTTGTAATGAAGTTTATCCGAGCAGTGCTAAATCCCTGCTCGACTCTGGCCATCGCTACCGTGCTCTGTGCCGACGGTCTGCAGCACCGGTGCCTTCCCGGAGCCGCGTGTGCTTTAGCTGTTGCTGTCTCTGCTTGCATCTATCGGAATTTTTCCAGCCCGAGCCTCTCTCTAGCGCAATTTCACACAGATCCTTTGTGTTTCCCTGTTGTTGCCACCACCCTGACCCCTCTCGGACCCATCCCAGTTGCCTTGGGGGTGGCGACAAGAGGGGAACACAAAGAATTCGTACAAAATGGTGCTAGAGAAAGGCTCGGGCTGGAAAAATTCCAATAGATGCGGAGACAGCAAGAACTAAAGGGCACCCGGCTCCGGGAAGGCACCGGCACCCCGAGGTGCGGGCAGGGGCAGCCTCCCGGGAGCACCCTGGGGATCTCCCCTCCTAACTGCTCTTCCCCGTGCTCTCTGCTGGCAGGTCCAGGAGTTCGTGGCAGCCACGCTGCAGCGGGCCTGCGTCAGCCCGGCGCGGGGCCCCGGCGCGGCAGTGGAGGCGCAGACCCTCGCCATGGCCATGGGGCTCGTGGCCGCCATGCTCAGCGGAGCCGTCCAGGTGAGGGGGCGAAGCTGGGGTGCCCAGCGGCCGTGGGGAGGGGGAACCGGGCACCGTCCTGCCGTGCCCAGCCACGGGGTGCCACAGCCGGTGCTCCGGGGTCTGCTGCTCCCTGAGTTGGAGTCCCTCTTTAATCCCAGGGTGTATCTGTGTGTGTGTATATATATATATATATATATTATTTTTCCTCGGAGCGGTGCTAGAGCACTGGCTGAGGGCATGATCCCGGCAGGACACCTCTGAGAGCCCAAATAATTAATTTACAATCCAAAATCTGCTTCCGAGAAGGCGCTGACAGAGCAGTGCAGTCACATACAGCGTCTTTAAATGCCAACACTGCATCCTCTGCATCCCTACACATCCACGGGCTCCCTCTCCGGAGCACAGCAAACTTCCCGGTGTGGGCTGTGCTGTTCTTGGAAATCCTCTATAAAAACGGTACCTCGCTCTGTTCCGCCGTTACACGGTGTCAGCTGAACGGCCATCGGGGAGCGATCGCACGTTCGTTAGTGCGCTGCAATCACCCTGGCTTGCGCTTACATCACTGAGCTGCTGCGGTTGCTTCATCCCCAGACTCGCCCGAAGGAAAATCCAACTTTTAATGGAAAAAGATAATTTATTGTGTCTTACTGCTAAATTCCCAGCGTTGGGAAAAGAACATTATTTAGTTGGAGAAAACTTAAAACCAGAGTCTTGTGGCTCTAATGGGCCCCCTCCCAGGCGAGCTCCTGCTCCCGCTCCGGCGTTAATGGGAGCAACTTGGCAAACTGAACGCAAAAGGTTTTGGAGGCAGCTGCAAAGCTGTTTGGGTTTCAATGGATAAGGGTTTTTTATACAATCATCCAAAAGCTCCCTGTAAATCTCTGCTAAAGCATCACTTTTCAGGTTTTACAGCCTGGATTTTGCTTCTGGGATTAGCAGTTAAATCCAATTTAGAGCAGGAACTTCTCCCCCTCGGGCGCTGCAGCCTCGGGGAAGTGGCAGCTGCCTTGCCTGGAGCTTCCTTGCAGGCAGGAGTGAAGGCAGGACCGAAGGCAGGCAGGACCGAAGGCGAGCCCCGCACAGCCCTGGCAGGATGGCGGGAGGGATGTCCCCAGCTCAGCCCCCGTGCTGAGGATGAGGGTCCCACACGGACACCGCTCTCCCTTGGGCTCTTGCCCTTCCCACCTTCTCCCGCGGCACCTCCGGGCCAGGGCAACGAGGTCCCGGCTGCTGCCCTGCCGGAGATGCCGCAGCTGGGATCAGCGCTGGGGCCACGGGGCATCGCCGTCCCCAAGGGCAGCTCGTGGCGCCTGCAGCCCGGCTCATGGCACGGGGACGGAGGGCGGCCGGCAGGGTGTTGCCGTGGGGCTACGAAATGGCCTCTGGGGCTCGTGCACCTCTGGGCTGCCTGCCTGCCTTGCCAGGAGCATGCCGGGGAGCGAGCCTCCTGCTACGGCTGTGCCAGTGCTGCTTCTCTCCCCCCCGCAGCTGCAATCCGGCGACTTCGCCGTGCTGAAGCGGCTGGTGCCGTTGCTGGAGGAGCTCTCCCGCACCTACCCCGAGCCCCTCACCCAGGAGCTGGCCGCGGACCTGCGCATCACCATCTGCACCCACGGGGCCTTCTCCCCCGGGACGGTGGGCGCTGCTGCCGATGGCGTGCTGGGGAAGAAGCCGGGGACAGGAACGCAGAGCCCCGCCGGCATCCCCGGCAGAGCCCCAAGCCCACGGGGTGGCCGGGCACCGCCACGGCATGGCCGCAGCAGCCCCTCGGCTCCCAGGGAGAGGAGCGAAGAGGAGAGTGTGAGCCATGAACCCAGCACCGTGGGTCCTGCTCCAGCCCCGTGTGCCAACAGCCCGGCCCCGGCTGGGCTCCAGGAGCTCCTGGTATCGGCCTGCGACCCGCAGCCCCCCAGCCGGGCGGCTGCCCTGCGCCACCTCTCCAGCCTGATCGCGCAGCGGGACCCGGAGGCACTTCGGCTTCAGGAGAAACTCCTGCAGGTACCGGGCTCCTGCCGCGGTCCCTGTCCTGCGCCGTGGCACGGAGCTGGGGCTGGGGGCAGGCTGGGGACGGTCCGTATTATCGGAGCCCTCCGACCTTGCTGTCACCGTCGGCTGAAGGTGCCAGGCAAGAGGGAGCAGGGCTGCCGCCGTGCGCTGCCGGCCCGGCGTGGGGCTGCTGCCGACGGCACTCCCGCCTCCTCGCAGGTGTTCCTGGAGAACGTGCAGCACGAGGACGCCTTCGTCTACCTCTCGGCCATCCAAGGTGAGCGATGCCTGGCCGGGGCGAGCGCCGGCACTTTGTAGGAGAATGTTTTCGTGCTGGGGGAGCTTTAGGCGGCAATGGTGAAGAGCGGTGGAGCTGCAGGCAGGCTGGGGGCTCAGCAGCATCTCCTGCCCTCCTGGACCACGGCTTCATGCCGTTCGGCTGAGCCTGGAGCCGCGTGCGGGCTCTGTGCCGCGTTCCTGAAGCCGGCGGGCTTTGTCTCCCGGTTGGGCTTACTCAGTGGGTAATTATTTCATTTACCCTCTGACTGAACTGCTGATCTGCACAAACCACAAGCACCTCCTCGGTGCGGCCCTGGCCACGTTCACCCTCGAGGCATCCCCGGCCAGATAACACCCGGGAGCGGGTCACCGTCCCCGTGCCGCCGGCCTGGGGCTGCGGTTTCAGCGCGGTGCGGGCACAGCCCCAGCACCCCGGCCCTGCACTCGCCTGGCATTTTGGCTCGCCGGTCTGCTCAGCTGAGGCTGGCGGAGGAGTCGGGGCCATGGGAACCCACTGGTGCTCCCTCGGGGCTCTGCCACGACCCTCCCCGTGGCCAAGGCGGGAACTACCGACCGGTGCCGGCCGGCCGCGTGGAAGTGGAACCACGGTGGCTTTCTGCCGGTTGGTTCCCTGATCCATTGCATCTCGTGGCCTTGCAAATCGTTGCCCCCGCTGAGGGGGGAGAGCGGCAGCGGGCACGCACCCGTCCCCGGGCTGGCCCTGGCCGTGCAGGCAGGAGGTGGGGAGCACCGGGCAGCAGGCAGCGGGCCGGCAGGAGAGCAGTGTGCCGCTCTGCTCGCTGCCCTCCTCCCCGCGCCGGGCTGCTGCTGGGGGCACCAAGCGCTGCCACTGCTCGCGCCGCTTCCCAGGAAACCCTCGGGTCCGTGCTTGCTCCAGCACGCTCAGCGCAGCCCCGTGGCACCGGGCTGCCCGTCGGGATTTGCAGGCAGGTGCCTCCGCGCCCGGGATGACATGGGCGTCCTGCGCAACGGCCGTGCCGGCGGGTCGCGGTGTGCCGAGTTACTTGGAAGGGAGGTGCTGTTCCCATGACCCCAGGCGATACCGGCGCTGCCGGGGCTCCCGGCAGCGGTTAGGAAGGTAACCCTCGGCAGCAGCTGGGAAAGGAGCTTATCGCTGTGCTTCCCTCTGCCTGTACGGTCTTGAGTGGGACGGGTTTCTCCTTGCCCCGCAGGTGAAACACAAACGCTTCAACCGTCCCCGTGTGATTAATACACCTTGTGCAGCTGCCTCCGTGTTTCGCAGCCCGGCCGCGGCTGTGATTAACCCTGACGCGGTTCCTTGCGGTGGTGACTCACCCAGCCCGCGCCGCGCTGGCAGCAGCACCTGCGGCGTGCTGCGCGCGGTGCTGCCGTCTGTGCCAGGCGGGCTCCCCGCTGCCCGAGTCGGGCTCCCCGCCGCAGCGGCAGGGCTTGCCCGCCAGCTGGCCGTGCCGCTGCTGGGACCGGAGCCGGCTTTAGCAGTGCTGCTGGGAATCACCGAGCCGAGCTCCGGCGAGGTGACGCCAGAGGAGAGGTCGCTGCCCCGCTGGACGTGCCGGGGCTTGCGGAGGGTAACCCACGCCGGTGCCCTCCGATAACCGGGAAACGGGGTTGGAGGTGAAGGCAGCTGCTCCTGGAGGGCAGAGGAGCTGGGGCTCGGCCTGACTCAGCGCTTGGCACTGCCACGGCAGCCTCTGCCACTCGCCTTTCCCTGGAGAGCAGCTGCCTTTCCCCGCCGGAGAGGCACCCGCCGCCCGGGGAGCCCGGCGCTGCCGGAGCCCTGCCTGGTGCCTGCCCCCAGCCTGGTTTTCACCCAGAGCCGCCTGCGATGCTGCGCTCGGGCGCGCTGGCTCTGGACAGCTCTCTAAAGCGATGTTTGCCGTGGCGTAGCCCGACGCACGCCCTGCGTCCAGGACCTGACCCCTCTTCGTCCCCGGGGAGACACGGCAGGCGCAGGGTGCACTTGGGCTCCGGCTCCCGGCCTGGGCCAGGCAAACGCGGGGGGTTCCTGGAGCCCCGGGTGGGACGAGGACACGCCAGCAGCGTGTGCCCGATGGCCGGGAGCTGAGAGCAGTGACCAGACACCGCGCCTGAGCATCGCCTGTGGTACCCGACTGCCCTGAAGCTGTGCCAGCCCAGGGACGAGCCCCGCAGTGTCCGATGGCCGGTGTGCCGAGTCGACGCTAGGTCGATGAACATTAACCGGCAGCAATTAGTGGGCACCTGCTGCCGACTGCTAAATTACTTATCTTTCAGCTTGGCACCCAGCCGGACCCGGCGCTGGGCTGCCCCGGTGCCGTGACTCTGTGCGGAGAGGCTGCAGGATGTGCCACGGTGCCGGGGCGGTGCCGGGGGTCCCTGCACCGAGGGTGCTGGGGTGGCACAGCCGCCGGCGGTTCCTCTGCCGAGGGTGGTGGCACGTGCCATCCTCATGCCTGGCCCTGACCCACGCTTTCCTCTTGCTCTCCCCCCAGGCGTTGCCCTGCTCTCCAGCGAGTACCCGGAGCGGATCCTGCCCGTCCTGCTGGCACGGTACGGGTGCCCGGCGCAGGGCACGGAGGACACCGTGGCTGCCGTCACCAGGATGAAGCTGGGCGAGGTGCTGATGCGTGTCACCCGGGCACTGGGTGAGTTCCCGTGGGCACGGCAGTGCTGGCCGCTGCCGGCAGCCGTGGTGCTGCTTGGCCCCTTGTTGCTCTCTGCCGTGCCGCCAGGTCCGGGGGGTAAAGCCATCGGGGGCTTCTTGTTGTCCAGAGGTGAGAACCAGCTCCCGTAGCCCGGCCGCAGGGGGTTGGAAGCCAAAGGACGGCTGGCCGGCGTTCGCTGGTGGGCAGGAGCGGGGCGGCAGACCCTGCCGTCAGCCCACCATCCCCTCGGCCGGCAGCGCTGGGCTCGGAGGCTGCTGGGAAATGCCCGGACACGCACGGCTGAGGGTAAAAGCTGGAGGAGGCCTTTCCGGCAGCCGCTGTTGGGACACGTCCTAAAACGCCTCGTCCTATTCCCCAACAGAGGCCAGGCCAGCGAGAGCAGGCGGCCGGAGCTCCCCGCAGCTGGGGAAGGTGCCAGCCGGTGTCCCCGCTGCCGGGGCAGCCGGGCCGAGGTCTCCAGTCACCGGCCGGGCTCTTTGTTCCCAGGGTTGGCCGTGGCAGAGCCAGTCTCCCTGGCTGCCTGGCCTGCCGGAGCTCTCCTCCGGGGCACGGCCACCGCAGCGGCGTCCCCTGGCCGTGGTGGCATCCCCGAGCTCTGCTGGCTGCGGGCGTCCTGCCGGGACCGGCGCTCCCTGGGCCGGGTTGTGCTGGGCTGGGGACGGGACATCCTACGGGCCGGCGATCCCGTCATCTCCCCGTGGAGCTCGTGCGAGCGGCGGCAGAGCCTCTCGGTCTCTGAAGGCCCCTGGGCGATGTCCGTGCGTCCATCCCTCGCCTTGCCTGGCACTGCAGCTGCACCGCACTGGGTTTCCCTCGGCAGCTGCCCGCGGCACGGCTGGCAGCAGGACGGTGGGCACGGCCTCTGCTGCGGCTCTCCCCCCCGCCCCGTGGTGCCTCTGCCGCGGGCAGCGACTCGGCACGTCCCGGCTCGCCTGCGTATTTATAGAACAAATTGCATGAAGTTGTTTTTGTTGCAAAGCTTCAGGATTCAAGAGCGAGGATTTCTCCGGTGCTTCCAGAAACGCTCTGCTCTGTGCAGCAGCACTGCTGCGGTTGGGAGCTCTCCTGCTGCTGCCTGAGGACCACCGTGCCTCCCTCCTGCCCCGTCCCGGTCCCCAGCCCTGCCTGCCATCCCACCGGAGCTGGTTTTTTCCCATCCGGGAGGGGATTTTGCAGCAGGCACCTATCGCCCAGCAAACAGCCGGCGTGGGCAGCGTGGCTGGAAGCGCGCGGCGGCCCCGTCCCAAGCGCGCGGTGCCGTTCCTCCGCGGGGCCCGGTGCCGCGTGAGGGTTCATGGAGACCTTGCACTGACCCAGTTTAGCTTGTGCTGCAAACCCATTAAATCTGCTCCGGGTGCACCACGGCAAGCACGTGCCCTGCTTGCTGCAGGAAGGGAAACACTTCATGTTCTTTCTGTGGCCGTCCGGCACAGGGCCGGGCGTGCTGTTGGCTTCGGAGGAGATGCATCGTGCTCGGGTCATCCAGCACTGCTCGGACTGCCGTAACACCGACTCCTGGGGTGCAAGCACGAAGCAGGCTGCGTTCCCCAGCAAGCATGGCCGTCATTGGCATCACGGCACTGCCCCGAGCTCTCCCACCCTGTGCCGTGCAAGAGCCATCCCTGCGCCTGCGAGGACACTGCCCTTTAGTAACCGTGTAGGAAGAGCGAAGCTACGACGGGATGGTCCTACAGAAGGACCCGGCTGCCTGCCGCCTTGCCTGTTCCTGCCCAGCTCTCGGCCATCGCATGCCGTATTTCCCCTCCTTGCACACAGCCGGTGCCGCCAGGCTGCCGGCGCGCCAGCGGTGCAGGGGCTGGCCAGTCCCCAGCCCCTCGCAGCGGCGGCCCCGAGCCCCTGTGAGGAGGGCGATGGGGTCCCACCGCTGCATCCCAGGGCATCCCGCTGCCTGGACACCGGCGTCCGAGGGGATTACGGGGCTCGGGTGAGCCAAGAAACCACCGAGCCGGCGGGCCAGCTAGCCCAGCAGAGCTTCCTCCTTTCCTCCGTTACTCCCAGACGAGCGCCGCCCCGCGCTCCCCTCGGCCGGAGCAGCCCGTGCCCGGTGGGAGCCATGCCCACGCCGTGGGGCGCGCGGCCGCCGGCCCGGGGCACCTCTTGTGCGGGGTGATTGTGCATGCCGGTCACGGGCTCTGCGCGCCGACCGCTAATTAGGCGGCTCACACATCCGCGGCGCCTGCGTGTGCTAATTGGGGGGGGGTTGCGCGGCTGAATTACGTGAGAATTTAGGCTTCGCGCTTCGTTTCTGTGTGCTGCATCTGCGGTCGCCTCCGAAGGGCCCCGCGGGAGCCGGGGGGACGTGGGGTGCACCAAATGGCCCCGGACGAAGGTCTTTGCCGTGGGGTGCGTGCTGTCGGGGTTTGCCGGCACCCCGGGGGACTGCACCACAGCGTCCGCATCCCTGGCACCACGGCGGGTCCCTGCGCTGGGCAGAAGCCACGCTCCAGATGTCGCATCCAGCTGTTCGGTGGTGCCGCAAAGGAGGGGGGGTGGGGGCCCAATCTGGCTGCTCCCGATGGAGCCGGGGCTTTGGCAGGAAGGGGCTTGGGTTTTTCCTTGCCTGTGACGTGCCGCTCCGCTCTCTCTTGCAGGGGACGTGGTGTTCAAGCACCGGGAGCCGCTGGTCCAGGCCTTCCTGCGGGGCGCACGGGACCCCGACGGCACGCTGCGGGCCAGCAGCCTCTCCAACCTGGGCGAGCTCTGCCAGCGCCTCGGCTTTCAGCTGGGCTCCATCGTCCAGGAGGTACCAGCTCCATCCCGGCACTGCCGGCCCCTTCCCCGGATCCCTGCCCGGGGAGCGCGGGCCATCGCTCGTTAACAAGGACGGTTCGTTAGCGGACGATGGCAGGGCTGCTGAGCGCTCGCTGCTGAGGGCACAGCAGCCTGGGGTTTCCGTAAAGGACGTGAGGGATATTTGCTGATAGCAGAGAGTGTAAAAGTCATTGGATCTGAAGGAAACGCTCAGGGGATTCTAGCCCCCATTTTTAGGGCTAAAAGCTTTATAATCAGCTAAAGTAGTCGCTTTAGCCCAAGGGAAGTGCGGCGGTGCCTGCTCCACCCATGGCAATCGCACTGCGGGAGGAGACCTGGGGGCACAGTTAGCACCTGCCGGAGGCACCTCCTCCCGCTTAACGAAAGAAACCTCGTTACCCTTCCCGTTACCGCGACGCATCTGGTGGCTGGCGGGGGTGCCCAGCCCTCGCCCCGGCTGCACGCTCCCGGCGAGACGTGGCTGCCACCCGAGCCGTGGTCCCGGTGGGGTGAGGCCGGCTCTCGGGGGTCTTCGCCCTGGAGGGTTGGGGGAGCCTTGCCGGGAGCTGTCGGCATCAGGGGCCGGCAGCCCTCGAGCTGGTGGGTCTGTGCCCCCGCGGGAGCTGGAGCTTCGCCCCCCGGTGCCTCCCGGGGCAGGAGGGAGGTCAGGCGGCATCAGGGATGCGGCGCTCGGGCTTCTTTCCCCGGTCCCTGCTCGCAGCCGCTCGGCGTTGGGAGGGTACCGGCAGCAGCGTTTGATGAGATGCCAATGCACCACACGCAGCTATTTCGGGAAGGCACTAGCTCTGCTAATTCTCCCGGCTGTCACTGCCGGGAGTTTAATTAGGTTCCTTTGACTGCCTGCTTTTTATAAAGCTTTCCAAGGCATCCGCGTGCCGCTCGGCCCCTGCGAGAGGGAGGGCTGCTCGGTGCCCCGCAAAAAGCCAATCCCCCCCGGCTGGGTGCCCAGCAGGGGAACGTGCCGCTGCCCCAGGCTGGGTGCAGGGGCCCCATCCTCCTCCTCCAGCCCCAGGCCACCCAGGGACATCCCCCCCACCGTGGCCGGCTGCTCTGCCGGGTCCCCCTGTGTCCCCCTGCCCCTGCTGACAGCCCCCCCGCCTTGTCCCCGCAGGTCACCTCCTGCTTGACGGCCATAGCCAAGACGGACCCCGAGGCGGAGGTGCGAAGAGCCGCCGTGCATGTGGTGGTGCTGCTGCTGCGGGGGCTCAGCGAGAAGGCCACCGAGGTGGGTCACCTCCCCGCTTGTCCCCGGGGCAGGGACAGCCTCCGCCAGGCTCCCGGGCGTCCCCGGGCACCGGCACGGTGCTCCTCGGGGACAGCCCCTGCCCCGCGGGGGCTGCAGGGCTCATTCCCAGGCAGCTTCCAGGGAAAGTCCCATGGGACCGGGGCCTCCGGCTTGTGCCTCCCCCGCCAAAGGGCTCCCCCAGTGCCGGATCCTTCCCGGGGCAGAGGGGACTTCATGGGAGCGTCCCTCTGAGCTGCTTGGCCGTGCCATGGGGCTGTGCCATGCCACGGGACAGTGCCGTGCCGTGCCACGGGGCACTGCCAGCTCTCGAGAGCCGTGGGAGTTGTTCGTCACTGATTTGACTTGGAAATGCCCAGTTTTTCCGTGGGCCGTGGCCTCCCTCCCCGCTTCCCAGCAATGAGCATGTTGGGACTCAGCTCCCGTGGAGGAAACGGCCGGTTCCCCACGGGAATCCCCGCAGCACAGAGCTCAGCTTCCCCTCGTGCCCCCGTGCCGGAGCGATGCCGCAATGCACCGCTGTCCTGAACCGCGCTGCCGGCGTGTGAGGAACCAGTCACGGGAGGGCCGGGGCTCACGCCTGAGGCAGCGCGGTGGTGGTGGTGGTGGTGCCGCCATGTTCTGGCACCGGCAGCGTTGGTGGAAGGGGCAGCACCGTGCCTGCCGGGGCACGCCGAGGGTTGCGTTTCGGGTTGTCGCGGGTGCGGGCGAGACGCCGGCGGGTGCTGACGGTTCTCCTGCCCTCTCTGCCCAGGTGCTGCAGGACGTCCTGCGGGACCTCTACCGCCTGCTGAAGCACGTGGTGGCGGCCGAGCCCGATGGCGCGACGGTGCTGCACGCCCAGCTGGCGCTGGAGGAGCTGGACGCCGTGATGAGGAGGGTCCTCTTCCCCCCGCAGGTGCTGGAGAAGAAGATCGTGGTGCTGCCATAGCGGGGCCAGGGCCACAGAAACGAACTCTTCCTGCTCCAGCGCCGGGGCCAAGGGGAAGGGCTCGCTGTGCCCCCAGGATGCCGCCGGCGGGCGCCAGCCACGGAGGAAACCACAGCCTGGGGAGGGTGGGCAGCCACCCCCGGGCTCCCCGCGGCCAGGGCAGGGGGGGCTCGCTGGGACGAAGCGGGGGATTAAACGCAGACGTGCTCAGCCCTGCGCCCGTGACATCTCTGGGAGCCGCGCAAAGCCCCTGGGTGCCATCGTGGCCGTGGCCACGTCCCAGCCCATGGCCACGCTTGGGGTGGTGGCAGCGGCGCAGGCCCTGGCGAGCCCCTGGCTCCTGGGGGAGGGTGGGCATCAGCCCCCAGGGCCGGCCCTGGGCCGGGGGAGCAGCCGATGGGGCCGGTGCCTCGGGCTCCCGTGCGGCCAACCGGCACTGGGTGCCGCGGCTGCCCCGAGGGGAGCCAGAAGGGAGCGGGGGGGCTCTGCTGTCTGCACCCCCAGTGCGGGCAGCCGTGCACCCCGGGGGCTGGCAGGCAGCCGGCTGCTGCCCCACGGCCCTGCCTGGCCCTCCCTCGCACCGCGCTTGCACCGCGCTCGCACCGCGGCGATGCTGGAGGGTCCTGGCACCGCCAAGCTGGCCGGCAGCTCTCGCACGCTTGCACGCTGGCTGCCGCGTGCCCACGGGCATGGAGGGAGCCTTTCTGGGTGCCAGCCCTGGGCAAGGGACAGGGACGATCCCTGGAGGCAACAGCTGAGCCAGCTCCTAAGCGTTGTGATTTTAGCCAAATCTGAGTGATTTTCCGGGGGGGAGCAGAGGGAAATGGAGCCGGCGTTGCTAAGCCCCTGCCCTGCCGGCATGGTGGGGCCGCGGTGCTGGGAGCGGGGCTGCGCTGGGGACCCGTCCCCCTCCGCGGCACTGCCTGCCCTGCGCCCGTTCCCGGGGTCTCCCTCACCGCGGGGTCTGAGGATGGGACCCTTCCACCGCAGCACCAGGAGCCCCCTCCGTGCCAGGGCTGCCGTGCGCGCCGGGAGCACGGCCAGGAGCTGCGGGACCCTGCGGGGCACCTGGCTGGGACCACCGCTCACGGCCGTGTGCTTGGGGACATCCCAGCATCGGGGTCACCCCTCTCCCTCCAGCCAGGCCAGCCCCCGCGGGTGCTGCAGCACCACGGGCCCCGCTCCTGCGCCGGGAGCTGCCGTGCACCCACCGGGCGGGGGGAGCAGGGCCGGGGATGGCGGTGCTGTGGGGTCACACCAGAGCCCTTGGGGACCCAGCCCGGAGCCCCCCTCGCTGGGCAGCCCCCTCACACCGGACAGCCCCCAGCCCCACTGTGCACAGCCCCAGGTACCCGTTTCCCGGCTGCCCCATGCCGTGCCGTGCCAGATGGTGTGAGGGGCCCGGCGCCCCCCTTCCCTGCAAAGTTCGGGGTGCCGGGCTGTGTCTCCACCCCCAGCAAAGCCGCCTGCGCCAGGCCCACGCCGTACTGTGCCGTGCCGTGCCGTGCCGTGCCGTGACGTGCCGTGCCGTACCGTGCCGCTCAGCTGGGTGTGCACGGGCAGCGGGGAGCGCATTGTCCTCGCCGGAGAGCGGCAGCGGCCAAGCTCTCCTCCTCGCTCTCGCTGCCGCCAGCCCGCACCGGTGCCGGTGCCAGTGCCGGGCCACAGGCACGTGCCAGGATGCTGCCGTACCGGCTGTGCCTCCCCAGGGCCTGCCACGAGCGGCAGAGGACGGTTTTTGAATGAAAAGTCTCTTTTGATGCCGCTGGCCGGGCGCCGTCCGGCCGTCCTGCTGCGGGGAACAAGGAGGCGGCCGTGCCGGAGGAGGAGGGAGTTTGGTTTCCACCTTGGGCAGCGCTCCTGCGGCCAGCCGCCGGCCGGCAGCGGGGAGAGGCTCCCAGCGGCCGTGGGCGCACCGAAAGGTAAGGGGCCACGGGGCAACCCCGGGGCTGGGTCCCGGCCGAGGGGCACGGGGAGGGCCGCGGGGTGGGGACATGCTGCCCCTCTCCCCTGTCCCCCTCCCCGCTTCCCGCAGACGGGCGCCTGCAGCCACGGGGACCCCGCATGCGCCTGGGAGCACCGCGGCGGTGGCACAGGCACGACCAACCCGGGTCTGACCGCACCGTGCCGGGTTTCGCACCTCCATGCCCCACCGCTGCCGGGCTCAGCCGGGCCACGTGGGAGCCCCACCGGCGGTGCTGGGGGTCCTGGCGTGTCCCTGCCTGCCCCGTCCCCGCCATCCACGGGCTCACCGGTTCCTCGCCACCCGCTCCGGGCGCTCCTCCGGCACCTACGGGGGGGAGTTTCGAGCCGGCATCGCCGCGGTGCCGGGGGTGTTTCAGCTGAGGGGGACCCGCCTGCCGGGGTGCTCCTGCCGGAGGGATCCCCTTCCTCGGCTCCCGCGGCTGGGAGGGTCCGGGCCTAATCCCGGCGTGGCCTCGCACCCGGCTCCCGGCCCGGCAGGACACGGCGGCCCGAGTCCGGGTGAGGAACCCCAAAGTGCTGGATTTGAGCCCAAAGCCGAGGCTGCAGCTCCTCCGGACTCGGCGCCGTCCCTCCCGGGACTGGTTGTCCCCTGCCATCAGCCCGGCGCTGGGACACCGTGTGTGACCAGCACACGGGGTTGCTGTCCCCAGGGTGGCCCCGGTCCCACCGGCCGTGGGGACAGGGTGACACAGCGGGGCAGGCCCGGGACGTCCCCGGGTGGCTCACAGCCACGGGGGGACACGGTGACGCACGGGGAGGTGACACGGAGGTGACACGAGAGGGGCCCCGAGAGTGGGACACGGGGTGGCCCCGGGGGTGGCACGGGGGGGACCCTGAGGTGGCCCAGCGCGGCCCCGGCTGATGAGCCGTGGCCGGTCGCCGTGCCGGTGCCCGGGGCCGCTGCCGCCGCGCCGGGCCATGCCGGTGCCGGGCCATGCCGGTGCCGGTGATCGCTCCCGCAGTGCGGGGCTGGGGCCGGTGCCAGGTGCCGCCGGTGCCGGCCGGGGCCCCGCTGGCTGCGGGCGGTGCCGGGCGGTGCCGGTGCCGGCGCCGGTGCCGGGGGTGGTGGCGGTGCCGGCGGTGCCGGTGCCGGTGCCGGGCGGGGCCCCCGCGGGCTGCGGGCGGTGCCGGCCCCGCCGCGGTATAAAGGGGCCGCGCGGGCCGGGCCGGGCTCACAGCGGCGGCGGCGGCGGCCGGGGCGAGCGGCGGCACCGGCACCACCACGGTGAGTCCCGGTCCCGGTCCCGGTCCCGGTCCCGGTCCCGGTCCCGGTCCCGGTCCCTCCTTCTCCCTCCCTCTCCCTCCCGGCCCCGCCGGTGCCGGTGCCGGCTCGGGGCGCCCCCGCCCCCGCGGCGCTGCGGGACCGGCCGCGGCCCCACCGGCAGCGCGGAGCCGGCACCGGCCGCACCGGAGGCTGCGGGGCCGGGGGGAGCCGGGAGCTGCGGGGCCGGGGGAGGGGGGGGGGGGCCGGGGGCTGCCCGGGGAGCGCTGCCGGTGGCGCGGGGGGTCCCTGGGGCTGCCTCTGCCCGTGGCTCCGCGCCCTGCCTGCATCCCCTGCCTGCACCCTCTCGGGCACCCCCCGCCTCACCTGCCCGCGCCCCCCCTCCTGCCCGTGCCCCCCTGCCTGCCCCCCCTTGCCTGCAGTGCCCTGCCCGCCCTGCCCTGCCCGCACCCCCGGCCGTGCCCCGCCGTGCGGCTCTGCAGTCCCCGCTGCCCGCCCGCGCTGCTGCCCTGCCTGTCCCCGCGTCCCCGTCCCGCAGCGGGGCGGGGGGCCGGGGGCTCGGGGTGGCCGGGGGCCCGGGGTGGCCGTGCGCAGGCGGGGCCTCTCCCCGGGGACACCCTGGGGCCGGGTCCCCGATGTCCCCGTGCCCTTCCCTGACCTCCAGCCCGGGAGCGGCCGCGTCCCCGCTCGGCTGGGCTGTGGGCGCAGGCAGCGGGATGCTCGGGACCCCCACGCCTCGCCCGGCCCCATGGAGGCACTGGGAAGGTGTCACCCCCAAACCGGTGCCCAGCGAGGGACGGGGCGGCCGAGGGGCGGCAGACAGGCGGGGTCCCCCTGCTTTCCCCTTCTGGGGAGCCAGGCAGCGGGGTCCTGCTGCGGGCTGTCCCCTCGGTCCTGCCCTGATGTTGCCCGGTCCGTCCCCCCCCCAGATGCCAGTGAGCCTCTCCACGGCCCTGCGCGTCGTCGGGACCAGCCTCTTTGCCTTGGCGGTGCTGGGGGGCATCCTCGCCGCCTACGTCACGGGGTACCAGTTCATCCACACGGAGAAGCACTACCTCTCCTTCGGGCTTTACGGGGCCATCCTGGGGCTGCACCTCTTCATCCAGAGCCTCTTCGCCTTCCTGGAGCACCGGCGCATGCGGGGCGAGGGGCGGCCGGTGCGGCTGGGGCGCTCGGTGGCCCTCTGCATCGCCGCCTACCAGGAGGATCCCGACTACCTGAAGAAGTGCCTGCGCTCCGTCAAGCGCATCGCCTTCCCCGACCTCAAAGTGGTGATGGTGGTGGACGGGAACGGCCCCGACGACACCTACATGCTGGACATCTTCCACGACGTGATGGGCTCCGAGCGCTCGGGCAGCTACGTCTGGAGGAGCAACTTCCACGCGCGGGGCGAGGGGGAGACGGAGGCCGGGCTGCGGGAAGGGCTGGCCCGCGTCCAGGCGCTGGTGCGCGGCACCACCTACTCCTGCATCCTCCAGAAGTGGGGCGGGAAGCGGGAGGTGATGTACACGGCCTTCCGGGCGCTCGGAGACTCCGTGGACTACATCCAGGTGGATGCATGGGCCCCGGGCGGGCGGGCGGGCGGGGGGGACGGACGTGGGCAGCGAGTGCCCTGCCTGCGCGGCCAGGCCGAGGGGCTGCGGGTGGAGCAGGAGCAGCCCCGTGAGCCCGCAGCGGCGCCCGGCTGCCTGGCCCTGGATCGGGCCCCGTGCGCTGGCTGCAAGCCACTGGCACCCGGGCTTGGGGGTGAATTGCCACCGGGGTGGCCTGAGGGGTCGAGCCCTGCCCGCGGGGGTTTTGCACGGCCTCCTCGGCGCGTCCCCTGCGGCACGGGTAGGACGTGCCCCAGGCCGGCGTCACCCCGTGGGACGCCGCGTGTCACGGTGCGGGGCGCCCAGCCCCCACGCGTGGGTGAGGGGTGGCGGCCGGGGCACATGGCGGGGCCGGGTGGCCCGGGGCAGCGGTGGCCGGGCACCGCGGGGCGCTCCGCTCCCTGCCACTGCCTGCCGATCTCCGGAGCTCTGCCTCGTCTCGCCGGCCACGGCTCGGGCTTGCCCGGCTGCAGGCTGGGCTGTCTGCCGGGCGCGCGTGGGCGGCAGGAGCGGGGCTCGACGTTCCCTCTGCCCCCAGGTGTGTGACTCAGACACGGTGCTGGACCCCGCCTGCACCGTCGAGATGCTCCGCATCCTGGAGGCCGACCCCCGCGTCGGCGGCGTCGGCGGCGACGTCCAGGTACCCCGGCCGCGAGGGAGGGCGGCGAGGGAGCCGTGGGGGGGGGTTAGCAGCAGTGCCGGGGCTCATATCCGTCCTCTCCCCAGATCCTGAACAAGTACGACTCGTGGATCTCCTTCCTGAGCAGCGTGCGGTACTGGATGGCCTTCAACGTGGAGCGCGCCTGCCAGTCCTACTTCGGCTGCGTGCAGTGCATCAGCGGGCCCCTGGGCATGTACCGCAACGCCCTGCTGCAGCAGTTCCTCGAGGACTGGTACCACCAGACCTTCCTGGGCAGCAAGTGCAGCTTCGGGGACGACCGGCACCTCACCAACCGCGTGCTCAGCCTGGGCTACCAGACCAAGTACACGGCTCGCTCCAAGTGCCTGACGGAGACGCCCACCCGCTACCTGCGCTGGCTCAACCAGCAGACCCGCTGGAGCAAGTCCTACTTCCGCGAGTGGCTCTACAACGCCCTGTGGTTCCACAAGCACCACCTCTGGATGACCTACGAGTCGGTGGTGACCGGCTTCTTCCCCTTCTTCCTCATCGCCACCGTCATCCAGCTCTTCTACCGCGGCCGCATCTGGAACATCCTCCTCTTCCTGCTGACGGTGCAGCTGGTGGGCATCATCAAGGCCACCTACGCCTGCTTCCTGCGGGGCAACGCCGAGATGATCTTCATGTCCCTCTACGCCCTCCTCTACATGTCCAGCCTGCTGCCCGCCAAGATGTTCGCCATCGCCACCATCAACAAGTCGGGCTGGGGCACGTCGGGGCGCCGGACCATCGTGGTTAACTTCGTGGGGTTGCTGCCGGTGTCGGTGTGGGTGGCGGTGCTGCTGGGCGGGCTGGCCTACACCGCGTACAGCCAGGACCTCTTCAGCGAGACCGAGGTGGCCTTCCTCGTCTCGGGCGCCATCCTCTACGCCTGCTACTGGGTGGCCCTGCTCACCCTCTACCTGGCCATCGTCGCCCGGCGCTGCGGCAAGCGGCAGGAGCAGTGCGGGCTGGCCTTCGCCGAGGTCTGACCGCGGGGAGCGCCGGGGTGGCCTCGCGCGCCGGGGACAGGGCGACCGCTACCGGTCCCCTCCTCGCCCGGCGCAGCCGGCACTGAGCCGTGGGGCGCTGGGCAGCGCTGAGCGCGCCCGCCGCGGCGTTTCTGATCAAGCCTCGCTCTTTTTTGTCGTTTTTTTTCATATTTTCTTTTTTTTTTTTTTTCCTGTACAAAGCTGGCTGCTGGCCGGGGAGAGGCCGAGCCAGGGCTGCCCGTCCCCGGACCGGGAACAGCCTCGGTGCTACGGGGCGGCGGGTGACGGCAACGTCGCCCCCCGGTACCATACCGAGCATCCCGGCGTGCCGCGCGGAGCGCCGCTGGCCGGGCTCCCCCGCTTCCCGCCGCCACGGCTCGGTCCTCCGCCCTTCGGTGCTTTCTACGGGGGACCTCGCGGTCCCCCTTCCCACGGTGCTATGGCAAAACGGCCCCGACGCGGCACCGCCTCTCTCCGGCACCGCTGGCTGGTGCTGCCTGCCTCTGCCCCACGGTTGTTGTATGTGCGGGCACGTACCCACCGGGAGCCCCCCACGGCTCCCTCCAGCCTTTTCGGGGGGTCCGGCTGCCCCGGGAGGGCAGCACCTCCCTTCAGCTTTGCCAAAGAGCCAACGGGGGGTACCCCGGCACGTGAAAGTGGGGGAAATCGGGGCCGTGGCTTGGCCGGAGCGTCACCGCGGCCCCGGAGGGGCCGCGGTGACGCTCCGGCCAAGCCACGGCCCCCTCGTACCAACCCCGCTGCCTTCCCAACGTCTGTCTAAACAGCAGGGAGACGCTGGATTTTCGGCTCGGGCACGCAGAGGGCGGGGAAGAGCCGGTTCCCAACCTTTCCCCTCCCCGGGGGAATTCACCCGGCTATCTCCCCTAGGCCCTCTTTATTTTTTTTTTTTTCAGGGCTTAAAAAAAAAAAAACCAACCTTTCTACAATCGAGCGTTTAGACGGTTTGTTTGTTTAATTTAATACGAGATTTTTTAGAAGACTTTTGTAGCTCTTTGGTATTCATACTTATTGCTAACTGTTTGTAAATCTATTTATTTTTTAACCTGCGGGGTATTTTTTTTTTTTTTTTTTTCACATATTTTGGAAAAGTCTGGGTTTTATATCCTGATGGATTTGTCAAAATAAAGACTTGCACAGAAGAAAAGGTGGTGTGTGAGGAGGACAGGGTACGACAACCCTACCCGGGCTCGGAGGAGGTCGCTGCCCACCAGGACCCGTCTTGCCTGGGCTGGCAGCCGCGTTTGTGCCCCAGAGCTCGGCAGCTCTCCGAAATAAGGGTCATCACTGGGGGGGGGACACGGGACAAGTGACCCGGGAAGGGCTCTGGGTGCCCAGACGCAGGACCCAGCCCCCCGAGCTGGCTCCGGAGCCCTCTGGTACAGGACAGGGCTGAGGCCGGGGCCAGCCCCGGATCTCCACGAGCCCCGGCCACAGCGCCCGGGGCTGCCGGGCAGCAGGGCAGAGCTGAGGGCCGCTGGCCCCAGTCCTCACACCTTCCTGGGCACGTTGGTGATGATGGGCTTGGGGCGGGTTTTGAAGAGGAGCTTGGTTTTGATGAGGGCGGTGACGGCATAGCGGGCGTGCGGCCCCGCGGGGCCGGGCTCCCCGGCTCCCCGCTTCACCAGGACGGCAAAGGGCTTCTCCAGCTGCACCGCCTTCCCGTAGAGGATGTGGTGGCCCACGATGAGCACGGGGACTCCCTGGAGAGAGGAGCGAGAGGCGGAGGGTGAGGCCAGGCGCGGCCCCGGCTACCGGGGCTGTCCCGGGGCGAGGCGGCGGGGGCTGCCCCACCTCGCGGGTGTAGTGCAGGTCTCCCAGGAGGCTCCCGGCCAGCCCGCCGCTCTGCCGGGGCTCGACCTCGCCCTGCAGCTCCACCAGCACCCACTGCTCCAGGCCTCCGGCACCCGGGCTGCGGGCGAGAGAGGCGGCTTCACCCAGCGGCTCCCGCCCTGCCCGGGGCCGCGGGCGCAGAGGCGGGCGCTGCCGGGGACGGGACCCGGCCCTCCGGGGCCGCGCCGCCCGCCGTGGCCTCACCTGGAGACGACGATCTGCACCATGCTCCCGGCCCTGCAGAGTACCGGCAGAGACACGGTCAGCGGCGGGGGGACGGGGCGGGGCGGGCCCCGCTGCGGCGGGAGCCCCCGGCCTTCCCCGCTACCCCCCCCCCCGTGCCCAGTGCCCCCTCCCGGGCCCTGCAGCTGCCCCCGGCCCCACAGACCCCCGTGCCCGGACACCCCCCCGCGCCCTGCGGCCCGTGTCCCGTCACACCCCCCCCCCCCCCCCCCCCGGGCCGCCGGCGTTGCGCGGGGCGCTGGTGCCCTCCAGCGGCGCCGGTGGTGCCGGGCCGGGCCGGGGCAGCCGGACCCCGCCCGGCCCGGCCCCGCCTCCCACTCCCGGCCCAGCCCCGGCCGCTCCCCCGAGCCCCCGGCCCGCTCCCCCGCACCCCGGGCCGGGCCGGAGCCGCCGCCTGCCAGCGCCCGAACCTCCCGCCGCGCCGCGCCGCTGCTTCTTCCGCTTCCGGTCGCCCTCCCCTCGACCCCCCCCCCCCCTCCCCCGGGGCCGCTTCCGGCTCCGGGTGCGCCGCGCGCACGTGGGGGCTGCGCGGGGCGGAGCGGGGCCGGGGCCGGGGCCGGGGCCGGTGCGGGACGGGATGGGGGAGTTCGAGGTGCACCGGGTGCGGTTCTTCGGCCTGGTGCCGGCCGGCGTGCGCTGCCTGGCCTGCCAGCCCCGCGGCGGCCGCCTGGCCCTGGCCCGCACCGACGGCGCCGTCGAGGTCTACAACTTCGCCGCCAACTACTTCCAGGAGAAGGTGAGGGGCCGGGCCGGGCCCTACCGGACCGAGCCGGGCCGTACCGAGCCGTACCGAGCCCTGCCGTGCCGTACCGGGCGTGCAGCGGGGTGACGGGCGTCCCTCCCCAGGTGATCCCCGGCCACGAGGCCCGCTCGGTGGAGGCACTCTGCTGGGCGGCGGGAGACCGGCTCTTCGGGGCCGGCCTCGGCGGGGACATCACCGAGTACGACCTGGCTCGGCTGTGCGTGGCCCGCTCCGTCGACGGCTGCGGGGGACCCATCTGGAGCATGGCGGCCAACGGCAGCGGCACGCAGCTGGCGGTGAGTGCGGCCGGCACCGGCACCGGCACCGGCACCGGGACGGGCTCTCCCAGCCCCAGCGCAGGGGCGGCCTGGCCGCGGCGGCGGCGGAGGGAGAGGGTCCGCCCGTCCCGCCGGGGCTGAGCCCGACCCTCCCGCAGATCGGCTGCGAGGACGGCTCGGTGAAGCTCTTCCAAGTCGTGCCCGGGGGGATCGAGTTCGAGCGGAACCTGGACAGGCGGAAAGGTGAGTCCGGGAGGGCTCGGCCCTGCGGCGGCATCGTCCCTCTGTCCCTCCCGCCCGTCCCCGGCTGCCCCGGTCCTGGTGAGCGAGGGGCTGCGAGTCCACGGGGTCACGTCCGGAGCTTCCTTCCCCGCAGGCCGCATCCTGTGCCTCTCCTGGCACCCGTCGGACACTCACATAGCGGCCGGCTCCATCGACGTCCTCCGCGTGTTTGACGTCCGTTCAGGTAACTCCCGCCCCGGGAGGCGAGCCCGGCCCGGCCCCTGCCCCGGGGGCCGTCAGCACCGGCCCACCCCGCTCTTTGGGGGGGGGGGGGATCCCCTTGCCACCCCCAACCGTCCTTCCCTCATCTCAGGCCAAACGGCCCAGAGGATCATGGTGAACTACCGCGTGCAGAAGGTGAAGCGCGAGTGCGTCGTGTGGAGCATCGCCTTCCTCTCGAGCGGCACCGTCGTCACCTCGGACTCCTTCGGGAGGGTGCAGTTCTGGGACTGGGAGCGAGGGACGCTGCAGGAGTCCCACACGGTCAGCACCTCGGCTGTCCTCTCGCTGGCCGTGTCAGAGGTAGGGGAGTCCCCCCGCGTGTCCCGTCCCCCCCCCCCCCGCCCCGGGCGGCCGGGGCCCGTCTGGGCTCCTGCGTGCTGGGCCGGAGGTGTCGGGCAGGAGCGGGGCTGGGAGCGAGGCTGCCGGTCCCTGCCTGCTTCCTGGGGCTGCCCTCTCGTTCTTCCCGGCCTGCGCCCGCGAACCCCGTCCCCGTTTCTCTCACCAGACGGAGGACAGCATCATCGTGGGCACCTCCACCGGGGCCACCTACCAGTTTCAGCTGCTGCCGGTGAAGATGGGCAGCCTGGAGAAGCGCTGGGTGCGGACGAAGCCCTTCCAGCATCACACCCACGACGTGCGAGCCGTGGCGCACAGCTCGACGGCTCTCATCTCCGGGGGTAGGACTGTGGGCGCCTTCACGAGGAGGGCTCGGGTCTCTCCCCCTGGTACCGCTTGGGCTGACTTCTGCTCGGCTTCCAGGCCTGGACGCCCAGCTGGTGATCCGCCCGCTGATGGAGAAGATGCAGAAGAAGGGCTACGACGCAGCGCTCCGCAAATTCACCTTCCCCCACGTGAGTGCTGCTCTGAGCAGGGCCTCGTGCCTGGCGAGGCAGGCCGGCAGGGCTGGCTCTTCCTACGGGAGAAGGCTGGCCCTCCCTGCCCCGCTGGGTCCCCTCCCTGCCCCGCTGGGTCCCCTCCCTGCCCCGCTGGGTTCCCTCCCTGCTCCTGGCACGTCTGAAGGCTACTTCAGGAGCGGGTGAGAGGGTAGAAGTTGGCAAGCTCGTCTTGCTGGTCCTGCTGGGTCTCCGTCTCTGGGCTCCCATCCCACGGGACCCAATCCTTCTTCTCCCCCACCCTGGAGTCTCCGGCACCCCAGGGCGTTTCGGCTTTGGCCCAGCCCTTTCTGCCAGGCTGCGGGTTCACGTCAGTCTGCCCGTTTCTGCACGCAGCGACGTCTCGTCTCCTGCGCCAGGAAAGCCCGGCTGCTCCTCTTCCAGTTCTCCCAGCACCTGGAGCTCTGGAGACTTGGCTCCACCGACGAGACCGGTGAGTCGCAAGGCCCGGCTCTCCGGCGCGAGCCCCGTGGCAGAGCCTGCGCTGCCTGCGGGATTTCGGGCGTGAACCGTCCTGCCGCTTGGGCAGCGGAGGGGTGGTTTGGCCCTTCCTCCCCGCAGCCCTGCGCTGGCATGACGACCGTGGGCAGGGCTGCGTTTCCCGGCGCGGTGTGTGCCCGGGCACGGGCTGCGCCGCCGGTGCGAGGCTGCGCTCGTGCTTCCCGCGGAGCTGGGCCGGGCCCTGGGGAGTTCGGCCTCGGGGGAGGTTGGGGAAGAGTCTGGGCTCTCCCTCGGGCGCTGCTCCTGCGGAATCCCCGGCTGCTCAACGGGACCCGGGTGGTTTCCCCACCGTCGCTGACGTGCCGCGTGGTTTCTTGTCGTCCCAGGAAAGGATGGCGAGGTCCTTTCCTTATGCCGCATGCCTGAGCACCTCGTGCAGCTCAAGAGCAAGGTAGGGCTGAGCCGGGGCCACGGTCTGCCCTGGTGCCTGCCCTGCCGCAGGAGGGGGCTTGGCTGGCAGCCTCCGCTCTCCCTCTGACGGCTGAGCTGCGGGTGCCAGGCTGCCGGGGGATCTGGCGGGCCCCGCTCACCCTCTCCGCGTTTCCAGGGTCCGGAGCACATCTACTGCAGCTGCGTCTCGCCCTGCGGCAACTGGATTGCCTACTCCACGGCCTCCCGCTTCCACCTCTACCGGGTGCAGTACGAGGGCGACGGCGTCAGTATCAAGAAGGTGAGGAGGCTGACGGGCCGCCCCGCTGCCGGGGAGGGGCGGTGGGTGGCTGTGGGGTCCCGGGGGGCTGGCACGGCCAGCGTTGCCCGTGGGGAGCGAGGGCGGCAGCGGTAGGTGGCTGCCAGCGCTGCTTTCTCCCCGCTTCAAGGTCCCCAAAGTGCCCAAGCTGCTGCTCCCAGCCTACCAGCTGCAGTTCTCCTCCGACTCCGGCAGCCTCTTCGTCGCCTCCGCTCGAGGCTCCGTCCACGTCCTCCAGCTGCTGGAGCCGGGGGGCTGCAAACATCTGCACACGTTTCGGCCGCCCTCAGGTTCGGGCCGGTGGGGAGCCAGGGGGGTGCTGGGGGGTCCCTGGGCTCCGAGTCCCATCCCCGCTGCGGGCGCAGAGGGGTGTGCAGGGGCGAGCCGAGCGTGTCCCCCCCTTTCCTGCCCTGGGGTGTGTGGGTCCTTCCCTCCCGGCAGCCTCTGCCCTGTGTTTGTGCCGCCCTCGTGGCCCGCCGCAGGCAGGGGAGCGGGGTGCCCAGATTGGCAGGGGGGACGCGGGTCCGGACGTCTTCTGGGGTTGGGTCTGGGGCTCCTCGTGCCTCGCGAGCCCGAGCACCCGTTACAGCCGGTGAGGGCGTTTCCGCAGGGTCCCCCGAGGCCGTTTACCTGCTGGCGTCGAGCGCGGACGGGCAGTGGCTGGCTGCGGTCGGTGGGGACTGGGCAATCCACATCTACAACCTGAAATGCTTCAAGGTAGGGGCAGGTGCTGGAGG
This sequence comes from Mycteria americana, assembly GCF_035582795.1. Classification (NCBI taxonomy): domain Eukaryota; kingdom Metazoa; phylum Chordata; class Aves; order Ciconiiformes; family Ciconiidae; genus Mycteria; species Mycteria americana. Next base: position 48,948,968 of record NC_134372.1, read on the forward strand.
GCACTGCAGGGGTGGCCCCGCTGCCCTCCTGCCTTGGGGGGGCCGGGCGACGGCGGGCTCGGTGCGTGGGACCCCTCCCTGGAAGCGATGGCTGCGTCCCGGCAGCAGGGCTGGGGGTGGGCGCGTGGGAAGCGCGGCGGGGGCAGAGGTGGCCCTGGTTGCTCCGTCAGCCCGCTGTCCTCCTGCCTTGCAGCATCACTGCACCGTGCCCATGTACGGCTGCGCGGTGACGGCTATCGCCATCCACCCCGGCACCAACAACCTCGTTATCGCCTACTCGGACCAGCAGGTAGGAGCTCTCCCAGTCGCAGCCCTTCCCCGCGGCTCTCTCCCTGGCCTCGGGGCTTTCTGGCTGCCCTGCTCCGCAGGAGAGCCGTGGCTCCGGGCCGGCACAGGGACCCGGCTGGGCTTCGCTGCCCGCTGTCCCTGGCAGGAGCCTGTCCCCACGCAGCACTCGTGACCCGGCCGGAGCGGGGGCTGCCCACGTGCCGGCGTGGGGGTGACGCCAGGGAGGACCGGACCTCGTGAGCCACCCCATGTCCCCTCTCCTGCCTCTCCAGCTGTTCGAGTTCAGCATCCCCAAGAAGCAGTACACGGCCTGGAGCCGCATGGTGCAGAACTGCGGGCTGCACAAGGTCTGGCTGGAGAGGGACTCGCCCATCACCCACATCACCTTCAACCCCAAGAAGCCCTCGCACATCCTCCTCCACGACATCTACATGTTCTGCGTCCTCGACAAGTCCCTGGTGAGCCCGTGCGCCCGGTCGGGAGGGCTGGGCTTGTGCCCAGGGCATCTCCGCTGCCCGGCCCGGCTGTCCCCGTCCCCGCTGGGAGCAGAGGCAGGGCCGCGTGGTGCTGAGGCGGTGGGGGTCCGGCGGCACTGACGCGTGCCGTGCGCTCTCCTCACAGCCCTTGCCGGACAACAGTGCCCTCCTGATGAACCAGAGCACCCTGAAGCAGCTCCCAGAGACTGCCAGGCAGCGGCAACTCCACGCCTTCAAGATCTGCAAGAAGTTCCAGGTGGGTGACGGTGTCGCTGGGCGCGTGCCGCGTCAAGGAGGGGGTGCCGGGGAGACGTCCCGCGCCTGCGGCCTCACCCGCTCTTGCGCCCAGTCGCTGCCAGTGCTGCGCCAGCGCCGGGCGCCCAAGTGGCGGAGCAGAGCTCGGCCTCGGTCCCCGTCACGGTGCAGCCGCTCGCTGCGATCTCGTGGGCTCCCCAGCAGCTCCTGCAGCACACAGCCCCAGGCACCGCCCCCGGTTACGGCTAAGCCGGAGCCAGCTGCAGGGCAGCTCTGTGCATCGAGCCCGGCAAGCCGAGGCAGAGGGGGGCCGGCACCGCGCTCTCATCTCCCGCCCCCTCCCTGCCCCGCAGCCCCTGCTCTTCGCGGATCTGCTGGACGAGAACTGCCTGGTGATGGTGGAGCGGCCCATCATGGACGTCAAGACCCAGCTGCCGCTGCCCATCCAACAGAAGAAATTTGGCACCTGAGAGCAGAGCAAGCTGCTCCAGCCGCAGAAACCCTGTGTGTTGCTTCCCTAGGGCGCTGTAGGAATAAACTCCGCTGTTCTGTTCGGCTGCGGGCTCGAGCCTCGTCCTTGCCCTGCGGGGCTGCCCGGTGTCGGAGCAGCGGGTCAGGTTGGCACCGGTGTGAGCACGAGGACGCGGCCACCTTACAGGGCTCCCCTGCCCGTGCCGGTCCTCCTCCCGGGGCTGCGGGGACAAGGTGGCAGCCCGGATCTCCTGCCTTCTCCCGGGCAGCGTCAGTTCCCGGTGTTGGCTTCTCTCTCGCCGTGCCGGCCAGCAGCCGGGTGGGCTGAGCTCCGGACAGACAGACGGTGACTGCCGGTGCTCGGCACCCCTAGGCAGCACCCCCAGCTGGGTGAGCAGCCTGTGCCCCCCGCTCCGTGCTTCAGGAGAGGTGCTCGCAGCTGCGTGCCGGTGGGATCAGGGTGTAACGGGGGTCCCGGCACACGCAGCTCTGCGGCGGCTGTTAGCTGGAAACCCGGGCACCTTCTCCTCCAGCCCTTCCAGTCACACCAGTACCCTCTTTCCAGTTTGCGCTCGGACCGTCCCTTCCTTCAGCAGGTGGGTAGGACCGTGAAAGACCGTACCCGTCCTTCGGCGGGTGGGTTAGCGCTGAAGTTTGGCAGTGCCAGCGGCGCGGGGACGGCACCGCTGTGCCTGGAGGGAGCAGGATTTGGGGGCTCCCCATCCTTTCCTTTCCCTTGTACCCACAAAGGACATCTCCCCGTGCCCGAGGAGGGGAAAATTCGGGTTCTGGGAGCAGCTGCCGGCTGGTTTTCCTAGAAATAAGCGAGCGAGGGGGGAGCGCAGCTTTGCTAAGCGGGGCTTTAGGCAGAGTGCGGGAAATGGAGAGCGGGGCGGGAAATAAAGCGCGGGGCGGGAAATAAAGCGCGGGGCGGGGCTTCATCGCCCCTCCCTCCGGCGCGACCAATCGCAGCAGCGGCGGCGGTCCGCCGCCGCTGCTGCGATTGGTCGCGCCGGAGGGAGGGGAGGAGCGTCGTAACCCCGCCTCTCCCGCCGCGCAGAGCCTACCGCAGCGCGCCATGCGGGCGGGGGCGTGGCCACCGCGCCACGCCCCCTTCCTCCAGACCCCGCCCCTTCTCCCGGTGCGGCGGCGGCGGCGGCGGCAAGCGGCATGGCCGTCTGGACCCGCGCTTGCAAAACGGGGCTGCTGGAGCTGCTGCTACGGGAACGTTGGGTGCGAGTAGCGGCGGAGCTGAGCGGCGAAGCGCTGAGCCTGACGGCGGAACCGGGAGGCGGCGAAGCGGCGGTGCTTAACGGCGTGGTTAACGGCAACGCGGAGGCGGCGCCCGGTTGCGTGCGGAGGGTGCGGGTGGTGAAGGCGGAGGCGGGAGGGCTCGGTATCAGCATCAAGGGAGGTCGGGAGAATCGTATGCCGGTGCTCATCTCACGGATCTTCCCGGGGCTGGCGGCGGAACGGAGCGGGGCGCTCCGTCTGGGCGACGCCATCCTCGCCGTTAACGGCGTCGATCTCCGGGATGCCACCCACGATCAAGCCGTCCAGGCGCTGAAGCGAGCCGGCAGGGAGGTCATCCTCGAAGGTACCGGCTAACCGCCCCCCCCCCCCCCCCCCCCCCCCCCCCCCGCCGCGTCCCCGGTACCGGCCCCCGGTGCTCTCTCCCGGGTGCCCGCCCCGTTACCGGGTCTCCCCACACCCCCCTGCCGCTGTCACCGGGCTCCCGGCCCCCCCCCTTGGGCCCCTTTTCCGGTTGTGGGACCCCACTCCCCCCCCCGGCCGCGGTGTGTGTGTCCTGTCCCCCAAACCCCCAGCCCCGGTACTGGGCCCTGGCGTGGCCCCGCTGGGGACGGGGACAGGGACGGGGACAGGGACGGGGCTGTCCCCTCCCTCCCTGGCTGGGGTCCTCCTGCTTGCGGCGGGACGGGGACCCCTCCCAGCCGGGGACAGGGGACTGTCTCTGCTGGCCGTGCCCCCCCCGGGACAGAGCTGGGGTCCCCCCCGGGACAGGGGGTCCCCCGTGGCAGCTCTGGGGACGGAGCCCCCGGGGTGGGTGCTGGTGCCCCCTGAGTCCCCAGGGAGGGCTGCGGCCCCGGGGGGTTGGTTTGGGGTCTGCCCGTGTCCCCCTGGGCTCCGTGCCCGCGGCACAGCCGGCTCAGACCTGGCCCGGCGGAGCCACCGGCTCCTGCCCGACCTGTTCCCGGCAGCCCGACAAGCTCGGGCAGGACCCGCCTGGCCCGGCGGTGCGTGGCCCGGGGCTCGTGCCGTGGGGCACCGCGCCCTGGGCAGCGGAGAGGACATGAGCCCCCCGTGCCGTGGGTCAGGGCGGCCCACGCGGGTCCGTGGTGCCACGCACACCGTCCTGGCATCCCGGTGAGGCCGGCCGGCCGCTGGTGCGTGGGGCTGCTCCGTGGACGCGGTGCCCAGCGGGCGCTGGGCTGGGTCACCTGCGCCCGGCTGGGCCGGGCTGACGCCGGTGGCGGGTGCTCCCGCTCACCCGCCCGCCTTTGGCACGCTGCGCCGGCACGAGGGCGGGCGGACGGGCTCCCTGGCACGGCCGCACCCGGCACAGGGTGGCTCTGTGTGGCTCGGCCGTGGCTGGGGGGCCGCAGGGGCTGCGGTGGAGCCGTGGCATTGGGCATGGCTCTTAAACACCCGGCAGGTCGGCGTCCGCCGTCGGAGGCAGGGAGGGTCCCCGTGGCTCCCCGATGCCGGATTTGCCGTCTCCCCCCTGCGTCCTTCCCCCCGCTCCCGTCTCACGCCACCCGGCTGTTTGATCCTCTCCCGCAGGAGCTCCGGCCCCGCCGTCTGTTTGTCCCTCGCTTCCGCGACGGGCGCCACGACAGCCGCCCCTTCCCTTCCCACCGGGGCCGGTGTTGGGGTGCTCCTCACTGCCGGAGGGCCGCAGGGCTGCCTGTCCCACGGTTGCGGCCGCCCCACGGCCCGGGGAGACTGTCCGGTGGCTGGCCGGCATCTGCTGGCCCTGGAGAGGAGCTGGGGAAGACATCTGCCGCCCCGGTCCGTCTGTCCTTGCTAGCCCCTGGAGGTGTGACCGCCCTGGCAGGCAGGGCTCGCGGGCTCGCAGGTGCCGGGGCTTTGCCGGGGCTGGCGGTGGAGCGCAGGGGCACCGGCCCTATGCCGGCACTCCGGTGGGGCTGGCGGCCCCTGCCCTGGGTTTGGCTCAGAGACCCGCGCTGGGCGCCTTCCTCCCGGGGTGCCCGTGGGCGCACGGCACGCTCCGGCACGCTGGGGGAAGGGAGCCCTTCCGCCTCTGCGGGGGAGCTGTGGGCAGACCTGCCGGCCGGCGCGTAGGCAGGCGGGCCCGGTGGCCGGCAAAGGGGAAGGCTGGTTGCAAGAGCCGACCCGTGTGTAAACGTGGGGAAACCTCTGAGGTGTTTCCCCTCCCGATGCCGGTGGCAGGAAGGGGCTCCGACCACGAGGACAGACCGATGCCATCCCGGCAGCGCACAGCGGCTCGGCCTCGGCGAGGCCGGTGCTAACCCAGCATTGCCGCGCAGCCGGAGCAGCCACCTTCCTGCGGCAGGTCGGGCGAGGGGTGCAGCCGGCGGCCGGGTTTCCTTTGCGGTGAGCGCGTAGGCGGGGCGGCAGCGGCTGTGCCGGGGTAGCTGTGCGCCAGCTGCCAGCTCACCAGAAGCAGAAGAGGTGCTTGCAGGTGCCACCGCCCCGGTGCCAGTTTTGTGCCCGCCGGCGCGGGGGGCTCCATGCTCCCGCACGTGCCGTAGCTGCGTCCCCCCGAAAGCAGGGAGCCGGTTCTGCTGCCGTCCGCACCGGCAGACACGGTCCCGTGCATCTGCTCAGCGCCGGGGCGCGCTTCCCACGGCGGCCGACCCGGCGCAGCCCGGCAGCGCCTGCCTGCTGGTCGCAGCCGCTGCTAAGAGCCGTCAGAGTGGCCGCGGCCCCGGCAAGCCCACGCTCCTCCGGCAGCGTCCCGGCACGGCGCTTGGGCTCCTGCACCGCCGGCTGCCCGCCTCGGCCGCTCGCCCTCCCGGCTCGGCAGCTCTCGGCAAGCCTGGCCTTCGGGGAGGCGGCGGCCGTGCCGCGGCGGAGGTTGGGGCTGGCAGGAGGGTGCCGGCCTGCCGGTTGGCGTGGAAGCAGGTGCCCACATCTGGCAAACAGCTGCCGAGCGGCCCCGCGGTGAGAGCTGCCGCCCCTGCCGCTGTCCCGCGGCGCTGCCCTGCCCTGCCCGGCCCGGCAGCGGGATTAGGGGTGCGCGGGGACGGCGGTAATCCTGGGATCAGCGCGGCGGGAGGCTAATATTAACTCGTTTGCTGCCTGCGGCAAGGACAAGCGCCTCGTGGCGGCGCGTCCCACCGCGCTGCTCAGCTCAGCAAATCCAGCGGGAGGGCGGGGGGCCGGCCTGCCCGCTCCCCATCCCTGCCGGCATCTCCCTGCCCGCGCTGCGGGCGGGCGTCAGCCCCCGCGGCGGGGGGATTTGCAGCGGGTGAGCCCTGGGCCGCGGCAGGCGCCTGCCCACGGCTCCACGGGGTCCGGCGGTGCCGCGACCGGCCGAGAGCGGGACCCGAGCCTTGCCACCACCGTCATTCCTGCTCCGGCAAAGCTCCGGCGGGCTGGGTGGCCTGGCTGCGGCGCAGCGTGGTGCCGGCTCTGCGGCCGCTTTCCCCGAGCGGCGGGGAGCTTCGCTTCGCGACAGATCACAGCTTATTTGCTTTTTTGTTCGTTTGTTTTGAACTCCCCGCCGCCCCGGGCGTGCGGACGTTGCCGTTCCCAGCACGGTCCTCCTTCGGGGACGGGCTGCCGGGGCTCTGCGCAGGCGGACGAGCTCTCCCGGCTGGGGAGCCGTGTCCGGGGGGAGCGTGGCGGGCAGGGGCCCGGTGCCGGCTGCAGGCGCTGCGTCCCAGGCCGCTGTCGGCGCTCGCTCGCGGCGTTCCTGCCTGGCCGAGCGTGCCGTCCTGCGTGGCCTCATCCCTGCTCTGGCAGGCGGCTCAGCTGACGCTCCCTGGCATCTCGAAGGCCTTGGCTTTCCCCGAGCGTGGCTGCTGGGGCAGCCGCCGGCGAGCCCACGGTGGCACGGCGGGCTGGGCGAGCCGGGCTCCCCAGCTCCGGCTCCTGCTCGCCCCGTCCGGCGCTGGGATGGGCTCCAGGGTGCTGGCACCTCGCCGGGGCTCTGCTCCGGCGGGGCTGGGTGGTGTTTGGGGAAGGACGGTCGGCGGGGAATGGGAGCCGGTGCCTCCTTCCTTCCTGCCTGGCCTGGAGAGGAGCGTGGAGCCGGGATGTCCTGGCTGCAAACCCTCCTCCCTCTCCTCCTCCTCCTCCTCGTCCTGCCGGGAGCGGAGGCAGGCCGCCGGCCGGCGCGCGTGGCAGCGCGGGGTCAGCTCGCCGTCGGCGCCTGCGGCGCTGGAAACTTGGCCGGTGCCGCCCTCGCAGCTCGGCGGCCGGGGTGGGTCAGGATGGGCTGCAGCCTGACCTCCTGCCCGGCCCCATTGTGCTGCGCCGCCTTCCCTTTCCTACGCCCGCGCCGGCTGCCGGTAACGGGGATGAGCCGCCAGCGCCTGTCCTTTACTTGGGACGTCTCCGTTTCGGCCGGGGTGGGACCCTCTGGGCCGCGCCCCGGTCCCCAGGGCCTCTCCAGGGCTGCGCACCCCCGGGGCGGGACGGCGGGGTGCCCCTTCCCTGCTGCCCGTGGCACGAGGCCGGGGGCGAGTTCGGCTCCCCGCGGCGCGGGCCGTGCCGGTGCCGCTGGGGGACGTCCCGCAGCCCCCCAGGGCCGGCCGAGACCCCGCGCGTGCTGGGGGGCACACGACGAGACACCCCCGCGGCCAGAGCGTCCCCGGGGTGCAGGGCTGCGGCACAGGGGTGCAGGGTCCCCGCCCGTCCCTAACGCGCCCCCCCTCCCCCCCCCACAGTGAAGTTCATGCGGGAGGTGACCCCCTACATCAAGAAGCCCTCGCTGGTGTCGGACCTGCCGTGGGAGGGGGCCGCCCCGCAGTCACCCAGCCTGAGCGGCAGCGAGGACTCGGGCTCCCCCCAGCACCAGGGCCCCCGCGACCGCAAGGTGATCCCCCTCAAGATGTGCTTCGCCGCCCGGAACCTCAGCATGCCCGACCTGGAGAACAGGTGAGGGCGGGGGCTGCCCGTGCCCCCCCAAACCCAGGGGCTGCCGGCGTCTGGGGCCCCGCTCCCCGTGGAACCCCCCGGGACGGGGCTGGGGGCTGCCCCTCGCCGCAGCCGTCACCTCCCGCTTCCCCTGCCGAGCCGTGAAAGGCAAGTCCGGGGGGTTCGGCCGTGAAAGGGAAGTCCGGGGGGTTCGGCCGGGGCTGGGCCGTGCCCCCCCGCCCCGGGCAGCTGGCAGCCTCCCCTGCCCACGGAGAGGGGGGGGCCCTGCAAATTCCCCCCCGGCTTTGCCTGTGGGCAGGGGCTGGTGCCAGGCTGCGCCGGCGGCTCCCCGGCACAACCGGAGCCGCAAACCAGTGCGGCCAGTTTGCCGGGCCGGGCACAGGCACCACCCAGCGCCCCGTCCCCTCGCAGGCTGATCGAGCTGCACTCGCCGGACAGCAGGAACACCCTGGTCCTGCGCTGCAAGGACACGGCGACGGCGCACTCCTGGTTCACGGCCCTGCACGCCAACATCACCGCCCTGCTCCCCCAGGTCCTGGCCGAGCTCAACGCCATGCTGGGCACCGGCGGTGCCGCAGCCGGCGGCAGGGAGGTGAAGCACATCGCCTGGCTGGCCGAGCAGGTACGTGCCGCCGGGGCTGCGCCGAAGACGCTGCTGTGGGGACGGGCGCTGCCCGGCACCGTCCCCGGGGACAGCAGCACCAACGGGGCTGCGGGTGCAGCCGCGCAGCTGCCGGAGAGCCCCGCCGCCGGCCTGGGCGCCGGGCTCAGCCGCTCTCCTGTCCCCTGGCCCGAGCGAAGGCAGCGCTTCCCGTGCCCTCAGCCCCGCTCCCGCTGGGATTTCCCGGCTGGAGATGCTCGTCGCTCCCTCGCTCTCCTGCAAATTCCCTGCCCGAGAGCCGCAGCCTGCACGGGCACCGCGGTGAGCTCGGCCCCGGCGGTGGGGTCCCTTGGGGGCTGCTCCCGGCTCGGCTTTCCCGGCCGGCCGCCCGTGGAAACCGTCCTTTACACGGACGCTGCCGAGAGCCTGGCAACGCGGAGCCGCTGGCGTGGGGTCAGCCCGGACGTGGGTGCAGGGAGCGGGGTGGCCGGGCAGCAGCGGGTGCCTGCCACCCCCAGCGCCCCTCACCGTCTCTTCCAGGCGCGCCTGGACGGAGGGCGGCAGCAGTGGCGGCCGGTCCTCATGGCGGTGACGGAGAAGGACCTGCTGCTGTACGACGGCATGCCCTGGACCAGGGACGCCTGGGCCTCCCCCTGCCACAGCTACCCGCTGGTGGCTACCAGGTGGGCTGGGGGGGCTGGACCCGTCCGCCTGCGTGCCCTGGGGACTGGCTCCCCTCAGCCGCGTCCAGCTCCTCCGCTCGCGTCTTGGCTCCGAATCTCCCCAGAGCGGGGAGGGAGACCCCGAAATGCTGATGGGGCGGCGTGGCGCTGGCGCTGCCGTGGCGCCCCTGACCCCCCTCCGCCCGTCGTCGTCCCCCCCCCAGGCTGGTCCACTCGGGCTCGGGCCGCCGCTCGCCCGCCCTGGGCTCGGAGCTCACCTTCGCCACCCGGACGGGCTCTCGCCAGGGCGTGGAGATGCACGTCTTCCGCGTGGAGACCCATCGGGACCTCTCCTCCTGGACGCGCGTTCTCGTGCAGGGCTGCCACGCCGCCGCCGAGCTGATCAAGGAGGTGTCCGTGGGTGAGTGCTGGGGTGGGGGGGGGACACCCTCGGGGGGACACCCTCCCCCCCCCCTTCCCTCCTGGGGCTCTGGGGTGCAGCAGGACCTGGGCAGCCCGGCGGGGAGCTCCGCTCCGGGGGGGTCTCGCAGGCAGCAGAGCGGGCGGGGGGGGCTGAGCCCTGCCCGTGCCCGCAGGCTGCGCGCTGGGCGGGCAGGAGGTGCAGCTCTCCATCCACTACGAGGACGGCTTCACCATCTGCCGGGAGGAGCCGGGCGGCAGCGTCCTCTTCCGCTACCCCTACGAGAAGCTGAAGATGTCGGCGGACGACGGCATCAGGACCCTCTACCTGGACTTCGGGGGCCCCGAGGGGGAGCTGGTGAGGAGGGGGCGGCCGGGCTCACCCCCCGATTTGGGGGGGGGGGGGGGTGTCTTCCTCCGGGGGTGGCTCCTGCTTCCTTCCCCCCGTTCCTGCGGCACCGCGGCTGCCCAGACCCCCTGGTATCGCTGGCTGGGAGCCTCCGGCCCCAGCTGCGAGACCCCCGGTGCCCCCCGCGGGGTTTGGCGTGCTGGTGGGGGGGGCTGACGCCGCTCTCCGTCTCCCCCCCAGGCGCTGGACCTGCACTCCTGCCCCAAGCCCATCGTCTTCATCCTGCACACCTTCCTCTCGGCCAAAGTCACCCGCATGGGGCTGCTGGCGTAGGTGGCCCTGGCCCCCGCCCGCCTCCCCCCACCACAAACCAGCCGGGGAAAACGGAGGGGACCCCCCCTGCCCCTCCTGCCCCACCAGTGCCTTGCCGGGGCTGGGATTTGCCACCTCGAGAGCCGCCGGGGCGATGGCAGGACGGCTGCCCCGGGAGGGGGCGACCCTCTCCTGCTCCCCACCGGCAGTCCCGGCCCCCCGGTGCCGGGGGGGCCGGGGCACAGACACCAGCTTTAATCCCCCTGGGCCTGAAGCCATCGCTGATCTCACCGCCTGTGCCTTGGAGCGGGGCGAGCCCGGCCCCGACGCCTGGGGACCCCCGCTGCTCCCCCCACCCCACAGCGGGGGGAGCCAGCGCCCTCCCTGCCTTGGGGCTCCCCCAAAGGGGGGTCGCATTGTCCCCGCATGGGACGGGGCTTGGGCCGCGGGGGCCCCCCGTTGCTGCGACACAGGGTCCCCGTGCCCCGCTCAGGGTCGGGGGGGGGACACTTGTCTCACTGGGGGCACTCACGGGTACAAAGGGGGCTGCCCCGAGCCCCGGGGTGCTCGTCCCTGCGGCACCCCCGGGGGTGCAGGCGGGGGCTCAGCCCCCCCCCCCGCTGCTGCCCGCCGGGCTGGGGCAGGGTGCGGCAGTGAACCCCCCAAAGCCAGAAAACAAATGTTGTGTCTCCGCCGCCCTGGGCAGAGGGGCTGGGGCTGCTGGGGAGCCCCCCGGGGCCGATGCCCCCGGAGCTGCGCCGGCCCCGCGGCCCCCCCGGACGCTGCAGCCTGTGCCCCCCGCCCGGGAGCTGCTCTGCGGGTTTGGGGCAGGACGCGTAGATTGATGCACTTTCGCTTTTTGTACTTTCCCTCGCTCCCAGGGGGGCAGCTCCCGCGCCCTGGGGTGCCGGGGGAGCCCCCCCGGGGTCTCCCCTCCCGGCTGAGGCCCCGTTACCCCCTCAGCCAAACTCCCCCGCACATTTTTCTGCTTCCCGTGGGGCTGCGCTGGCCGGGTGCCGGGGGGTCCCGGGGGGGCTGTGGGGTGCCAGACCCCCAGCCCGGGATCGTGGCTCGCACGTAAGCACTACAGGCCCCCCCTTCCCGGCCCCGGGCGCCACACCCCCCTTCTATTTTTGTATTCTTTGTAAATCGCTATTTATATCAGATATTGCCTTTTCTGGGGTCTCTGAGTCTCACTCTGGGGGTGCCTGGGTTGCGGCAGCGGGGGGCTGTGGGTGCCAGGGGGTGTGTGTCTGCTGGGGAGGTCAGTTGATTCCCAGTGTGGCACATGTGGGGGGGGGTGGGCAGTGCTGGGCTGCCTGGTACAAGAGGGACTGGGCTGTACTGGGGATGCTGGGGGGACTGGGGTGTCTCGTAGGGGGAGCGGCTGGGGCAGCGGGGCCGGTTCAGCCCGGGGAGGAGCAGCCTGGGGGGCTCCTCGGTGGGCACAGACACCCCCAGGTATTTGGGGGGGGCCCGGCAGCACGGTGGGGGCAGCGGCAGGTGGCCCACTCCCCTGTGGGGTAGCCCGGGGGGGCAACGCTGGTCCCAGGCCCCTCCGGCACCTTCCACGAGGAGCTGGCACGTGGGGGGGAGATGGGATGGCGCTGGGCTGGGCTGGCCCGGGGGCCACTGCTGGCCCAGGGACCCCCGGCTGGAGCAGGGGACTGGGGGAGCCCGCTGGGGTCCAGCAAGGGGGGTGTGGGGGGGTACACACGCTGTGTGGGTGCACACGCGTGGGGGGGGGGGTGTCCACGCCGTGTCCCTGTGTACGCGGTGTGCGGGCGTGCCCTGGGGGCACACGGGGTGCAGGGGGTGCACGGGCGGGGCACACGCACGCGGGAGTTTTGGGGGGGGTTACATGGGGGCGTGTGCACGCGCGCACAGGAGTTTGTAGGTGTGCACGGGCGGGGTGCCCGTGGGTGCGCACACGTGTCGGGTGCGGGTGTGCCCACGCGTGGGGGGCTGTCTGTCTGTCTGTCTGCTGTCTGTCTGCTGTCTGTCTATGCGGGGGCACGGGCGGGCCCGAGGGGCGGAGCGGGGGGGGGGGCGTGTCCCGGTGAGGCCCCGCCCCGCGGCGCAGGTGCCGGCGGGTGCCGGCAGGGGGCGCTGGCGCGCACAGCCGCAGTCGCGGGCGGTCCCGCGGGCCCCGCCGCTGCCGCCGCCGCCGCCGCCGCCGCCGCCGCCGCCGGGCCGGGCCGCGCCAGGAGCGGCGACACCGGGCGATGAGATGACAACGTCCACCCTGCAGGTACGCGGGCGGGGCGGGCCGGGGGCTGCCGGGGCCGGGGCTCGGCTTCCGCCTGCGCCTCCCCCGGCCCGGGCCCTGGCGGGGCCTCCTCCCGCCCCGCTGCGAGGCCTCGCCGGGGAGGCCTCACCCGGCCCCGGTGCCGGTGCGGTGCCGGCTGGGGGCGGGGGGCAGGCCAGGCCTCACCCTGCCCTGGTGCCGGCGCCGGCCGGGGAACGGCCTCACTCTGCCCCGGCGCGGTGCCGGTCGGGGAAAGGCCTGAGCCGGTGCCGGTGCCGGTGCCGATCGGGGAGCGGCCTCACTCCGCCCCGGTGCCAGGCCCCGTTGGGGCGGCCTCATCCTGCCCCGTGCCCTGCCGGGGCGCCGGGGGGGTGGGGCGGGCCTCGTCCTGCCGGGCGCTGCGGAAGGGGCCCCGCTGGCTGCCCCGGTGCGAGCAGGCCCGGCCCGGCCCCCCCCCGGGGTGGGGAAAGGCCTGGTCCTGCTCTGGCCCCGGTGCCGCTGCCCGGCTCACGGCGCCGTGCCCTCCCCCGCCAGAAAGCCATCGACCTGGTCACCAAAGCCACCGAGGAGGACAAGGCCAAGAACTACGAGGAGGCGCTGCGGCTGTACCAGCACGCCGTGGAGTACTTCCTGCACGCCATCAAATGTGAGACGGGGCCGGTGGCCCCCGGCTACAGCCCGGGGGGCTCGGGGGGGCTCCGGAGGGGGCCGCGGGGTTGCCGGCTGTGGCGCGGGGCCACGGGTGATGCGTGGGGGGGGGGTCTCTGCAGATGAAGCTCACAGCGACAAGGCGAAGGAGAGCATCCGAGCCAAGTGCATGCAGTACCTGGACCGGGCGGAGAAGCTGAAGGAGTACCTGCGCAGCAAGGACAAGCAGGGCAAGAAGCCGGTGAAAGAGTCCCAGAATGATAACAAGGGGTGCGTGGGGCTGCGAGGGCCCCCCCTGCCCGACGGCGGAGCTGGCAGGACCCTGCTGCCACACCGGGGCCAGTCCCTCTCCTGACCCGTGTCCCTTCTCCCCAGGAGCGACAGTGACAGCGAGGGCGAGAACCCCGAGAAGAAGAAGCTGCAGGAGCAGCTGATGGGTGAGGGGCTGCGGTGGCCGGCGCGGTTGTGCCGGCTGTCAGCGGAGGGCTTCCCCAACGGCCGTTGCGAGGGGCGGCTGCGGGGAGGGGGGACAGGCTGTGGGCCAGGGCGCCAGGGGAGCCCCCAAACCGTGCTCCGTGCCGAGGGGCAGCGGGGTTGGTGTGGGTGGGGGGTTTGGTGGGGTGGAGGTGTGGGCAGGGATGGGGGCTCTGGCTCTCCTGGCTCTCGGCAGACAGCGGGAGCGTGGTGCCAGTCTCCGTGGGGCCGCGTGAGCAGACCCGCCCCTCGCAGGTGCCATCATGATGGAGAAGCCCAACGTGCGGTGGAGTGACGTGGCCGGCCTGGAGGGAGCCAAGGAAGCCCTGAAGGAAGCCGTGATCCTGCCCATCAAGTTCCCACACTTGTTCACCGGTGAGAGTCACGGCAGCGCCACGGCTGCCGCTCGCCCACGGAGAAGGTGCCGTGGGGCGGCAGCTGGGGCGAGCGTGTGCAGGGAGGTGACCCCGGGCAGCGGGGACCCGTGTCCGTGCGGGCCCACGCGGATCCGGCCTGCGCAGGGAAGGGGGAGCGGTGACGCTGGTCTCTGTCGCAGGGAAGCGCACGCCCTGGCGAGGGATCCTGCTCTTCGGGCCCCCCGGCACCGGCAAGTCCTACTTGGCCAAGGCCGTGGCCACTGAGGCCAACAACTCCACCTTCTTCTCCGTGTCCTCCTCAGACCTGATGTCGAAGTGGCTGGGAGAGAGCGAGAAGTAAGCTGGTAGGAGGGATGTGTGGCTGCTGCCGGCTGGCTCCCGGCCTCCTCGCCAGCCGGGCTGGCAGTGCCAGAGCTGTGGCTGGGGCAGGGGAGCCACCAGCATGGGTGAACCCCGTTAGCCAGATAACGGGTCCCAGGGGAGGGCAGGAGAGACCCCTCCTGAGGCTCCAGAGCCTGGGGACGGCCCTTCTCCCGGCACGGCGCTCGCCTCCTCGCTGCCAGCGCAGCGTTGCCGGGGCGGGCAGGGGCAGGAGGAGCCGGTGGTGTGCGGGGCTCCTCGCCCCGGGGCTGTCACGGGCTCTGGGCAGTGTCGGTGCTGTGGAGGGTCCCTGAGTGAGGACCCCGTCCCCGCCTTTGTGCCCAGGCTGGTGAAGAACCTCTTTGAGCTGGCGAGGCAGCACAAGCCCTCCATCATCTTCATCGATGAGGTGGACTCGCTGTGCGGCTCCCGCAACGAGAATGAGAGCGAGGCGGCCCGGCGCATCAAGACGGAGTTCCTGGTGCAGATGCAGGGTGCGTGGGGCTTCCTCGGGGGGGGGGGGACACGAGCCAGCGCGGGGAGAGGGAGAGCAGGACGGGGCAGGCGTGGGAGAAGCTGCCAAGCGTCCCGTGGTTCCCTGGGGATTGCTCTGAGCTGTCTGCGTCCCCGGGCAGGTGTGGGGAACAGCAGCGATGGGATCCTGGTGCTGGGTGCCACCAACATCCCCTGGGTGCTGGACTCGGCCATCAGGAGAAGGTGAGCGGGGCACAGCTCCCCCCCTCCGGCTCCCGGACCCGCGGGGCCCTGTCCCGGCAGGGTCTGAGGGTGTGGGGCTCACCCCCCCCGCCCGCCCGCACTGCCCTCAGGTTCGAGAAGCGCATCTACATCCCGCTGCCCGAGGAGGCGGCCCGGGCCCAGATGTTCAAGCTGCATCTGGGCAACACCCCGCACTGCCTGACGGAGGCCAACATCCAGGAGCTGGCCCGGAAGACGGACGGCTACTCGGGGGCCGACATCAGCATCATTGTGCGGGACGCCCTGATGCAGCCCGTCCGCAAGGTGCAGTCGGCCACGCACTTCAAGAAGGTGAGCGGGGGCTGCTCCGGGCCGGGGGGTCCGTCCCCGGGGCAGCCCCGAGGCCGGCGTCGGTGCCGCGGCCGTCGTCCCGCCCGCGAGCGCCGTGCCGCCTGGCTCTGCCGCAGGTCCGCGGTCCCTCCCGCACCACGCCCGGCACCTTCGTGGACGACCTCCTGACGCCGTGCTCGCCCGGCGACCCGGGCGCCACCGAGATGACCTGGATGGAGGTGCCCAGCGACAAGCTGATGGAGCCCATCGTCTGCATGGTGAGCGCGGCCCCTGCCGCCGCGGCGCCGTGGGGCTGGGCGCCCGTCCTGCCGGGCGGAGGCTGGCCCCGGCACAGCAATGCTGCGGCCCCGGCCCTGCCGGTTCCCTGTCCCTCCGCCAGCGCGGGGCTGTGGCTCCTCGCTCCCCGAGGGAAGAGGCCTCCCGCCTGCCCCCCTCCCCGGGGCGCTGAGCCCCCCGGGCCGGGGCTGGGCGCTGGGGAAGGGCCTGGGCTCCTCCGGGCAGCTCCCACCCCCAGAGCCAGCGCTGCTGCGGGGCGAAGGCACCAGCCCCCGGCCTCGCTGGGGTGCAGGGCAGGGCCCAGAGCCCCCCAGGGACGGGCAGAGCTGCTGGCGCTGCCGTGGGGGGGTCCCTGCCCGGTGCCACCCCCCCCCGGTGCCCGGTCTCAGCTCCCCGCCCCTCCCTGTGTTGCAGTCGGACATGCTGCGCTCGCTGGCCACCACCCGCCCCACCGTCAACGCCGACGATCTCCTGAAGGTGAAGAAATTCACGGAGGATTTTGGACAGGAAGGTTAAAGGGGGGGGGGTGGTGTATGTGGGGGTGTGGGGCTGGGGCGGCAGGGCCCCCGCTGTGCCCCCCCGCCCTGCCCCGCCCCACCCCGCCCCACCACACCACACCACGCCGGCCGTGCCAAACAGGTTCATCTTCCGCACACTACTCGCCCCATCGCACTGCAGTGCCCGGTGGGGCGCGGGGGCACGGCCCGGGGGGGCTGACACTACCGGGGGGGCCTGAGCATGACCTGGGCGGCCGGGCGCTCCCCCCGGCTCTGCCCCACTCTTCTTCCTGCTCTTTTTTATTTTTTAAATTAATGCTGCTTTGGGTTCTGTCTTGTTTATATGAAAATAAAAACAATCCAAAAGCTTCAGCCGGTGCCCGGCCCCTCCCTGAAGCTCTGACCACATGCGGGGACCCAGCCCGGCCCCCCCCCGCCCCCCATCACGCGCTGCCCCAGCGCCGAGGCCTCCGGCTCTGCCTGTCCCCCGCGGAGTGTGGGGCTCCCCGTGCTGCAGCCGTCCCGGCCAGGGGTTTGTGCCTGCGCAGGGAGGTGTGGGGCTGCTCGGGGCTTCGCCCCCCCCCCCGAGCATCCGGTGCTCGGAGCAGCCCCCCGCCTGGGGACGAGCCCTGAGGGCTCTGGCCAGCCCGTGAGCCCCACAGCCAGCACCCCCTGTCCCCCCAGCCCCATCCTGGTGCCCTGTGCTGTGCCCTGGCTGCTGCCCTCCACCGCGGCACCTCGCCCAGCACAGCCGGCACCTGCCTGCCCTCGCCGTGCCTCGGGCCCCAAACAAGCCCCGGAGAGGGGGATCCCCCCCACCCCCCAGCACAGCCCCGGCAGCAGGCCTTGTTCCTAGACCCATAAAATAATTTCAGGTGCAAGGGGGAGCAGCCGGGCCGGGGGAAGGCGGGCAGGAAGGGGCAGGAGCCGCTCGGAGTCCTCACAGCGTGTATTGGCCGCAGTAACCCTGAGCGGGAGCCCCGGGGCCGCGGCTCTGCGCCGCTGCTTCGGCCAGGGCGAGGACGGGCACCCAGCGCCGCGCCGGAGGAGCCCCAGGGCCCCAGCGCGAGGCGGGAGAGACGCGGGCGACGGCTGGGCACCTGCCTGCCGGGGCGGCGGGCGTCAGTCCAGGAGCTCCATCCAGGCGACGTTGGTGAAGGTGCGGGTGTCCATGCGGTCGATGTAGAGGACGCCGTCCAGGTGGTCCATCTCGTGCTGGACGATGCGGGCGGCCCAGCCCGTCGCCTCCCAGCTCACCGGCTCCCCGCGCTCGTCCACGCCTGCTGCCCGGGAGAGCGGCGGTGGGGCGGGGGGGCTGGAGGGGGGCAGTGGGTGGTAGTTGGGGGGCAAGGGGGGACGCGCGTGAGAGCGGCGGGGGCACTGGGTGCTAACGGGGGAGGGGTAAGGGGGGACCCGTGTGAGAGTGGGGGGCGGTGTCCCATCGGGGCGGGGCAGGGCGGACCCCCCGGGGGGGCAGGCAGGGCCGGCGGGGTCCGTACCGGAGACGTGGACGGCCCAGTGGCGCGGGACGTAGGCGGAGAAGCCCTTGAGGCTGGCGCAGCCCTCGGGGGCGGTGACGAGCCGGGCGTCGAGGACGCGGAGCGCGGGGTTGACGAGCAGGCGGAGCGGGAAGGGCTCGATGCGGTGGGCGCGGCGGAGCGCCGGCGGGTACCGGCGGCAGCGGGCGGGGGACAGCTCGGCGGCGAAGACGCGCAGCGGCACGCCCAGCTGCGGGGCGCTCAGCCCCAGGCACGGCCCGCGCCGCAGCCCGGCCGCCAGCGCCGCCGCCAGCTCCCGCAGCTCGGGGCCGCCCAACCGTTCCGGGGCCACGGCGGCGGCGGCGGCGCGCAGCACCGGGGCGCCCACCTGGCAGGGGTCGGCGAAGGGCGGGGCGGGCGGGCCCAGCACCCTCCGCCGCAGCGCCCGCCAGTACGAGCGCTCCCGCTCGCCCCAGCCCGCCCCGTCCCCGCACCCGCGGCCCGGGGGGCCCGGCCGGGCCCGTCCCGCCAGCCGCCGCCCCGCCGCCAGCGCCGCCGCCATGGAGGCCCGGGCCTGCGCGCGCAGCTACGGTGGCCGCGGGGCGCCACAACGGGGGGGGGGGGCGCCCCCTGGCGGCGGGAGGGCGGCGCAGCGCCCGGGACAGGCGGGAGCGGGGCGGGGGGGGACTGCAGGCAGGAGGGGCTACGGGCAGGGGTGCAGGCAGCGGGAAGGCGAGCAGCGGCCACTTCAGCCCCAAGGGAAGGGGGGCTCGGGGTGACACAGCCCGGCCCAGCCGCAGCCCCGCTACCCCGTGGCCGCCGGGCCGTCCGGCAGCGGAGCCCCCCCGGGGGGGGTCTCCTGCCCGTGCTCCCCGGGCACGGCCTCCTCTTCCTCCTCCGGGCGTGGGGTGTTCTCCTGGGCTGGCTCTTCCTCAGGCGGCGCTGGCAGGAGGAAAGCCAGCGGCTCCCTGAGGGCCACCACGTCGATGCGGCCCAGGCGGCCGAAGCGCTGCAGTTGGGTGGGGGGGACGCCTGGCAGAGAGGGAGAGGGGGGCTCGGGTGGGGGCCTACGGGCAACGGGGAAGCCCCCCAGAGGTGGCAACAGCGAGACAGGACCCAGTATGTCTGGGGGGGGGGGGGAGCCACGGGTGGCTCCTCCCCACCCGTGGCTCCCCCCCCCCCCCCCCCCCCCGAGACGCAAGCCCCCGGGGTCTCACCCAGCGCCTGTGCGATCTGTGCCGGGGGAAAGAGGACCTGGAGGCAACGGTTCAGGTAGGGCAGCAGGTCTTCCAGGAAAGCCGTGCAGAACTGAGCAAAGAGCTCCTGCTCCCGCCCGCTGAAAGCCGCCTCCTCCGCACGGTGGAAGGCCAGGATGGTTTTGGTGACCTGGGGCGAAAGGCAGAGTCGTTAATTCCCCGGAGAATCGTTAATTCTCACCACAGATGACCCCCCAACAGCAGGGACAAGGGGAATTGATGAGCTGAGGCTGATTGTATGAGGTTCAACAAGGCCAAGTGCTGGGTCCTGCACTTGGGTCACGACAGCCCCATGCAACGCTACAGGCTTGGGGAAGAGCGTCTGGAAAGCTGCCCAGCGGAAAAGGACCTGGGCATGTTGGCCAACAGCCGGCTGAACATGAGCCAGCAGTGTGCCCAGGGGGCCAAGGAGGCCAACAGCATCCTGGCTTGTGTCAGAAATAGCGTGGCCAGCAGGACCAGGGCAGTGATCGTCCCCTGTACTGGGCACTGGTGAGGCCGCACCTCGAATGCTGTGTTCAGTGTTGGGCCCCTCACTCCCAGAGAGACCTTGAGGGGCTGGAGCGTGTCCAGAGAAGGGCAACGGAGCTGGGGAAGGGTCTGGAGCACAAGGCTGATGGGGAGCGGCTGAGGGACCTGGGGTTGTTCAGCCTGGAGAAAAGGAGGCTGAGGGGAGACCTCATCGCTCTCTACAACTGCCTGAAAGGAGGGGGTAGAGAGGGGGGGTCGGTCTCTTCTCCCAGGTAACAACTGATAGGATGAGAGGAAATGGCCTCAAGTTGCACCAGGAGAGGTTTAGATTGGATATTGGGAAAAATGTCTTCACCCAAAGGGTTGTCCAGCACTGGAACAGGCTGCCCAGGGGAGTGGTGGAGTCCCCATCCCTGGGGGTATTTAAAAGCCGTGTAGATGTGGTGCCTAGGGACAGGGTTTAGTGGTGGGCTTGGCAGTGCTGGGTTAACAGTTGGACTCGATGCTCCTAAAGGTCTTTTCCAGCCTCAAAGGCTCCATGATTCTATCCTACGAACACTCGGGGCAGGGCCAGCCCATCCCCGTATTCTCCCGGGACAAGGCACAGCTCCGTCTCCTGGTGCCTCACCTCGCCAAGAGCGTCCTCCAGGCAAGTGGTGACGTCCTGGGCCAGGGCGACGGGGCAGCAGAGCCGCAGGTCGTTGAAGGCGACGAGGAGGCCGTTGAGGAAGCAGGCGAGGGGCGGGAAGTCCAGCAGCACCATGGGCGGCTGCAGCGTCCCCGGCTGGGCCGCGGGCACCGGCACCCCCGCGCTGCCCCCCAGGACGGCCGGGGCGGAGATGAGCGTGTAGGAATTCATCTCCTCCCGAAACTTCTCCACCGCCTCCTCCACCGCCTTCCCGAAAGCGGCGGCGGCCACGCGCTGGAAGAGGGGGGCCAGCTGCCCGCGGAAATCGGCCCCCACCCTGCTGAAGGAGAGGCCGAAGTACATGCACTGCCCCAGCAGCGAGTCCAGGCGGCCGCCCACCCCGCGCCGGAGATCGCGCTCCAGCGTGCGCAGGAACTCGGAGACCTTCTGCAGCACCCAGCCATGGAAGATGGCCCCCTCGTTGAGGGCCTGCCCCTCCGGGGGCAGGAGCGGCTCCTCGTCGGAGAAGATGGCGCGATACTGGGTGACGATGTCGAAGAGGTGGACGCGGCAGGCCTCGATGGTCTTGGTGATGTGGAAGTAGGGGTCGTCGTCGGGGATGGACGCCTGGATGGAGCGCAGCCAGGCGTCCCGCGCCTGCAGGAACTTGATGCGCAGCTCGGCCTCCGTGAAAACGTCCATGCGCCGCAGGTAGCCGATGACCCGCAGGCAGGCCGGCAGCTGGATGTTGGTGCGGAGCTGCTGGATGAGCTGGTTCAGCATCAGCTGGGCGGACTGGCGCACCTCGTCCACGATGCCCTGGGGCGGGAGAGAGGCCTCAGCCGCGGGGGCCAGGCACGGGGCGGCCGCGGGGCAGGGGCAGAGCGGGGCCTACCTGGATCACGGGGATGCTGCTGTGCTTCCTCTCCAGCCGGCGCACGTAGGCGGCGAGCTCCAGCGCCTCCTCGTAGTAGCCGTTGCGGACGCAGGTGTCCATGAGCTGCGGGATCTCCAGGATCTCCAGGATCTCCGTGTGCCGGTTCAGCGTCAGGCTGTTCATGCGCCGGCTGCAGGCGATCTCCTCGGCATCGCGCATGAAGTTCCTGTGGGATCGGGACGGGATCGGCGCGGGACCCTCCCACCCACACTGGCCTCTCCCCAGCGCCGTCCAGGGCCCCCTCCCAGTGCTGCCTCTGCCCCCAGTCCCCGCCGGCCCCGATCCTTACTGGGCCCAGCACCAGGACCCCTCTCACCCCCCAGGGCTGCTCCTGCCCCCTCAGACCCTGTCCCAGCCTCGCCCCATCCCCACTCCTTTCTGCCCCCCCCCCCCCCTTTCCACCCGTGCCTTCCCCGCCCCGGCCCCCGCTAACCCCGCTCCCACCCCAGCCCCTGCCGGGGCCCGCCCCGGCTGCCCCCGCCGCCCCGCTCCGCCCGTCCCCGCACCGGCAGGCGTCCTGGAGGGCGGGCAGGCGGCCCAGCAGGCTGCCGAGGCGGCTCTCGATGCCGCCGAAGCCGCGGCCGGCGCGGCCGGTGCACTCGGCGGAGCGGATGAAGGCCCGGTAGTGCTCGAAGGCCAGGCGGCGCGTCTCCGCCCCCACCCGCGCCCGCTCCGCCGCCAGCCGCGCCGGCTCCCGGCCCAGCTCCGCCAGCCCCAGCGCCGCCAGCTCGGCCACGTAGGCGGAGAGCTCGGGGCCGCCGGGCCCCGCCGCCGCCGGGCCGCGCAGCCAGGCCAGCAGCCGGGCCTCCTCCGCCGCCACCGCCATCGCGCCGCTCTGCCCGCCCCGTCTCGATGGGCCGCCGCGCCGCTTCCGGTCCCGCCGCTTCCGGTTCCGCCGGTTCCGGTTCCGGCGCGGCCCCGCGTGTGCGGCGCGGGGCGATGCGGCCGCTGACGGAGGCGGAGACGCGGGCGGTCTTCGAGAAGCTGGGGAAATAGTGAGGGCACGGGGACCGGGGGGACCGGGCACGGGGCTGGGGAGCGGGAGGGCTGGGCGCGGGGACCAGAGGAGCCGCGGCAGGGGGGGGACCCGGGGCCGGGAGCGGGGACCGGGGCCGGGCCGGGCTGACGGGCTCCGTCCCCGCAGCATCGGTGAGAACATCCAGCTGCTGGTGGACCGGCCCGATGGCACCTACTGCTTCCGCCTGCACCGCGACCGCGTCTACTACCTGAGGTGAGCGGGGACGGCGGCGGGGGCCGGGCAGGGCCGACGTGGGGGGGGGGGGGGGGGGGCTCCGGTGCCAGCCCGCGCGGGGCTGCTGGCCCGGGAGCCGCTCCAGCTCTGCCCCCCGCCGCTCCCCCCAGCGAGAAGCTGCTGAAGGTGGCTGCCAGCGTCCCCCGGGACAGCCTGGTGGCGCCGGGCACCTGCTTCGGGAAGTTCACCAAGACGCAGAAGTTCCGGCTCAGCGTCACGGCCCTGGACTTCCTCGCGCCCTACGCCAAGGTGGGACGCGGCCCCCCCGGCCGCCCCCTGCCCCGCGCCGGGCCGCCCCAGCCCCTCACCGCTCTGGGTCTCTCTTGCAGTACAAGGTGTGGGTGAAGCCCGGCTCGGAGCAGTCCTTCCTCTACGGCAACCACGTCCTCAAGTCGGGCCTGGGGCGCATCACGGAGAACACGGCCCAGTACCAGGGCGTGGTGGTGTACTCCATGGCCGACGTCCCGCTGGTGAGCGGCTGGCGCAGCCCACACGTTTTCCAGGGCTGGGGCGCGGGGAAAACTCTCTCTCACTTTTCCTTCATCCCGCCCGCAGGGTTTCGGGGTGGCCGCCAAGTCCACGCAGGAGTGCCGGAAGGTGGACCCCATGGCCATCGTGGTGTTCCACCAGGCCGACGTCGGGGAGTACGTGCGGAGCGAGGACACGCTGACCTAAGAGACCTTGAGCGTTTCTCGGCAGAACGGACTTTCTCCTGCACCGCCGGTGCAGCAGCGGCGCACGGAGCCGTGGGGAGCCCACCCCGAGCGGTGCGGAGGGGCTGGGAGCCACCAGCACGTGGCCCCGTACCCCCGGGGGGGCTGCTGCCAGCACAAGGAGGAGATTTCCCCCCATGTCAGACCTGCCCCTGCCGTCACATAAAGCCTTTTCCTTCTCCGGGAGTGTCTGTTGTCTAGTGCGGAGCCTCGGGGGGGGTCAGCCCTCGCCCCCGCTGCGGGTCTCTGCCTGCTTGGGGAGCACGACGCACCGGGGTGCAGCTGCGGAGGGGAGAAGCACCGCACTCGGTTCGGCAGACGAGGCCGGGGGGAGGCTCGCAGCCTGGGGGTGAGCTGTCAGAGGCCGGCAGCTGAGCTTCAGGGAGGGAGGGAGGGGGCAGGCAGCTGCCTGCAAGGCAGGGTTTGCTTCACCCGGGCTTGCGGAGGGTGGACGGGAGGCAGCAGGCTGCGATCGCTCCCCAGAGCGTGTGCCGGGGTTTCCTTTATTGGGTTTCTGGTAGAAAAGGCATGTTAGGACACCGTAACGACGGCAGGGATGTAACAAACTGACCCGGCACACAAAGCTCAGGCGATCGTGTCGCGCTTTTCTTCTGTCGGGGTGATTTCAGCCGAGGCAGGGCTAGAGCCGAACGCAGGAGAGGGGAGAACTCTCCTTCCTCCTCCCCCAGGCAGGATCCAGCCTTCCCTCCTGCTCTGCGAAGGGGCAGCTCGGTTACCGAGCGCTGCCGGCAGCAGTCCTGCCCGCGGTTCTGGGCACTGCTAGCACTTCTGCCGGCTGGAGGTTTGCCCGTTGAAGAGGCGCTTCAAGAAGTAGAGCTGCAGGACCCCGGAGAGGACAATGACGCAGCTCTGAGCCATCGACCACCAGTTGACGTAGTTGTGGTTGGACTCCAGGAGGAAGGAGTCGGCCCCTTTCCGCATCCGGGCGAAGTTGTAGAACCGCCACATGTGGAAGATGTGGAGCTGCAGCTTCCGCATGCTGACCTGCGGGAGAGGCGGGCGCTCGGCCGCGGGCCGTGGCAGAGCCTGGGGCTGGCAGAGCCCCTCCGAGAGCCGCCCGCTGGGCTCAGCATTAAATTAAGCTGCTGCCCAGCCAACGGCAAACGCCCTTCTCGGTTCCTTTGGGAGGACGTGCCCGTCCCTGCTGCATCGGAGCACCCCTGACACTCACCCCGATTGCCTCCAGGGTGTCGTTCAGCTCTTTCCTCTCTTCCAGCTGCTTGTTTTCCATGTTGAAGCCTTCGTAATAGACACCAAAGTTAAGATACACCTGCATGAAGCCAAAGTGGTTTTGCTGGTTGTCCAGGCACAGCTGGTAGAAACCTGCAGGGAGAAGTGGGGACGGTTGTTCCCCGGGTAGGAGAGCTGCTGCCAGGCAGACCCATCCCCAGTGCTCGACCCTCGTCGTCCCCGTTAGGGACGGACATATCGGCACTCTGGGACGCGCTCGCCAGGCTTGGAGCTGCCGGCCAGGAGCTGGCAGCCCCTGGACACCAGCCTCCTGTTGCCGGCGGCTGGGCCGGGCAGGGACCGGGGCAGCGGGGACCTGTCTCCTTGGTGAGGAAGTCGATCTGTCCTCGCACGTCCCGGGAAGCGCCGAGCTGGAAGCCGTTGGGGTCGCTCGCCGTGGCCAGGATGTTCCTGTTGCTGGCGATCCCCGTTGCCCGCTGGACCTGGAGGCAGGAAACACCCGGGGGGCGTTCGTGGGCCTGACTCTGCACCCAGGAAACAGATGGGAGCCCACAGGAGCCCTCGTGTGCAGGGCAGGGACCCAGCGGGGACCTGCCTCTACTGGGGTTCGTTTGGGGGGCTGCCCCCTTCGTTACCTTGAGCTAAGGCCAGGAACAGCCTCCAGCGAGCTGCCAGCTACACGTAAACGAAAAAACCCGCAGCCCTGGGTAACGAACCCCGCGGTTCCCAACGCCCGCTCATGGCGCTGCCGGCACTCGCACAGACCCCACGTCTCCCACCCCACGCGCCCTCCCTGGCTCCCTGCCGCCTGGATTGGGTGCTGCTGGCACTGCCGGCCGCTGGAGCGTTGGAGACGGAGCTGTGCCGAGCCCCGGGGCCGTGCCGTGTTCCTGCGGGGCTGCTTTGCCGAGCACAGAGCTGGGGGGAAGCCGCCAGCGCCAGGCACGGCCGTGCCCAGGCTCTCCTTCAACCAGCCTAGTGTAAACAGGAGATAAAAGGGCTGCAGTCTCCCTTGTGGGAAGAGGACGGAGCGCGGGGGAAAGCAGCTGTGCCCGAGACGACACCCTGCAGCTCCCTGCGAGCAAGCTCTGGGTGCTCGGGCAGCATGTCCGGAGCTCTTGGCACCACTTTATGGTTTTAAAACAGGTATTTAAAAAAATAAGTGGGATTGATGATGGAAATTGCCTAAAAAAGCACAGTCCACGAGATGAACCATCCAAGTGACCACAACCATTCCCCATCTCAACCAAGGGTCTGTCCCTCACAAGGCAAACCACCTCCGCCCCAGGCGCAGCGTGTCTGGAGTTCAGCCGGCACGTGGTCTCCTTCCACCCATAAGCCTGGTCGCAGGACCGAGGCAACGGAGGACTGCCCGTCGCAGGACCTGCCGCACCCTCCGAGGAGGCAGCCGGCACCGGCCGCAGAGCCGCCACGCAGGACCAATCCAGCGCAGCCATTCCCCGACTCCATCGGCAGCTGCACCGCGCCGACGGCTTCCCAGGACGCGTCTCGCAACGCTCACCTCATAGCTGAAGAAGAAGTTGCCGCTCTGGTGTGCGAACTGCCAGAAGCACTCCACGGCACCGGCGGGGATGACGATGGCGAAGTCGTAGCGATCCGCCCCGCGGAAGAGGGGCTCCCGGCTGGACCCGCTCAGGGGCTCGGTCTTGGGGCAGCCGGCGGGGCCCAGCAGCGCCAGGAGCACCAGCAGCAGCATCCTGCGTCCCAGCCTCCAGCGCTCCCTCCCGCCGGGGCAGGGACCCGAGGTGGCAGGGGTAATCATTAACTGCTCTGCAGCAGCACTCAAGGTGATCTCGGTGCGGAGCAGGAGCTGGTCCGGCTCGTCCACGTTAGAGCTCACCCAGCTGAGCCCTTCTGCTGAGGCCGAGGCTGCTGCGGTGAAGCACCCCGGTCCCCAGCAGCACCTCCCAGCTGCACAGAGCCGGTCCCCGGCCAGCCCTGCTCCCCTCGCTGACCAACGCTCTGCCAGTCTGCGTCTTGGGAACGAGCAAATTAAGCAGGAAAAGTGTTTTACTCCAAGAAACTTCCAGTTTCTTAGTGTAAAGCCTTGGGCTGCGACACCCTCTCCACGCAGCCTGGGGCAAGAGCCCGGCCCAGAGAAGGGAAGAATGGGCTCGGACCGACACAGCCAGACCGCGTTTCCTTCCACCTGGGCACGACACCAGCACGACCGCCAGGCACTGCCTCACGCTGGCAATCACTGGTCCAGCTCGCGGCTCGCATCAAGCCTCTGTGCCCCGGCACGGGCCTCTGCCAGCGCAGGGTGCTCCCGTCTACCCAGGGCTGCTCCTGAAAGGGTTTTACAAGCAGAAGGGGAGGGAAATGCGCAGCCACAGCCAGGTGACAAGGGAAGCTCATTCCAGCAGCTGCTGCTGAAGGACAGAGGGGAAGCAGGTGTTTCCAAACAGATTTCTGCCCAGCCCCGGCTCTGCAGGAACGCAGCCGAGAGAGGCTGCCCTTAGAAAATGCCCCCAAACCTCCCCTGCCCTTTGACTTCAACAGAAATCTAGTCCCGAAGCTTCTGCTTCGTGCCTCCGCCGATGCGGCAGCGCCTCATACCTTCAGCGCAGCGCTGTCCCACCCCAAACAGCTGCCGACGCAACAGCCCCAGCCGGCTCAGGAGGCGAACGGGGAGCCCCACGCTGCTGGGGGGTGCGTGCCCCAGCGGGGCAGCGAGCAGGCAGCGCCCCAAACTGCCACCTTTCCACCCACGAGGTACAAGTTCACACTTACTACAACTCTTGATATCCAATAAGGAAGGAACTTTATTTTACAGAAGACTGCTCGGACACGGACTCCGGCTTTGGTACCTGGAGGCAGGAAACACATAGCAGCCTGGGAGCTCACACGCTCGCAGGGATTGCGTACAGGAGGAGGATGTTACTGGAAAGGAGAATTGCCAGTAAGACATGAGCAAAAATCGGTAAGCACTGGCACTTTTAACATGGGAACAACCAACATTTAAGTACTGAAACAAAAAAATAATGTTTTTAAAGCCTCAAAGCTGGGAGGGAGAAGTTCCCGCTCGCAGACTAGCCATGTATAAAGCAGAAAAGAGATGTGGAAAAAACAAAACAAAAAAATCAAAGCAGATCACCTTGCCTAAATCTTCTCTTCTCCCCAGAAGCTCTGGGACTATGTGGTGTCTCTCTCCCACAGGGGACTGAGTGCAAACAGATGAAACAAGCGATTCACAGTTTAGACAATTAAAACACGTAAAAATAGCCACCGACGGGATTATCCTGCCATTTGACAGCATCTGAGCAGAGAAAACTGTCCTTTCAGCAGCGCATCAGCTTGCGATTCATTCTACAAAGGCTGCGGCTGTCCGGCGGAAAAGGAAGTCCCAATCCAGGCCGTTTCCCAGCACGTGCAATCAGGCTGCGCAGCTCCTGCCAGCTGCAGAAGGCCTAAACCTTGCAGCTACAACTGAAGACACAAGGCTCCTCGGTTCTTGTCAGACGTGGTTTCTGTCTGCTGCAGCAGTCTCGGGTACCACGAGCCAGAGGGGCTCACCACGCCGGCTCCAACACACATCAGGGACGAGCGCAGCAGCCTCCCCGCTACTGCTGCTCCGGCCCTTCTTTCAAAAGAAAAAATAAGAAGGTTTTTGCACTGAAGGTCTCACGGCTCCCAACTTTAGAGGATTCCCAGCTTTTTCATGGTCCGCCAGCGATCCTTGATCATCACTGCCGTGCGGTTCTGGAAGGGGTATTTCTGGCAAATGGCCTTCCATCTCCCTTCTCCAAACTTCTTCACGCCCTCTTTGATCCACTCGCTCTCCTGTATCGTCCATTTCTACGAAAGAGCAGGGAAGCAGTGCTCTGTGAGTACCGAGCGCGATTCCAGGGAGGAAGTGCATTTGCCGGAGAACCACGCTGCATCTCCTTCCTAGCATGTTAGCTTCCCTTTATCATCTGTGCTAGCAACGTGGAGGAAAGGCAGAGGTGTCCTGCCAACAGCACACACGACACTCAGTAATCACTTCACTGCAGATGTGCTCTCATAATGGTCACAAATAAGAGAAGTGCTAAGCTCCAGCACAAGCTCGGGAGTAGTTCTGCTTCCCAAAGCACAATACCGATCACGTAACAGAGCAAGATGCTTTTGATGCAACAGCAAGCATCAGAGATACAAAGTACTCGCTGCCTACACCCTGCCTAACAGCATAAAAGTAGAGTGTGAAAAAAAAAAAACAAAAACCAACCCAACAATCCGCAAGTTCAGGTCTGCAGGTCCCCTGACTTTACGTATTGGAGGCAAAACGTGAAATAACTGAAGAAAGCAGTTACCAGGAACAAAGTGCTACGTGGTGTACAGCAGCACGAGAGCCCGCAGCTATCTTCCTACAAGGGTGAGAGAGTTCCTAGTAGCACCAAACCTGGGACCTCTTCCCAGGTAGCAGCTGCCGTACGCGTGTCCCTCACCTGAACAAGATGCTGAACCTCTCCAGCGCGTGGGGAACTCGGCAAGCCTAGCTCTGAACCACGTGCATCAAGGAAAAGGGATGTCAGGCACATACCCAGTGCCTGGCATGCGGGAGGCGCACAGCTTTAGCCAGCTATCAAACTGGGCTGTTTTAACAGAGAAAATCCAGCAGCTCTGTGAACGCGAAGACCTGCGCAACTCGGATCAAGCCTGGATATTGCAAGCACCGGCCACAGGAAGCATCACTTTCCAACCCAGCCTCCGGTGCTTCATTTAACGCACAGCAGCGGCTCACCCTGCTGCAGTGAACCGCGGGCTGCTGAGGAAGCGGTCTGAGCAGCAATTCTCACCAACGTATTGCAAATTGTCCGATAGTTTGCTCTTCTATACGGACATGTCCTGATTTCAGGCCTTACTGAAAGGACTTAAGGGCTCCACGTTACCTGCTTCTTGGAACCAAAGACTGTAGCGTTGTGGCTGTTTGTCCCAAATGATGCTGAAAAACAAGGCAAGAGGATTAAATTTCACCGTAACTCAGGAGGTACAGACCTCCTCGAGAGACTGCCTTGGGCTTAACTGCTGAACTATGCAGCCAGCCTACAATGAGAGCATCCCGTGACAGACAATAAAACCCAATTCCTTTATCCCTCCCTTTTCTGCAGCTATAGCATGCGCAGCCGTTCCGTTTCAGGCCCCAATTGCTTTATGTGAAAGCTTTCCAGTAAGATCTGTTTTGTTTTAAACGAGCCAATACGTCAAGAACAGGGGCATCCATCCAGGACGTGGCTACGCTCTATGTTGAGGCTGGAATTAGACGTCCGTTGTCCGCTCCTTCTCACCAGCTAAGCTGCGTATCTAGCTGCAAAGGGAACTGGACTGGAAAATTGATCTGGCTGAAAAGTAAACTTAACTTTTATTTCATGGCACTAAAGTGAGAACAGGGAAAGAGCTGTCTTTCCAATATTTAAATCCTGTAAGCTAAGCATGATTAGTCTGAAACTGGAACAGGAGTTTTTGGCACACATTTCAGGTCAGAGGTACAAAGAACAAGTATCTCAGAGTTGGACAGCTACCTATTTTCTTGGGCTTTTAGGATTTCTGGTTTCAAAATCCAGTCACACAGAAGGCAGCGAGACACCCATGAATGAGCCCCAAAGCCAGGATTAGCATCAATTAACACCGCAACAGAGGCTGTGTTCTTACCCGCATCTGAGAAGAGCTCATCCTCCTCACTCCAACTGTCTTTTTCTTCTTCGCCATACGAGCTGTTCCACCTTCCTTGGAAGGACCTGAAAGCAGGCAAGCATTTACTTTGGCTAGTGGCTAGGGAGAATGTTTTAGGGGGGGAAGGTGCGGGGACACCTGGAGCACAGCAGGGAAGCCTGCGATGAGCACGCAGCGCAGAGAAATGCGCCCATAAAGCAACATATAAACACGCCGCCACTTCCTCCAGTCCCCTCTGAGGGGGGATGAATCCTTAGGAGCCCCTCTCTAAAGGTATGGCGTGCAGTGTATACTCAAATACAAGTCGAGTATTGTATTTTGTAGCCAGCGTTTGCAAAAACAAGTGACTGGGCATTAACTACTCAGCTAAGCACTTGCAGCAAACAGACCCACACAGCTGGGCTTCCCAGGCCTTTGTGTACGGCACAGATTTGCCAACAGCTCAGGCCAGAAGCCTTTAGTTCTTTAATTCTTACTGTTTCACTACTAACACTACTGAGGTTAACCAAGCTACAGAGGCCTCTCCATGAGATCAAGTGCCTCAGCGCTGTCACCTGCTTCTAATCCTCAAGCACAAACTTGTGAGATGAAATTAAGTCTGTTAAAAAAAAAAAACTTCAGAAGGTTCACCCCTGGCTGTCACGTCCAATATAATTGAAGCCGTTTATGATTACAGGAAGATAACTGATTTCTATTCTTACTTGAAGTTGCACTGTTGAGCACCTCTTTCTTGCACATAAATATTTGAGAAGCAGCTACTGGCAGAGACGCACAGGATCAGATTTCCAGACAGATGTCATTAGCATCACTGCTACCAAAAGAGTCCTGGCACTTAAAGGCTTCAAGACAAGACATCCCCACAAGCGGCACAGACATTCCAGGTGAACTGGAAACCAATTTGCACAGTGGCAGGGCTGAAGCTCGAGAACTGCTCAAGCCAGCGTCAGCCGCACGGTGGCAGCCCCACTGCGGGCTCCTCCCTGATCTGGCATCAACCCTCGCTTCAGGCACCCGGTGCAGGATGGGAAGGCATCGCACCCAAGTCACTGGGTCCGGCCCCTTCCCACAGCAGTCAGACACAGCGCTGCTCTGGAGGAGTTCACAAAACATCATCCTATCCCCACAACGTTCCCTAGCACCCTCAAAATAAACTCCAGACATATATCCTAGGGACAGCAACGTCAGCTGCAACGTACTTCTGGAAAAAAGCAGAAGAGGTCAAGTGTCACCACTCGCAAGTCTTTGAAAAGTAGGAAATTAAGGAAAATTCCCAGATGACTCAAGGAAGTGGACAACATGGGGGGGTGGAAATCCCTTCTCAGCTTCATCTCCAACAATGAGCTTAACCCCAAGCAAGAGACACCAGCAAGGCGTCTGAGAGGTTTCACCACTGTTTGCATCAATGCCAGCTACACTGCAGCACTTCTCTACTTACAGCCACTCTCCTGCGCTTCAGAGAAAGACAACCCATCTCCAGAGCGGCCATGCTACGCAGAGCGCCGAGATCCTTACTGCCCGCCCTTGAAAACCAAACCTTTGTGTTCTTGACATTCTTAAGCCAGGAACTAAGGGAAATTGTATTCTAGTTATCTTTTCAAACACATCAAGCTCTCCTCAATCCTCCCAGTTTCACTCCTGGGGATCCAAAACATCATTATTGCTGGCTGCTATGCAACTTCACTAAGCAAAAGAGCAGCTACTCAGACATTTAAGCAGGAAGCTTTGTTACACCCTTGTTACAGCCTGCAGGAGACGCTCACGAGACTCTTAGCTTAAGAGTCTCATACCAGTGTTAGTTTTAGACTTCTGGCGGTAAGCCTACTTCGCTGTTTTCTGTGGGAAATCCTTATAAAAAGGAAGAAACCCTAACATACCCCTACCTCTTATTGCAGTCATTTCAGCCGCAAGGTAAGTGACAACTCATACTGAAGAAACAGTCAGAGAGCTACAACTAGGAGTCTCTTAACCTTTTTTCAGGAAAAAAAAGAGCTTAAGCGAGGTCAGTGTTGTATTTCTCAAGAGGTGGAAAGGAGAGTTTAATCTGTTCCACAAGATGCACCTACGAACTCTTTCCAGCTTCAGCATCACTAACCGAAGTGCAGAGAAACGTGCATTACCTGCAGATACGCACGCTGGAATCACCTACCAATGCTAATTGCAGTACCTCAGACTCACTGCCAGTGGAAGCTGCACCATTTTCTCCTCTCCATTAACCAAACAGTAAAGTGTAAGGACAACAGAGTGTTTGCTTTGCCCAGTTCCACATATGCTAGGGGACAAGGACAGCCAATATACTCATCTTGAATTAAAGAGAAAGGTTTTTGTTCACGCTACCGAGGTCAGCTGCAAGTCAAAAGATTGGGTGCAGATTAGAATATACCACAAGAGATGGGCTTCATACTTGGCACTCTTAGTAGATACAGGCTGGTCATGCAATTTCTGAACAGGTCTGGAAGCAGAAGATACAACTGGCTCCTGGGAAGAGTCTGGGCTCTCACTTGACTCGCTGTACTGGCTGTCTTGCTCCATGACCAGTTTGCTTATGGTCAACAAGCGTTTGCCCTTATGGGGTATTTTAGGAGGGTCTGAGATCTCAGAATCTTGATTCTCCTCTTCCTTCCGTCTCTTGGTTCTGTGGGATACAGAAGGAGACAGTTGCTTGGGGAAAGAAAAGTCTGTTTCGTCCAGTTTGGTGAAGAGTGCATCGGAATCCTGGGAGTCTGACAGGATCTTGAAAGCTTCTCTCAGAACAGAAATCCCATACGCGGTTACAGTTCCGGAGGGCTGCCTACAAAATAAACAGAACTGAGCAGGTTGTAAAGATATCACCAAGGTGGCTCCAACTTCACTGAAATCGGGCTTTTTCCCCTATGGTGTGACCCTCAATAATTAACCCTGGGGTGCAAATAAAATCTGTTGAAGAGGGCATTCCCAACCCTTCGGTCCACCCTCCTTCTAAACGGTGCGGTGTACCGGGGAAGCAGGTCTTGAGAGAACATGCCCACGCTCCACTGGATGCCCTGCTATTCTCGACTAAGGGCTGAACCGTACGGATACCAAACGCTGCTCCACGAGAGCAAACCTTCTGGCAGCCGCTGCCCTCCTTCCCTAGTTTACTAAAGTACCACATATCTTCAGAAAAATAAACCAAACCACCTCAACATTTTTACTTCACAGAAGTCTCGCACTGATAGCCTCTGGGGCTTGCTTGGGCAAACCTGCTTGGGCTGGCATTCGGGGAAGTTAAGAGCTGCCTGGACAGAGCAAACTACCCCTCGGAAGAGAACTGCTGCCACGCTTCATCCACAGCGCAGGGCCAGATTCCTCTGCCCACCTTTCCGAGTCCCTGAAGGACACTCCTGGAAGTTCTGGAGCTGCTGCTGGTTCTTTAGATATTTCCATAGGCTCTGAAGCATCTTCCAAGACATTAACTGCTGCTGTTATATGCTCAGGAGTTGCTGCTGGGTCAGTAGCTCCTTCCATAGGCTCGGGAGCTGCTGCAAAGTCACTAGCTCCTTCCATAGGCTCGGGAGCTGCTGCGGGGTCATCTGCGCTTTCTGCAGGGTTGGGAGCTCCCTCCAGGTCTTCTGCTGTTTCTGCAGGCTCTGAAGCTCCTGCTGGGCCCTTTGCCCTTCCCGAGGGCTCTGGAGCTGCTGCCTGGTCCTTTGGCCCATTTGCAGATTCAGGAGTCACCGATAAGTATTTAGGTTCTTCGGCATGTTCTGAATTCAAAGTCTTTTTCATTATCTTGGGCAGAGAAAAAGCACATAACCATTATAAAGATGATTCCCTGTACTCCCATCTGATCTTATCCCCTCCCAAAGGCATTTCAAGCTGCTACTTGCAGTTCAATTGGCACCACCTACAGAGTTCATGTCTATCAATTAAAACTTGTTACATGGATTGAAAAATGTGTTCAGCTGTATAAGCCTTTTAGGAACAGACTGAATTTGAAGTATTTTGGATTTAACCCACTGTTAATTAGGTGCCTAAACTCTAACTCGTTACTGGCACCGAAGGCACGTAGAAGCCAAATTACTGTATTTCATTGCCTCGTGGCAAAGTAAGCGTCAGTTCTCCCCAGATCTGCACCTCATGCTGCTTTCCTGCTGCCCCTCGCTGGGGCAGAGCAAGCGCAGGACGGGAAGCCAGGTAGGCAGGGCACTCACGTACCGTCAGCAGCAGCGGCTCCGAATCGTCCACATAGGTCTTCAGGAACTGAAACACGCTCTGCTGGAAGTTCTTGTAAGAGAAGTTTTTGACCACTGGATGAGTGAAATTCTTCTCCCGGATGACAGTCAGCAACTCGTTCCTCTTTTTCTAGAGGAGAGGCAAGAATGCTCTGAATAGGTACAAGGGTATAAAGGACAACCGCAGGAGCTAGGCTCTGGGCGAGGACTGGGCCTTTCCCATTTGACATTCCCCGGGCCCAACTAATTTACACTGACATAAGGCTGGGAAAAGGCGGAGGAACGGGAGAACCATCTTGTTTCAGCAACTCTTGACTTTTTGCTTCCAGTGCCCAAGCCACTACACCGCCTACAGAAATAGGGACGGGGATTCTTTCTGCTTTCAGAACCAGCCCTTCTTATGAACTCGCGCTCTACACACGAGCTTGAGTCTGCCCTGAGGCAAGGGATGAATGTTGATGCCTGGAAGACCCGTGAAGATCCCTGAGGGAACACGAGTAACAGACGGAGCTCCAAAGTGCCGATCGACATGCTTTAGGAACGCGTAACACCGGGGGTCCACCTTTCAAGAAGGACTCTTTCCGTATCCCCACCCTTACCCTCTCTTCTCGTTCAGGTTTCCCCAAGAGGCATGCTTCTCAGGGAAGCCTTTTATGCCTGCGACACAGGTCACAAGTGTAACCCAATACCCCGTAAGACATATCGGACCACCCCCACATATCCCCGCTCCCCAGTACCCCGTAAGACATATCGGACAGCCTTCAAACAGCCACCTTTCACTCCGACACAGGCTCACCTGGCTTTTGGGCTCCTTCCCCATATGCCTCTTGACAATTTTTGAAGCTTTATCAAACTCTCTGTTTTTGATGCAGACAATAACAGCCTACAGAAGAAAACAAATACCGGTTTCTCTGTTGACATGGAATTGACAATACTCTCTAGATCAGCTTTGGAAAAGCACGTACCATAATTAAGCACGGCACAGGTAACAGCTTAGTACCAACATACACAAACAACCTCTACATTAACTGATGAAGCAGATGAAGCAGCACGTACACTGAAGATATGCGTTCGCAGCCAAGTCAGTACTAACGACGGTATTCTACACACGAGGCAATTCCCACTGTCATTTACGCAAGGCCTTTCTAAGACAAAAGATGAGCAGAGTATTTATTGAAAAAGAAAAAGGTCTTACGGCTTCCTTCACCATTTTCTGAACAGCTTCCATTGTCTTCTCAGCCACAGAGAATTCTTTCTGAATGAGCTCCAGGACACCGATCGCCGATTCAAGAGGGGTCAGCTCTGACTCTTTATCGAAGGTGCAATCTACAAGAATTCACAGCCGTTGGTTTGCGAGGCGTCCACAGCGATGCCTCGCAGACAGCCAGTTACGTGATTTCCTCAGCGTGACTGCCAACCCTAGAGCCACTGAGGATGGAGATGGGAGGGAATGGCAGGCTGACTGCCAAGCATCTACCCTGTGCCAGATCCCCCCCACAGGCACGGAAAGCTACAGAAGCACCACTTGACTGCAAATAACTGATCCAGGGGGAGCATCTCAGAAGCTACGAGGGGTGTGTTCAGCTAGCAGGACAGCCCTGGAGCTTGGGTTCGAGCGCACTGCTCTTGGCTAAGGGCAGCAGCCTTTCACTTGCTACGGCAGTGCGACGCAGACACGAACAGCCACGCTCTCCGGCCCCTCACCCTCAGGGGGAAGCTCCTACAGCTTAACAGCTTCAGCCCAGACCTCTGCTCTGTGCAGAAACACAGCTCCTGGGAGCTGCAGGGACAGCCACCGATCAGGGCACACTCCGGCTGGGGGAGCGGGCTGCCAGCCAAGACCGGGGTTTCCCCAGGGCCTTGCTGGAAGGGTTGGGGACCCACCGAGGTTCTCGCCTTCCTCAATCTGTGACAGGAGTTGCATTATGCGCAGCATCTGGGCCACCACGGGCTCCTTCTCCAGGGGCCGCAAAAGCAGCGCTGTGAGACAAGGGGCAGGTTACGGCGGTACAGCACGGCCCGGCCCCGGCTCCCCCCTCACGGCCCAGCCCGCGGCCCAGCCCCGCGCCCAGGCCTGCTCCTTCCCACCCGCCGCCCCCCCGCCCCCAGGCTGTCCCTCACAGACTGGCCCCGCTCCCCCTCACGGCCAGTCCGGCTCCTCCTCTCAGCCCGACCGCCGCCGCCACCACCCCGGGCCCGGCCGGCGCGGCCCACCCTGCATGACGTCGCGGAGCTGGCGGAAGTCGCGGTTCCGCCCGGAGCGGTAGGCCGCCATGGCCTGGTGGAAGTAGAACTGCAGGACGCAGCCGTTCACCGTCTCCTCGGAGACGGCGCCCCGCGCCGCCATCCCCTCCCGCCGGGCCGCCCGCGCCCGCCTTCCCACCATCCCGCCGGGAACTGACGCGACGCCCCGGCGGAAGTGACGGTCGCGCCGGGCCGTCGCCCCGCCCCTCGGCGCGGTAGCCGTATTACACGGCAGGGGCCTACGGCGACCGGCATGCACCGCGCCAGCCCCGCCGCGCCTACAGCTCCCGGCGTGCACCGCGCCAGCCCCGCCGCGCCTACAGCTCCCGGCGTGCATCGCGGCGCCGCCGGGCCGCGCTGGCGCCCTCTGCCGAGCGGGCGGGGCGCTGCAGGGCCGGTCCCGGCAGGCGGGCCCACTGCAGGCCGCGTCCCTCGGCGCTGGGGCCCACCCGCCGCCCGTCTCCGGCTCGGGGGCGTCGAGGCGGGGGCCTGCTGGCACCCACGCTGCCCGGCCGCCGTGGGGGAGAGGCCCTGGGGGCGCAGGCGTCACCCAGCAGGCGTGGGGAGCCGCGGGGCAGGGCCCGCTGCCAGCCTCCCCGGGCCTCCGGGCCCACTGCAGGGCATTCTGGCGCCGTTCGCTCGGACCGGAGCGCGGCGGCACATACGCTCACGTAGGGCCGTGCGAGTTCAGCCGTCGTTCTCCACCTGCCAAAAGGTAAACGCGGAGCGAGGGACAGAAGAAGGACGCCTTCCTCGCACCCTTCCGACCGCAGGGTTCATCCTCCCAGCAGGAGCAGCACCAGCCCCGTCACCACGGACGGACGCTCAGAGCCGACGGGTGGAGCAGAGCCGGGCTGCGTTCCCAAGCGGGAGCCGTCCCCACGGAGCCGTCCTGCTCGGGGTTCCCGACAGGCACGGCAGCGGAAACCGCGACGTGCATCGGCACGGCCTCACCCGCCGCCGCGTTGGGCAGAGGGAGCACCGCCACCTGACTCGGGGCAGGAGGTTAATTAAGGCTTAAGCACAGCCTTTGCGGACGTGATTGAACACTTCAAGTATCGGATAGGACTTGTTATTTTGTACTTTATTTGGGTTTTTTTTTTACTTTATTCTACTCTTTTAAACAGCCGGGACATTTTCATACAGGGTTTACACCCCTTCCTTGTACTCCAGCCATTTGCAAATCCCATTCCCCTAACCCGTAACGACAAAACGAGCGCCTTGGGGCAGAGATCTTCCCACGGTCACCCAGACTTTGCGTAACGAATCCGAAGCCCCGGCTTCCCAGCGATCCCGGTGAGCGAGGGCCAAGAAGAACCGGTGCCCCGAGGAGGCTGGCTTGGGCAAAGGCCAAGCAGGGCGCTGGCAAGCAGATCCTCCAGATGACGGGGTGGTTCTCTGCCACGCCGGGATCTCTGTCACTCGGACGCGGCGGCGCTTTGGCCCGAGGAACGTCACTGACACCGTTCTGGAGACTGTCTCACCTGAGGTGGAAAAGCACGTGAAAATTCCTCTGGCATTAGGTTATCCAGGATACTCCCTTCCCTCCAGCCCTGGCCAGAGGAGAAGGAAACGCACATGAGAAAAATCCATGTGTCAAATGGAAAACAGTAAAACTGGGAGGGATTTTTTTATCGGCAAACAAAGGGAGATAAAAATAATCTGTGCAAGAAAGAAGGGTGGCTGTTCACCCGGCGCAGCGTGCCTGCTCTGGGGAGCGCAAGCACAGAAAGGGGGCTGTGCGAGCGGGACGCGGTACAACCGTGTCACACGACCAGCAAGTCACCGCGCTCAACGTTAGGAAGGATGCAGAGAGAGATACCGACGGCTGTTTCCTGGGCTGAGAGGGGATGACAGAGCGACATGCTTTGATTAAAATACTTTTCCGTCTGAAATATTCACGAGCAAAATGGGGTTTGCTCTTTTTCTGTCACAAGGTGTAAGAGCAGGTGACAGGGCTGGGACTCCTGAGCTTCACCGTTCTCCCCTCCGTTCAAGGAGAGGCCGATCGGCCACGGCAATAGCGTGTAAGATCGGTTGTCCTTATGGCCTTTCAAGCGCTGCCGTGGCTGTCCCCGACTAGAAAACTCAATGTTTTCTGAAACGCTCAGTAGCTTCGGCACCTTTCTAAGATAGACATCACTCCAACTAGATGTGCCAGCCACCCATCAGCCAGTACAGGTTTGAGGATTTTGAGCAACTTCTTATTTATTTCTGCTCAAAGATCAGACAAGAGAGTCCCTGGAGTCCTCTCCCAAGGGAAAAAAAAGCAAGCTGTCTCTCTGAGCCGCCTGGACAAAGCCATTTGGGGACTACCTGCCTTCTCCAAGCCAGGCTTCACTCGGGAACAGCGGCAGAGCTGTTGCTCACCAAGTCCACCTCCTCTACCTCCTGCCGTTGCCCCGCCGGGGCTGCCATCACCTCCTCCTCGTGCCCACCAGCATCTCCCCAGTGAAGGTGTCGTCCCTTCAGCTCTCCTAGGAGGGCTGCTCAGTAGATCACTTCCCTCCCTGTTAGATGGAACTGCTCCAGGGTAGACAAGACCGATGAGGTTTCCGCAGTTCCTGGGACTCTTTGGACAGCAGCAGCTGAAGGAGCCGTAGCGTGGTCGTACTGACAGATGTCCAAGAGCGGTAATCACCACGGCAGAGCCGCGGGGCAGCTGAGAAGGTGCTAATCTCCCTGCAGGCTGCTGGAGCCAGGAGAGGGCATGTGACAGGGGCCGCAGCCTTGGCATCTCAATCAAGGCTTCCTTCCCACACGGTTTCACGGCCTGCCTGGGCCAGGTAGGTGTTAACGGCACCCAGCACTGGGAAACGAGCCTGAAAGTGTGATTTCCAGAGTAAATACAGAAATACAAACCATTGTTTTACTCTCTGAATCTTCTACAATGAATGAAAAGGAAGCGGGGATTATGGAAGCCCGCAGTGGACCTGGAACACAAGTGGCCTCGCTGTCCCGTTTCACCAAATCCTTGCCCGGTGTCATCATCGATTTTTTCAGGAAAAGGTTTGGTGTTTCATGTGCCAAAAGAAACACTGGGCAGGAAGGCACAAATTACAGTTGTGTTTGTGCTTTTTAGTCTTAACTACTTGATTTATGGATTCTGATGAAGTGATTACAGATGAAAGAAAACATTCCAGGGAACAAGATCTGCACGTTGCTGCGGTCTCGTGTCTGTCCTTCTGTACGAGTTACAGTGGAAAACAAAACAGGAAAATCACCAGGGGCACCTGGTCACCACACACTTTTCTCTTCTCTGTTGTAGAGCTCTGGCCACGTGCGCAGTGCGGCACTGAACAGAAGACAACAGCACCTGCCCTAAAGAGCTTGCTCTCTAGACAGCCACGCGACAGATTTCTGACTTCTGTTTGGGCTTGAGAATGGTAAGGAAGAGCAGCGATTGAATTCTGTTGGTCAATAAATAAATATAGAACTCATTTGTTACCACGCTCGTTGTTTGTGTTGCTAATGTGCCTAGAAAGCCCAGTGATGGACCAGGATGCCACTGTGTTACACACAAGTGCAAACAGATACAGCGCCAAGTAGTCCTAGAAAGGCAGCGGCCAGCTACAGAAAACTAGGCAGTAACAAAACAGTTGTCGCTGTGGAAAAGGGAAATGTTGAGGAGGATGATGAGATTGCTCTGCAAAATACACGGAGAAACCCTCCCAGCAGGAGGGCTGCAGAGAAGAAAGCACGAAGGCACTTATTTGAAAATGCATGAAGTGGGTTATAGAAACCGATGCTGTGAATGAATTTGAGGCAACCAACTTTTCAGTACTTCATACTGAAAGTGAGACAGGCAGGGATGTGCTGGGAAGGATCTAGAAAAAGAGACGTAGTTTTTGATGCAACGAAGGGATGGGGCCAGCAGAAATGTGCCAAGAGATGGGTAGCCTGGTCAAAGCGAGAGGGTAGAGTGATCTTTACAGCAGCTCTTTGTGTGAAACGATACATGACTGCCTTTGTCAAGGCTGGGCAGAAGGATGTTGTGGCAACGGGGCTGCACGATGATGAAACCCCATGTTAGTTTACAGTACGTACCCTGGCTGGGGGGAGCTTCCCTCCCAGCAACATTACACAGTAAGGGAACTGCAAGGTTGTATGTCACGTCAGTGCCAGGAGCTAGAAATGCTTCCGTGCCAGAGAGGGTACTCAGGTTACACACTGAATCAGGAAAACATCCCTAATGACTGGAAAAAGATACACAGAAAAGATCAAAAGAAGAAGAATAAGCTCAGTATTTAAGCTATGTTGAGACTGAGCTGTTGATTAGGTAACTGTGGACTTTAACAATATACAAATATCTGGTTAAGTAAATGTATGGACTTGCCCAAATAGAGAAGATAACCTGAATTGGCATTTACAGATGAAGTATCTGTATGGCTGTGAAAGAGCTGGAGAGGAAGCTGTGAGGTCTGCGCCCTCCAGCCTGTAACAAAGCTGGAGAGGAAAAGGAGGCCAAGGATTTCAAGAACAGTGCGACTTCAGCAGCTGCTGTGCATAGCCCAAGCACGTACAGAGCACTGGTTCTGATACTGGCCTTGGAAGAAGTCACTGCAGACTTCAGTGGGCAACGGTGGGGAATGAGTGTATATTTAAAGGAGAACTTCAAGCGTGCATACGTTGCCTCAGTAAAAAAAAAAAAAAAAAAAAAGCTATCATAGATGAAAGCACTGAGAGACAGAGAAATATTCTCGCTTTATGGGTGTCTCAATAAATGTTGTAAAGTAACAAAGTTTAATTTAGAAGGTGGCCACACAAAAGCCTGCAATTCACCAAGCAATATAGCAAAGGCAGTGCATGCAACCATGTGCTGCGCTACCTACCAGGCTTTTGGAGAAGCAGAAACCCCAGTTTGCCGTGCCAGCAGAGTATGAGTAATAATTATGCTGAAAGGCTACAAGTGAGCACAAGGCAGTAAATGCTCTTACAAAGATAAACACTTTTTGCCACAGCTATGAGAACCGACCCTCTTAAGGTACCAGGGAACAAGAGCCTGCGTGAGGAAAAGTCACCACCTCGCCAGGTACCAAAGGACGTGAAACACTCAGTAAAGTTCAACTATTGTTGTGGTATATCCACATTCATAGCTTACTTCCTAAGACAGAGAACACACTGGCAGCAGGAGATGGATGTGAATGCTACACAAATTAGACTGATCTGACTCAAATGCCTTCTCTCCCTGCACTTTACCTAGTACAGTGGCTTTATTTCCTTGCTACTTCTTTGATTGCACCTTGATCCCCATTTCCTTGTACAAAGCCAGCAGAACACAGCCAGGATAAGCCAGTGTATGAAAAACAGCTGCCATGCCTGGAATTTCAGCCATTTGCAAAGGTTGTGCATTACAAGAGTAATTGGATTAGAGACTATGGTTGGCAGGCACCACTGGAGCGATTTCTTTCTCTTCAGTAATAAGAGATACCCTTCTTTCTTACCAGAGAGTGACCTAGAAAATGTGTTTGACATACAGCCTTGGATCTTCAGGGAGCTAACCTGTCTTTGTACTGAAGTGGATGTGGACAGATAGCATGGTTAGTTACCATAACATCTTTGAGCTGATAAATCTCCCAGACTGTACCATTAGGTATGTCTCATTCCCACAGAGATCCCAGCTTAGCAGTAAGCCAGGTACAGGTACCTGCTTCACCTGAGCTCCTTTTAAAATCCCAACTGTAGCAAACGGCACAGATGTTCAAATTCTGCTCAAATTCGGCCTGCTCAAATTCTCTTTGCATATACCTTTAATCTTCAGCCAGTGCTGGTAATAGTGTTAGCACTTCTTACAACATAGGGCATTTCTGCCTCCTCAGCAGTTATGTTAAAACAAACAATCCACTGTCCAGCGTTATACCTGCACTG
The DNA here is from genome assembly GCF_035582795.1 of Mycteria americana. NCBI lineage: Eukaryota > Metazoa > Chordata > Aves > Ciconiiformes > Ciconiidae > Mycteria > Mycteria americana. The sequence goes on from NC_134372.1 coordinate 48,990,759, forward strand.
CAAGCATAACAAAATAAATTCCACAACCACAAATGTGAGTTCATGAATGAAAACCATCAGGTTTACAAGTTACTCGGGTTCCTGAGCTTCCAAACAATCTCTCTGTCCCTAAACCTGTTCAACGTGGCTGGCAGGGAAGAGAGAACTTACCAAGTGACTCACAACAGATCTGCACATGCACACTTTCCTTTAGAAACTGATACAAATGCAGCACTCTGAGGACATTAGAGCACTGGCTCAGTTTAAAGATCTGCAAGATGGCCATCTATTTTATATACAGGCAGAAAGGATCAAAACAAAAGGAGCAGTAAAAAAGCTGTTCCGGTTAGCAGTGGAATCGAAAGCCCACCAAAGGAGCACTACAGTTCAGCCAAAGGACCTTGACAAATTCTTGCTAGCGTACATCCCGTACGCTTTCCGGATAAAACAGCTGCTCCCTGTGACTCCCTGTCCCCGCACCAACCGCGGGTCCCTGGCACTGCTCATTCGGCAGCACCGCACCGTCCTTCCAACCGCGTTTGCTACAAGAGACAACCCGAGGCGGCCTGTCGCAAACGTCTGCTGCTCGGCTCTGGGAGGGGTGCTGCAGCCCCGAGCGCAGGTGGGTCAGGCGAGCTCAGACGGTCCTTGACAGGAAGAGGCGCTTCCCAGGAGATCCCGGTTTCCACAGAAGTATTTCCCTTCACCCGCCCAACAGGCCGGACCGGGAGAGTTACCAGAGGCCAGGGACGGACACTGGGCACTGCCCCGGGCAGGACACTGACGGGCACCTCGCTCTCCGGCGGCCGAAGCGGGCAGCAGAGTGGCCAACGCCCCAGCTGCCCACCAGCCGCGTCCCGGGGGGAGCCGGGGCCGGGGGGGCCGGGGGGGCCGCGCCGGCAGGGCCGGAGCAGAGCGGAGCGGAGCGGGTCGCGCCGCCTGAGGCGAGGCGAGGCGAGGCCCAGCGCCTTCCCGCCCTGTCGGTCTGACCGTTCCCTATTGGCCAACGCCCGGCGCCGCGCCCTCCCATTGGCTGCGGCCGGCGCCAGCAGTGGCCCCACCGCCGGTGCCGCTCGCTCCTGATTGGCCGGTGGACTCGGCCGGGAGTTGCCGCGCGCCGTTAGCGATCGGGGGCATCCGCCATCGCTACGGCGGCTGCTGTGGGCCAAGCCCCTCGTTCCGCGAACCTGCCGGCGGCCAGCATGGAGCCCGGGGAGCGCACGGAGGCCGGGGGCTGCGCGGCGGCGGAGGAGACCGGGCCCGTCTTCACGCTGGAGGAGGTGGGGAAGCGCAATTGCAGCCGCGAGGCCTGGCTGGTTATCCACGGGCGCGTCTACGATGTTACCCGCTTCCTGGAGGAGGTGAGGCCGGGCGGGGCGGGGTCCCGGCCCGTCCCCTCAGGGGCCGGCGTGGGAAGGACAAGGCCTGGGGGGGCTGAGGGGAGGAGGAGAGGACCTGGGGGGGCTGAGGGGAGGAGAGGACCTGGGGGGCTGAGAGAGGGAGGAGGGGGCCTGGGGGGGGCTGAGAGAGGGAGGAGAGGGCCTGGGGGGGCTGAGAGAGGGAGGAGAGGGCCTGGGGGGCTGAGAGAGCAGGGAAGGGCCTGGGGGTGCGGGGGTGGTGAGGGAGAGGGACTGGGGGGGTGGGAGTAGAGGGGGCGGGAGGGGTGCCATGGGGGGCAGAGAGCCCGGGGCAGGGGGCTGCAAGGGGAAGGGAGGGGGTGAGTAGGCCCCCGGGGGGGGCTCCTGTGTCCCTGAGGCAGCTCTCTGGCCCCAGGCTGTGGGGCCTCAGCGGCCCAGCAGTGCCCGAAGGAGGGGTCCACGAGCCCCAAGGAGGACCCCAGGAGACCTGCTGGTCGGCTTATATGCTCAGGACAGCTCCTACCCCTGCTCAAAGACACTTGCAAGAAGTGGGAGAGTGATGGCAGGTCGTGTTGGCAAAGGCCAGCGGAGTGCAGGGGTTGTGCTTCTACCCGTTTGAGTCAACTTCTGTTTTCATAGGAAATCTGTTCAGGCATGCCTTACACGGGAGGTGCAGCTCTCCTTAAGCCATGTTACTTCCCTTCTGGTCTTGTAGGGTAAACAGTGTCAGGCTAGATCAGTAGTTTAAATTCAACGTCTCCAGGGACACCCCAGAACTTAGAGGAGAAAGTAATGGTGATTCAGTAGGCGAGCATCAGCCGCACTACTGCCTTCCCAGAGGTGACCATGCACGAGTGATTTGGAAGCGAAGCAGTCTCTGCTGCGTAATCTCCAATTCTCTTGGATGCAGGAAAAAAAATTGCTTCTAGACTCAATGCTTTTGACTTCCATTTTTGAGAAGGTTGAGAGCGGTATCATTAGTGTTTGGAGCTGAAAATAGAGGGGGAAGAAATGGTAACAAAATTTCAAAGGGTTTTTATCCCAGCTTAAAATAACACCAAAGCCTTTGTAGATCTAGAGGGTAATGTACGAAAGTTAGTCTGAGTCAGCTCTAAAAGAAGAGCACTTCATTGAAAGTGCGCATGTTGCTGCTTGCTGGTTTTGCTTGTCAAAATTAAACTCTGATTTTCCTCCAGGCATATATGATTAAAGCATGTCTGCTATGTAGTCATAACATATAATGATCTTAGTGAGGTGTAGAGGCTTATCAGATAGGAGAAGAGAATGATAACCTGGTAGCCTTTTTTTTACAGTGGTCTGAGACAGCTGGAAGTAGTGGCTTTCCATGTAGCTTTTGGTATTTGTTTACAAAGTTGGATACAATTGATTTTTTTCATGGGATCCAGCATCATAATGCTTCGTTCAGAATCTGACTTGCGCTTTGAGTCTTCCCCCCAATGTTTAAGAGAGCCTCTCAGGTATTTCAGTGAACAAATTAGGGAGTGTCTTTTACTACGGTGGCTTGAGCTGGCCTTTGTCTTAGCCAGTTCTGCACTGTGTATAGCTTTTATAATGAAAAATCTTGCTTTCACAGTACCACAAATGGATCCTGGCTGCTTGCTCCTTTGCTCACCAGTGTCTGCTGTTGGTACTTCCAGATGCCTCTGTGTCAGGTGCAGGATCTGAAAAGCAGCCTGCTGAGCAGCTGCTGTTCTTGGGTCTTTGATACTTGAGAGACTCTAGGCACCCAGTATGCTGGAAAAAAAAGTACGTGGGGCAGTGGGATGGTGCCTGATGGAAGCACGGCAGTCGGGAGCAGCAGTGGCATGAAGAATTATCAGCTGATGCTCAGCTGTTTGTTTCACAGGAGAGCCTGCAGGTCTGGCTGAGGTGAGGGACTGGCTGCACATTTAGTTGCATACATCTACAACAAGATGCAAACTGTACTGTAGAGAGCTTATCGTTGGGGTGGGAACGAGAAGACAACTGTATTGAGTGTGACTCTTAACTCAGGAAGCTGTTAAATGGCAGAGCTCTGAGCAGAATGAAGGTACTTAGATTCCTATTCCAGGGTCAGTTCACAAGACCAGGAGTTTTCCAGCTGGTACGTGAGGATTGTTTGAGCAGCTGACTGCCTCCTTCGACATGCACGCCCCCTCCAGTGTTTGGGCTCCCCGGCACTAGGCCAAACCTGTCATCTGGCATCTGTCAAATTCCTGAGAGTGCAGTGGAGTACAAAGTTGTGGGCCCAACTACCTCTGCTGATCAAATGAAACGGGCAGGGTGGCGGGTGTATTTTGAAGAACGTTTGTTGCTCCACTAGTTTCTGAAATCTTTCATGTTTGCCTGCATCTAAAAGTCTAGTACAAGAACCAGGGGACATCAGAGAAGCTGGCTGGAGCCAGGTTCAAAACAAACAAATGATGTTTCTTCATGCAACAGGGAGCAGACCAGTGGAACTCCTTGCCAAAGGTTGTTGTGGATGCAAGAAGGTTAAGTAGATTCAGGGGAAGACTGGGCAAAAAGGTGGAAAAGCAATTAGCTGCTGGTTTCTAAATTACAAAACGCTGTGGGTTTAGGAAGAGCCAAAAACAGCTGGAGGTTGGGACAGTACTTGCAGAAACTACATGCCTTTGTCTCACACTTGCCTCCATGTTCCAATCATGGTTGCTGCTTATCACTTTTCAGACTTAAAAGTTAGAAAAATGTTTTCAAGACATTTACCCCAGTGTGAATGGCGCTGTGTTTCAGAGCACGGACGCTGCGTGGTGGTCACAGTCTTCACCTCGGCATTCTCTGTGTAAGAGAGCATCTGGGATGTGCTCCCTGGGACACCTTCAGTATTGTAAATGAGCCCAGAAAAACGCCTCACTCCCCTCCCAGTCAGCCAGGTTTAGCAGTGCCCTAAATGTTACCTTGAGATGATACTTCATATCGCCCTTTCCAAGCCCTTTATCCCATTTGTGTTTTTCTGACATGAAAAAGATCTCCTTGGACTAGGGGAAGGAAGAAGAAGGGGACTGTTTTACCTGTGCCAGCATGGCTGGCACAACAGTCTGCTATGTACACCCCTTGCTGACACACTGAAACTTGTAAACGTAGATCAAGGCCTAATTTATTGGCAAAAATAAACTTTATATCTGTTACCCCACTGTAATCAGTCGAGTAACAGGGGAACAATGTGTAGCTGATGGGAACCAGGAGTGTTTGTCTTGTTTAAAAGTTACAGTTGTCTGATAAACTGTTCTGCTTTAGAGCTCTGAGTCGCTGTAACTGCAGCTATCAGGGTTTCAGTGGGTAATATTTCCCCTTGATCCTGTGTAGTCACTGAAGCAGTGTCGAATTGTTGCCTTTTCTGGCCTTTGGTCACAGATTATTTGAACAGGATTGCTGAATTCCACTGGAGCGTTACCTTGGAGTGATTGTGTAATCTCAAAGAAGCCTCACTGCTAAAAGATTGTCGAATTTTGCTTCACGATTCCTGCAAACTAGGTACAGCAGGTCAGACATTAGCTAGCCAACTCAAAATCTGTATGATGTTTGAAGCATAGATCAGTTTAAATTTCCACTTTGTTATCTACTGTGTAATAGGAGCAACAATTAAGACATTTATCACATAGCAAAAGTCTACTGAATTATTAGAACATGAACAAAATGCAGATGTGCAAAGATGGCAACCGAAATTTCATAGATGTGTCTGAGAGACTGCAATCTCTTGTGCTTCAGAAAGCCTGTAAGTGCCTGAAATGAAGTGTGATTATTTGAAATCTGAGATAGCTTTATGGCGATAGTATAATTTTCTCCCAAATCTAGGTAACTGGACCACCAGAATACATACTATTACTCCTGATTGCAGTAGTCTAGCAAAGCAAGTGTAGACTGGCTAGAGCAAAAAGGGCTGGCTGCTCAGGTAGGTGAACGATGAGTGAGGAAGCAGAGGAAGGCAGATGTACCTCCCTGAGAGGCTTATGAGGTCTGGTACTGCTCACACTTACACCCTCACCACACTGGTATTAAAATCTGTGGCTTTTAATTTGTGCACAATCTGTAATAGACTGATTTTCACAAGCATTCTTATGATAGAGGGACATGGTTTATCTCTATTTTTACATATGGCTAGAAGAGTTTGGAGATACATGTTTCTTCAGTATACCCCTTTGTCTGTTATCTGAGTCCACAAGACGCAGCAGTCACCACCGCGTTGTGTCTTGGCATGTGCTGCTGCTTCTGAGACCCGTGATAAGCGTAACTAGAAATCTATTTGAACCAGTTTCCAAGTGGACTGAGCCTGGGTTGTGACAACTCTAACCCAAGCTGGTCAGTTGGTTTCAAGTATAATGTTCGTCAAACTATGTTTCAAAAGAAGGAAATGTTCTAGTATTGACAGCTTCTCTTTAAAATTAGATGGTTCTAACAGAAGTTACGCTCTTTCCAATCAAGTATATAGCTAAGGTGGGGTCTGTGCTCGGAAGAGCCAGTAGTTAAGAGCATTATCATTGAGATGAGAGTGAAGAGGAGGGAAGTATCAGGTGGTTGCTTACACCAAAGAGGCAGCAAGCTTTTAGATTCTTGCCTCCTTCCTGCACCAGCAGTAGGAAACCAATATTGAAAACCCTTCTTTGTCTTTTTGCATTTAATTCCTGTGTACTCTGGTGTATCTGAAACCAGAACTCTGTGAGGGAGAAGGAGGAATGTCAGAGATCTGGTTTTGCTCGTGCTGACTTGCTCCAGCTTTGCAGAGATGTTTTTGGGGAAATCTGTTCCGTGTCTTAAAACAAGCTTTGAAAGATGTGTGATTGACGAACACCATTGGCTGCTTGTCCTTGTTTTTTGGCTTGTATGGTACTGGCACATTATTACTGCACAGTAATACTCTTGCCTTTCCTGGCTTATTTCTCTAATACTGGGAGCTAGGAATGAAAGCTTTTGCATCCCTCCTCAGCCTGATGATCTTGTGTCTTACCTGATCCAGCAATCTAATTAGTTGTAGAGCTTAGTGGTGCTTCTGAGCTCATTTGTGGTTTACAGTGGGTCTCTTAACAGCAGTTGCCAGCCAGACGTATGCAGACAGGCACTTGGAGTTTGTGAAAAGGCAGCCCTGGGCTCTCACCTTCTGCAGTGAGTTTCTGTGTTGCGCTCTCAGAAGCCTTTGCTGCGTGCCTACGGTTCTGACGTGCTGCTGCTTTTTGCTTGCTCTGTATCACTTCTAAAGGCTACGCAGATAGAGCATCTTCTGAGGTCTCATGAATAAATACGACCTTGCTGGCTGAACACAGAAGATGGACTATATGAGCTGCTAATTAGGGAGCGAGTCATCAAGGGCAAACTTTCTTTGCTTGCCACCATAGAACATCGGTGACATTTAAAGTGAGCTTGGAGTGAATCTGGGGTTGCTCAACTGCCTGCTTCCGCTGTTCTTCTCTGGACCCGGTTTGGAATTCGGAGAACTTGATTCAAAGATCACACTGAAATGATGCTTTTGAGAGCACCTGCTGTAGCTGTGAGTATTGCAGAGCATGAGGAAGTCTTGGGTTTTCTCCCCCCTAAATCTCCTGACTGTGGCAAGAGCAGGCTGGCCTCCCTTCTGTCCCGCCTGGGCCAGGGACTCTGGAGGGTGCCTTGTACTGGTGACGGCTGTTGTGCTTTCACTTCCAAATGACAGGGTTCTCCCTGTAAAACTCTTTTCTCTGCTCAGTGGCGTTGGTCATACCCTTCCAGAACTGGTGCTTCAAGACTCCTGACGTTGCTGTCAATGTGTACTTTATTTATTGTGTATGCTGAAGGCTCCAGTGACAACGAGGTTCCAGTTCTATTACTGTTGTTGAGGAAGACTTCTGAGGACTGGCACTTGGGCCCACCTCTCTTGTTCTTGTTTGCTTTTCTCTGTTTCTTTTCAGAAACAGACATTTTTCAGCCATTGTTTCCTCTGGAAGTACTTTTTTTTTTTTCCCCCCACAGTTTGCAACACTTTCAGTTTTCATGTTTTCCTGCAGGAGCTGGAGCTTTGAGAAGTTTTGTGGCAGAGTAAATGACTTCCTGTATAAATAGTCTGGTTTTACGTTTGCTCGGGTATGACAAGGTAGGAATTGTCTGGCTGGAGTTGTGGTTGTCTAGACTAGGGAGTCCTTTCAGAAATATGCCAAAATGTTTTGAAGTTTTTTCTTTTGGCTTGGTGATTACAGTGAAGGACAGATGTGCATGAATAAATAATTCTTTTTCTTACTTGTGGATTTAGCACGTGCATAGAAAGGCTTCAGACCCAAAGATGTAAAGAGGAGTAAACTTTACTGTTCTTCTTGTCTCCTGTACTTTACCGTTCTTCTCGTCTTGTGTATATGCAAAGACTGGATGCCACTGAAAGCCAATATCCACTGCATGTTCCCTGTTACTGCCGGTTTTGTCTGCCCTTTTAGGGTGGATGATTAGGAAAGCAAGGTTAGCTTCTTAAAATTCAGTTCTGATATTTTTCCATCTGAAGAGAGATTTCTGGTGAGACATCCCTAAGGAGTTCTTCTGGAAGGCTGAAAGTAAATGGCCAGCTTTTCATCCCCTAGCTTCTGTGGATCTTTGCAAGCATGCTTATCAAATAGCTGAAAATTGGACAGTTGTTCCGAGTAGTGTGCATAGACAATATACAGCATCCGACCACTGCAGCCATGTCTGAGAGTGTGATCTAAGGGGCGCAGGAATGATCTAAAGGGTGGCCTTGCTGCAGCCTGTGTTCCCATTAACTCCCTTCCGTGAAGAGAGACATGCATCCAGCTCTGTAGTGAGCTCATTCACAGCTACCCCAGCAGATAATCGCTTCCTTTTCTTTTTTTTTTTGTAGGGTGGGTTTTCTGCTAGGGTAGTCCCTGATCTGACTCCCTCTGAGATCAAGTGAGCCTGAGGGTTGGTGTGGGAGAAATGACAGCAAGACCTGTAGCCAGGCATGGAGGGAATGAGCAGAGTGGAGCCTCGCTTGGTTTTACAGCTAAGGCAATCTAATAACTGACAGCTAACCGCACTGTGTCCTAGGACTGCAGACTTTGCCCTTCATGGCTGCTGAGAAAGCTCCACGTTGATTTTGTTACATACCTGGACAATAAAGGGATTTATTCAGAATAAAGAGCTCTGATATGAGGATTGCAGAATTGGCTGCAGCAACTCACTGGAGTAAACAACTGGACTGTTTTTGTGTCCATAGTGAGTATGTTTGGTATGAGGTGTGATAGTCAAGTGGGACTATTTAGACTTTTGGCAGCAAAAACAGACAAGCTGAAGGAAGAGGGGCAATGACAACTGTTCCGTGTCTGTGGGAAGGAAAAGGCCATTACAGAGAAAAACAGGTGTGTTAGTCCTTTGATCTGAAATTTAGTCTAACATCTCTTCTCCAGTTCCAGGCTTGTAGCTGTTAGAGGCATTTCAGGCAGCAGCGAACAAGTCTCATCTTCTCAACTAGCGCATTTAGTGCTTGTTGCCTGATGCTCTAGAAAACTGGGTTAGTCCCTGTGTGTGCACTCAGAAGCATGACCACTTTACTGGTTTAACTGGATTAGCTGATAGTTTAAACTGAACTATTTGTTCACACTCGCACTGTAAAGAGATTGTACTTCACTGGCTTTGTGGTAAGCGCTTTCCATTGCCAATCTGTTTCTGGAATTATGGCACTGACAGTGCTAGAGAAGAGCCCAACCCTTCAAGGAAAACAGGATTGCTCCAGGGTTTTTTGTCAGTTTGTACCGTTTGGTCTGACAGTTGTCGGTGACCGTCTGCCACCAACAGAAATGCCAGTGTCGTTGTGGAGCGTCCTGTGGATTTGATACTTCTGTTGGTGTAACTTCTGAATCTCTGAGATCAGTATATGCTGTCAAACAGTATAATTTTTCGTGACGCTTTTTTTTTCTCTGGTTGTTGAGTGGTTGTACACTGGATCAAGTCCAGTATTGTTGGGGCTACGCTAGAGTCATAGCTTCTTATGCCACAAGAAAACATGACGTGTTTCTCCTCTGTTCTTCTCCATTCCTCATTGCACAGCTATGTGCAGAGAGAGGCTGTCAGCCAAATACTATTATTTTTTGTAGTATGTGAAGAAGTAGCATATCCTTTCCTCCACTGGTGTCTGTAAAGGCAGTGTTGTCTTGTGCTTCACTAGCAGTTGCGTTGCCTCAGGAAAGTTCTTGAGAAAATCATGCGGGAGAGGCTCCTCTGCAAGCAAGGGAGTCTGATTTATGCAGTGAAGCCCACGGAAAGCTACATGAGGATATCCTTTCTTTTGTATTATTTTCTTGCCCAAATCCATTACAGAATCACAGAAGGGATAGCTTGGCTGTGGGGGACAAAGCTGTGCTTCCCTGTGTGTGTTGGGGATTCACCTCTTTGGGAGGATTTTTATTATGCAAGGTGCTTTCCAGGCTGTGCAGCACACGTCGTTCTCTGTGAATTCCTGCAGGAGAGGTTGGACAACTGAATCTTTGGAAGATTTTATTGATTACGTTGGTTAGAGGCATCCGTGATGAACGGAAGAGGTTGGAAGGAAGGCTGCTGACACTCTTGGTACCTTTTTTGCATCTAGCCCTTTGCTCATCTGAGGTCTTCTCTTCCAGCATCCAGGTGGAGAAGAGGTTTTGCTCGAACAAGCTGGTAGAGATGCCACAGAGAGCTTCGAAGATGTTGGGCATTCCACAGATGCCAGGGAAATGCTCAAGCAGTACTACATAGGGGAGATCCACCCGGTAAGGACCAGCTGGCTGTGACAGCCTCTTTCAAACACAGGATGGGACTGTCTAAAAGCGTGACTCTCCTTTGTGTAATGCACTAAACACGTACACCAAGATGTCTTGTGAAATAAGTAAGTAGTTAACAGTTTTAGGCAGCCTCTGTGTTGTCCAGGATTTCTGTTGAGGAAAGAGGATCTCTGTTTAGGAAACAAAACTAAATTAGTCTTCTCTTTCCACCATTCAGAACAGATTTCTCACTCCAATTAAATCAGGGGCACTTAAAGAAGCTAATCTAATCAGTTCCCTCCTTAGCTGGTGGTACCATAACTTCCCCTTGCCTTGTAATTTAGAGTTCAGGAGGGTGAGAGATCATAGGGGCACGGCACAAACACCGACTTCCTGCCTGCTACAAAGACGGTACTGAAGGAACGACTGCTTTGAAAGCCGAGTCCAGGCAATTACCCCTATGATGAGGACTGTGTACAGAACAATTCCCTCATAAAGACTGCAGGTTTCTCTTGATGTCAGTGCTTATCTTTTTCTCTTCTTTTTTTACCCCTTGACAGCACGATCGTAAAAAAGAAGGTTCTAAGGTAAGCTATTAGTGTTTTACTTTTCCGTTTTAATTTAATGCTGTGGAAATGATATTATGCTCACAAAATGAACAAAGAAGTTGTCGCACAGCTTTTTTTTTTTTTTTTTTTTTTTCCTGTGGAGCTTGTGGCTTTATGTTTACACAAACTACAGTAATGAATAAATCTTCCAAGCAAATTATACCTTTGTTTTTGTTCTGAAGCTCAGCAGTCACCTCGCTGTGAAATTGGAAGTGTTTTTTGTGCCCTCTCTCCCCTGACATCAGCAAATGTTATTTCCACACCTTGAGCCACCGACCGTTTTTTTGCATTACTCGCTATATCCTGACCACTGAACTGTTAGTGTTGTTACATTCAAGCCAGGAGACAGGCACAGCCATCGTGGGGTTGGCTGCAAAACAAGAATTCTCTGTTAACTGCCCTAGTAATCATTGGTGTTGCTAAAAACTCAGGTACTCCTGGATTAGAACAGGGCACAGCATTGCAAAAATGCCTTTGAAATGGATGGGGAGAGGGAAATGGTAATAAATAGAATCCCATCTGAGAGGTAAACATGTGCCTTGCAGCTGGCTCCTCTTCTCGCTTGGCTTGAAGGCTTGGACCAGGTGCGGCTCTGCCTTCAACAACGCTTTCATTAGATGTTCGAAGCAGGGCCACTTGCAGAGTAGCAGGAATCAAGAAGGAAACTGTCAACAGAGAGGGCAGCGACTGAAGCCCCTGGGAGTGTTTGCTTGCTGTAGGCAGCCATAGAAACAATAACTCAGGCTGGGTAAAGCCTACGCTTAGTTTTAACACGGGACTGCATGATTATGCATATATTCACCTTAAAATGTATTGTTTGGTTCAACTCCGTTTCATAAACAGAATCGCATGTCTAAAATGTGCATAGAAATAAGTAGTAATCTGAGTAGCTCCCTTGGATATGAGTTAAATATTTTTTTTCAAATATTTTTCTCTTCTGGGGAGAAAGTCCAGTGAGTTATGTACAGCTAAGGACTTTCTCCAGTGTACAACACCTGTTTTAAAAGCAGGCCCAAGTATAATTTAAAAATAGCAGCAAGAGATAGAAGTCAGCAATGTAAAAAATAAATAGGGGGGAACTACAAAAAAAAGTTGTACATGTATACTCTTGTGACGCAGCTCAGAGGTAGCTCCCCGCAGATAAGCGTCAATGTTTAGCATCCACTGAACGCATTATGGCAGAAAAGCAAGCACTGAGGCTCTCAAGAAACGGAGATAATTCTGTTTAAGATGGGCAGGAAAGGTGACTTTTGGCTGGTAGGTATTGATTAAACTGGAGAGCAGCACCAGCCATCGAGGAAGAGGCTATATAGTTGATGAAAGCCTAAATGAGAATTTCGGCTGACTGGAAAAAGTATTTAAATTCTCGGAGTTTTATGAAAGGAGAAGTATAAAAGTTTGGAAACGGGTTGCATGCAAGGGAAGAGTTGAAGAGAACGTTGTGGTTGTATGCTTCAGTGGTCAGGCGGCAGGATGGCAAGCGGGGACGTGGGCAGGGGTTTGGAGAGGGATCATATCGAAAGGGCTATCTGTATCAGAGTGCCAGTTATCGTCCGTAGCATATAAGACGAACAGACTGGTTTGCAAGGTAATGAGCAAGACCTTTTTTTGAGAAAGGTGCAAGTTCCAGTGTGAAGTTGAGGACTGGGTGGGAGGGATTGGATTGATGGAAAGAATGTGGAGGTGAGGATGAGGGCAAACATCCCCAGAAACATCCGCAGTTGTGACGGAGGGTGTTTGGGAGAGGAGGGGAGGGTTCTTTTTCCTCTGTATTTGTAATCACATGTTCAGTCATGTAGTCTTATTAGCACGTTTAATGTTTCTTTTTTTCCCCTGCTAACTCCCTCTTTCCTCCTTCAGGATCCAAGTATGACATCCTCAGGCCAAGCAAGGTATAGTATCCTCTTAAAATAAGAGTAAGAAACTGAGGGGCTAGGACTCTCCGTTTGTAGAACTGCATATTAACTCTAACAGGCAGGAAACAAAACCCGGGGCTATTACTGCCCTCTCCTTCCAGCCAGCAGATAGACCAAAGCAACTTGCCAAACTGCAGCGCACCGAGTTAGCTGCCAGGGCGTGCACCTCCCCTGTTGGATGTGGAGACACAGCCGGTGGCGCGAAGTCCCCTGCTCCGCGCTGGGCAGAACGGGCATCTGGGTTTTTCGTATCTTGAATCCTCCGGCCCACGTGTTCATGTTACACAAGTATGGCTGCAGGCCCTTCGCTCTACAGTGATTATTTGGGCGGTCGCTGCAGGCCACGGGGTGATGCAACGCAGCGACGTGCATTTTTTTTGGAGGATCTTTACCGTGACCAGCCCCGTTTAGTTGAAAATCCGGGAGTGCTTACAACCAGAACGGGGCCCTAGTCTTTCGTAGCTGATGCAGAACGTTTTTGCTAAGGAGGCTGCTGAAGGTGAGCCTGTGGCCTCTGGTTTACGAGTGAGGAAGATTTATTGTGGGATAGCTGTAGCAATTTCCATTCTTGAGTCAACTCAGCTGTTTGTATAGCACAAATTACAGTCTAACTTATTTAAGGAAAAAAAAAAAACCCAACCCAACAATCAACAACAAAAAACCCAAATTGGTTTCTGTATGTGCCAGGCGGGAAACTTCAGCAATTCAGCTGCTATTTTATAAGCCACCAAGCCACCCTTGCAGGCGCAGGGGCCTCTCACAGGGGCTGGGCAGAGCGCTGAGCACGGCGACGGCTAGAGCTGCCAAGGCCCCTACGGTTGCTCTGTGAGCTGGGGGGAGACAGGTCCCGCGAGTTCCCTAGATGAAAACAGACACAGAATAAGTGATGAACATCTCGAATGAATTGTTAACTTGGTATTTTCTTCTGGTTTATGTTGTGTGGTTTTTTTCTGTTTTGTTTTTTCTCCCCGTAGTTTCTGGTCAACATGGCTAATCCCCATCTTTGGAGCACTGGTCGTAGGTTTAATGTATCGCTATTACATGTTGGATGGGAGAACCTCTTGAGCTGACCTTGCTGGGACCTCAGAAAGCCTGAAAGAGAGGGTGTGAGAGAGAGTGCATGCATGCAACACGTGGAGTTCTGCTTCCCTTAACTTTTTCTGCCTTGCTTTTAGCTTTGAGTCTGTCAAGTGATGTTGATATCCATGGGACCAAGCTAATACCAAACTCTGCCTGTCCTAACTCTGGGACCTATGGACCTGTCGTATTTTCCTCTTGTGGTGGCAGGGCAAGTGCAGCTTCCCAGTATTCTCTTACATTTGTGTGTGGTCTCCCTCGTGTGTGCGTGCTCGTGCGCTCGCTCTCTCGCTCTCTCTTGCTCTCTGAAGTAAACCACAGACAACCTTTTTCTTTCCATGCCTTTTCGTTAAGCCAGACAACGTGAAACAGCTGCTAGTGAGCCTGTGGATTTGCCTCAGTCCTTCACGTAGCATTGTCAGAAATAAACTCCAAGTTGTCTACAGTCCTTTCCAGAAAAGATGTCCGGAGCTTCGGTTCCGCAGTAACTTTCCCAGTGCATGCAGGCGACACTAACTGGAGCAGCAGGAAATTGTTAGCTTTGCTACCTCTTTCTGTACGTGTCTGTTTTTAACGGTTAAACAAATATAAGTATTTTAAAAGCGATTCTGTTCATTTTGTAATATTTGTACTTGTCCCTTTAAAATGTATATTCTGTGAAACAATTTATACTGTGAATCCTGGTTTGTTTGAGCGCTTTTGTGCTGTGTACGGCAATGCCAGAAATGGGAACCGACATGTGGCTTCTCAAAATGCAGATTTTTCTTTCTTCCTGAGGTCTTGATCCAACACATGTATTGGAAACAAAACTCGTTTTTACTTACTGTGAATGTGCACCAGATGGGGGGGGAAAAACCAAATAAATCCAGTCTCTTCTCCCTAAATGAAGAGGGAAAAGAAATCCACTGGGGATTTATGCACAATGCTGTTTTTGTCTTGGAACAGAGGAGGATATTTCTCTCTTCTGTTTTTGTGTGACGTGTAGTTGACCTCCAACAGTGCAGAGACAATGTAAGGTATGCTTCGTGCATTGAGGCATGAATCTTTCCAGCTCTTCCAGCACGTTGGTCTGTGGCTTTCGGATCTGCTAAATAAAGGGAACTTGTGTTCTGGTGTCCGATGTCCTTCAGCGGTGCTGTACAGCGCTGCTCTGACGCTGGTTCCTAATTCAAATGTTACAGCAAAGCCCATCATCTCTTTGAATTGCAGCAAAAAGGGAAGCGATATACTGGGGTCCTGGTTGTGAAAACCTCCCGTAGGTTGGGGTTTTTCTCCTCTCTTCCATGAAACGACTATGTTTCCCAGAAGGTTGCGTAGAAGAATTTTTTGGATGTGGAATTATGCTCTGCCTTTTAAAAACAAAGGCCAGGGAACTGCGTAGTCACTGGGAATGGAGAACACTGCTGGGGCTGCGTTACTCCCTCTGCTCCTCCCGTGGGCACGGGCCAGTCGCTGCCAGCAGCAGCGTCTCACGTTTCAGCACTCACTGTTCTAGCAGAGGTGCAGCAGAAGTCCCCGTAGAGGTCTGTCTTCCTACAGGACTTTTTTTCACTGCCATCAATTGTTTTCTCTCTTACGCTGAATTATCTGGCCAGGGAAACCAAGTGGCTCTGGATATCCTATTGCAAGCTACGTTTGTCCCTCATGCTGCCCTGGGTGCTTTGGTGCTCTACTTTCTGTTTATTCTGTCCTAACAAGAGTCTAGCAGAAGGGTATAAATCTGAGCCAATGAAAATCCAGTGGGAACGACCTGGGACGTTCTGTTTAGCTACATCTTCAAGTATAAAGGTGGCGGGCCACATAGTCGTACATTAACATAGGTCTTAAAGTCAGCAACGGGTCAGTTGATGTAAGTTTATGGAAAATAGATCTTATCAGTCCGACATGATATTTTTATATGCCAGGTTAGTTGAAAACACTGACGTGCTGCTTAGGCTTCTGCAAGGCATTTGAATTGATACTGCAAGGTCTATCGCCCGATTTAACAAAACCAATACAAAAATCCACAAGGGCAAATGGAAAACCGAAAGATTTGATTTACCAGTGGAAGGGCAATAGTCAGTCATCGGTGAACATGTTTCAAATTCACCCCAAAGAGCAATCCGTGCTTGTTTAAGACTTGGCAGTGACCCGGAAGGAGGCAGACGTCCCCTGGAAAACCAGCGAGCTCGGTGATGGCTGCCTCGCGCGGAGGGTGAGCCGCTCCCACGGAGCGGTCTGGGGTGCTGGTAAGACCGATGCAAGGTTGTGTGTGGGAAAGCAAACCGGGCAGGAACGCTGGATGTTGGGCTGCAGCATCGCACCAGGGAAGCGGCAGAATGCGGCACCGCGGGGTAAAGGTCCAGCGCCTGGATTTTGGCATACGTACTTTTAAATACTGTTTTCCTCTCGGGCGTCAGTGGGAAGGCTCGTCTGTGTTTGACACTGTCGCTGCAGTGGATGAATGCTGTGAGTATGCCTTTGGCTTTTAAAAATCCAGAGAAATGCCGTGTAAATGATTAAAAGCTTGGAAAACATTATTTATGGTGAGAGACTTGAGCCCCATCTAGCTTATCAAAGGGAAGGTTACAGAACTGTAGCACGGAGGTGCTTGCATGTGGAACAGAAACTTTATCAAAGGGCTTTTTGATCTAGAGGACTGTGATCTAAAAAAGGCCGCTAGTTAAATCTAGAGCTGTTCGAACTGGAAATAGGAACTTTTTCACATTTATCACTAAGTCATGAACCATGAAAAGAGTTTAGTGAGGTTTATAGCGGATTCTCTGTCGACGGGAAGTTTTAAAGCTGGAAGGCGCGTGTTGGCTAAGGCATCGTCTTACTGAGTCGGGTTAGTTGGGGGAGTGCGGGGCCCTCTGCAGAAGTCCGCTGGTTTGATTCCGGGAGCCTCGGGTTAGCCCGAGGAAAGGGGCTGGTGTCAGTGCCCGGTGTGATGGTGGGAACCTGTCTGTTTTCTCCACAGGCATTGCT
The DNA here is from genome assembly GCF_035582795.1 of Mycteria americana. Classification (NCBI taxonomy): domain Eukaryota; kingdom Metazoa; phylum Chordata; class Aves; order Ciconiiformes; family Ciconiidae; genus Mycteria; species Mycteria americana. The sequence continues at coordinate 49,007,369 of NC_134372.1, forward strand.
TTTACCTGGATTTTGGCATACATGCTTTTAAATACTGTTTTCCTGGTGCGCTCTACATTCAGTTGCAGGTTGGTAACTCTAGTTTGCCATCATCGGATCTTGTCCCATTGCTATTTACCGTTGGGAAAACTGCCTGTTAATTCCCATTTGTTACGGAGCCTTTCTCTTGTTGCTGCTGTTTCCTTTTAACTGGTTAACTGCCCCGGGGAGACCTTCAGTCTTGTTCCAGGGCTTCCGAGAGCTGGTAAGAGCCTTGTCCGATGCCTTGTGGAAACCCAAGCAGCCTCTGCCAAACAGCTGCCCCTTTTCTGCGTGCGTGCCGGCTCCCTCAAAGATCTCGGGGTGCTTGAGATGCATTCACAGAAGCCACATCGAAGTCTTCCCACTTCTCCGTTACTTACAAGTTACTTAGAACAGCATCTGCCAGTGCGCCCAGCACGGGTATCAGTTTTACTGGTCTGTCGTCCTGCAGATCCTTCCCACAGCTCTCTGTCCAGCGGGGCTGGGGCTGCTTTGAAGGACGACACGTAGGTGATGGACACACGTAGGTGATGGACACAGGCTGGCGTGAGCCCGGTGCCCTCCCCTGCCCGGGGCTTCCTCCGTGGGGGCCGGCCCACCTCTTCTCATTCCTTTCTTCTTTTCTTCTTCTGCCTCGCTGAATGATGGGTCCCACAGGTGTGAAACTGCTCAGTCAACAAAGGAGGCATTAACAAAGCTTGTTTACCCGTTTTATTTGAGGATTAAAAAAGACAATTCCAAATCTTTGTCCTTACGCTGAACTTCTCGCACAGCAAATGTTTGTTGCCAGGTCCCCCGCACAATGCAGGCTCTGTCTCGGCTTTCACCCTGCGAGAAAGCTCTCCCGGTGAAATTAAAGCTGGGCGTGTGTGCTTTGCTTCCTTCAGGTGCTTTGGAAGAGGAGTTGAGTGAAGAACTGTAAACACCAGCACGGAGGCAGCTTCCATGGTTACTGTAACCGTATTACGGCTGCCTCGGGAACGCCAGCAGACCTGGGCTGGTCTCTTCTGCCTCTCCACGAACCCAAATTCCTTGACAAAGCAGAGCGTAACTGTAAATTGGGTTGGTGGTTTGTGGAGGATGGGTAGGAGGCCTGAGCGTGTTCCTGGTTTTGCTGAAATTAGCTGATAAAAGGAAGGAATTGCGAGGGAACGAGACGCAGAGCTCTCTGTGCCGCCAAGGTCGGAGCCGGGAGCCTTGGCCGCTGCCCCGGGGAGGACGCGGGCTGGGGGCGGTCGGGCAGTGCTCTGTTCCGAGAGAGGAGTACCCACGAAAGGCCGTTTCTTGTACCCGGAGACCGTCTGCCCAGCGAGACGTGCTGGGCTGTGGATGTGCCACGTTCAGTAAAGGCGTACAACAAGCGCACGATCCTGTCTTACAACAGGCGCAAAACGGTTAGTTACGCCGTCCCTGCGTAAAGGCGCTGCTCGACTGCCAGCGCGGGTGGCCGGCTGTTCTGCGGGGCTTGAATATCCAGTCTCTGTTATATTTGACAAACCTGGCAAGCTCCCGTCACCGTATTTGAGGCAGGGGATCTCTGCTGCACCTCAGTGGGAATTAGACAGGAGGATTCGGGGTGGGGGGAGCATTCAGCGGCTGCTTGCTGTTTCCCAGATCCTCTCACGTCTGGGGGGGGGACGGACACCGGTACTAACAGCGCTGCGTCGGTGGAGGGCAACTGAAGCGGTGACTTGAATTCTTGAAAATGACAATGTGTAGATGTAGCGCAGTCGGAGCAGGAAAATGTTGGTCGTGACGACTGTTTTGCTTAAAACTAATTATTAGTTAAAGCTAAGAAAAGGGTGAGCCATGGCAGACGCAGGATTTGTTTTCCTGTCAGTGGAGGAAAAATCTTTTAGACGGCATCAGTTAAAGCTGAGCCTGTGCCAAAGCCGATCTGCAGAGCGTTGTAACCAAGCAATATAATTGTTCTTGCAATGTGTCAGGAAAGCAGCAGGTTGTGGATAAGCACTGTGCAAGCAAGGCAACTCATTTTTGGGGGGTGAATGGGGTTTTCTACAGACTTCAGTCCATAGTGATCTAAATTCCCGTGCATCCCTGCGCATCCCTCGTGAGGGTCATAGAATCATAGTGATCTAAATGGATTGTTCTTGAGCTCGCAGTTATGAAGCAGTTCGCAATCATTCTCCTTCTGTTCTGCGAGCGCTGCTTTGTAATGAAGATCTGGGACCAGCTCGTGTGTTTACGCTGCTAAGCGCTGTCTTGCTCTCCCAGTCTTGAGAACGTCTGCTCTCGGATCAGCAGCTGCTGACTCTCTGCGATCCTTCACGCTGTAATTATAATGGGACTTCTAATAATCGCAGCAGGGGAGCTGTGAGGGCTCCCTACGTAATCCTGATAAATTCCAGTTACCTCTTAGGAAGTGCGATGAGCAAGCGGCAAAGAAGCTATGGAAGCAAGTTTTGTCAGATAAGAAGCCGTAAAGCGTGTGACGGTGACAGCAGTGCCGTCTCTTGCCTTCCGTGCCAGCGTTGGCAGCAGCGCATCGCCTTGTGCCACCAGAAGCTCAGCTACGCTCCAGCAGCACGCGGGAGCACGGAGTCTTCACCACAAGAAGAGCGTGTAGGAGGGTTGTTTTCAATGGAAAGATGAAATGGAGACCACAAAATACATCTCTTATTTACATGTATACTTATAAAAGAATATAACATCCCACTCCCACAGCTGTCAGCAGAATCTAGCTCTTGGAAATTTGCCTAATTGTGGCTCTCATGGTAGTGGCAGCGGCCTCAGGGAAGGGGTATCTGGTCAGATCATCCCGGGAGGGAGCAGCAAGGCAGCTAACCAGCAGCCGCTGACTTGATAAAAGGGCAAGGAAAAGTCAGTGGGAACTGTCTGCTTTGATCCTGGATGTTAGCTGAAATCATGCAGGGAAAAAAGGCCTTTAACTGAGTTGGAAGTGGAGGTTTCGGAGGCGGGGAGCACTTTGTAACCGGTGCTGGATCATGCATGAAAGCCACTGTGCATCCCTTGTGAGGGTCATAGACTCATAGAATTCTTCATGTTGGAAAAGACCTTTAAGATCATCGAGTCCAGCTGTTAACCCAGCACTGCCAAGCCCACCACTAAACCCTGTCCCTGAGCACCACATCTACACGGCTTTTAAATACCCCCAGGGATGGGGACTCCACCACTCCCCTGGGCAGCCTGTTCCAGTGCTGGACAACCCTTTGGGTGAAGACATTTTTCCCAATATCCAATCTAAACCTCCCCTGGCGCAACTTGAGGCCATTTCCTCTCGTCCTATCACTTGTTACCTGGGAGAAGAGACCGACCCCACCTCTCTACACCCTCCTTTCAGGCAGCTGTAGAGAGCGATGAGGTCTCCCCTCAGCCTCCTTTTCTCCAGGCTGAACAACCCCAGGTCCCTCAGCCGCTCCCCATCAGCCTTGTGCTCCAGACCCTTCCCCAGCTCCGTTGCCCTTCTCTGGACACGCTCCAGCCCCTCAATGTCTCTCTGGGAGCGAGGGGCCCAACACTGAACACAGCATTCGAGGTGTGGCCTCACCAGTGCCGAGTACAGGGGACGATCACTGCCCTGGTCCTGCTGGCCACGCTATTTTTGATACAAGCCAGGATGCCATTGGCTTTCTTGGCCACCTGGGCACCCTGCTGGCTCATATTCAGCTGGCTGTGACCAACACCCCCAGGTCCTTCTCTGCCTGGCAGCTTTCCAGCCACTCTTCCCCACGCCTGTAGCGTTGCATGGGGTTGTTGTGACCCAAGTGCAGGACCCAGCACTTGGCCTTGTTGAACCTCATACAATTGACCTCGGCCCATCGACCCAGCCTGTCCAGGTCCCTCTGCAGAGCCTGCCTACCCTCCAGCAGATCAACACTCCCGCCCAACTTGGTGTCGTCTGCGAACTGACTGAGGGTGCACTCGATCCCTTCGTCCAGATCATCGATAAAGATATTAAACAGAACTGGCCCCAACACAGAGCCCTGGGGACACCGCTTGTGACCGGCCGCCACTGGATTTAACTCCATTCACCACCACTCTTTGGGCCCGGCCGTCCAGCCAGTTCTTTACCCAGCGAAGCGTACGCCCGTCCAAGGCGTGAGCAGCCAGTTTCTCCAGGAGAACGCTGTGGGAAACGGTCTCAAAGGCTTTACTGAAGTCCAGGTAGACAACACCCACAGCCTTCCCCTCATCCCCTAAGTGGGTCACCTTGTCATAGCAGGAGATCAGGTTAGTCAGCAGGACCTGCCTTTCCTGAACCCATGCTGGCTGGGCCTGATCCCCTGGTTGTCCTGCACGTGCCGCATGACGGCACTCAAGATGATCTGCTCCATAACCTTCCCTGGCACCGAGGGCAGGCTGACAGGCCTGTAGCTCCCCAGATCCTCGTTCCGGCCCTTCTTGCAGATGGGCGTCACATTTGCCAACCCCCAGTCAGCTGGGACCTCCCCGGTGAGCCAGGACTGCTGGGAAAGGATGGGAAGCGGCTTGGTGAGCGCTGCCGCCAGCTCCCTCAGTACCCTTGGGTGGATCCCATCCGGCCCCACAGACCTGTGTGTGTCTGAGTGGTGTAGCAGGTCTCCAACCATCTCCCCTTGGATGATGGGGGCTCCATTCTGCTCCTGTCCCTGTCTTCCAGCTCAGGGGCTGGGTACCCCGAGAACAACTGGTCTGACTATTAAAGACTGAGGCGAAGAGGGCATTAAGTACCTCAGCCTTGTCCTCAGTCTTGGGCACTGTGTTTCCCCCCGCGTCCATTAAAGGATGGAGATTCTCCTTAGCCCTCCTTTTGTTGCTAATGTATTTATAGAAACATTTTTATTGTCTTTTACGGCAGTAGCCAGATTAAGTTCTCGTTGGGCTTCGGCCCTTCTAATTTTCTCCCTGCGTAACCTCACGACACCCTTGCAGTCCTCCCGAGTGCCTGCCCCTTCTGCCAAAGGTCATCAACTCTCCTGTTTTCCCTGAGTTCCAGCCAAAGCTCTCTGTTCAGCCAGGCCGGTCTTCTGCCCCGCCGGCTCATCTTTCGGCACACGGGGACGGCCTGCTCCTGCGCCTCGAAGGTTTCCTTCCTGAAGAATGTCCAGCCTCCCTGGACCCCTTTGCCCTTCAGGGCTGCCTCCCAAGGGCCTCTGTCAACCAGTCTCCTAAGTGGGCCAAAGTCTGCCCTCCGGAAGTCCAAGGGAGCAGTTCCGCTGACCCCCCTCCTTACTTCTCCAAGAATCAAAACCTCTTACCATTTCACGATCGCTATGCCCAAGATGGCCTCCAACCGTCACATCACCCACAACTCCTTCTCTCTTCGCAAACAACAGGTCCAGCGGGCGCCTTCCCTAGCTGGCTCCCTCACCAGCGGTGTCCGGAAGGTCTCTTCCACGCACTCCAGGAACCTCCGGGACTGTTTCCTCTCCGCTGTGTTGTATTTCCAGCAGACAGCCGGCAGGTTGAAGTCCCCCACGAGAACAAGGGCTAGCGATCGTGAGGCTTCTCCCAGCTGCTTATAGAATAGTTCATCTGCCTCCTCATCCTGGTTGGGGGGTCTGTCACAGACTCCCACCATGACATCCGCCTTACTGGCCTTCCTCCTGATTCTGAGCCCTCAACACTCCACCCTATCGTCACCATCATCAAGCTCTAGACAGTCAAACACTCCCTAACACACAGGGCTACCCCACCGCCTCTCCCTCCTTGCCTACGCCCTCTGAAGAGTTTCTAGCCATCCACCGCCGCACTCCAGCTGTGCAAGTCACCCCACCGTGTTTCCGTGATGGTGACTATATCATAGTTTTCCTGCTGCACAACGGCTTCCGGCTCCTCCCGTTTGTTGCCCGTGCTGCCTGCGTTGGTGTAGATGCACTTCAGTTGGGCTGTTGATCCCACCACCTTTCTGGGGGAAGCAGCCCTAATTCCTACGTGAGCATATTAAAACCGTTCTGTGGTCTGGGAAGCAGATACAGCGGTCACAGGACAGGACATCCTCGGTGTGCTTGTAGGAAAGGAAAAACTGATTCACAATATGAAGGAAGGTTGTGAATTATTTTCTTGGCAAGCACTATTTCACTGTAAACTTTATTTGTCTTTGATCAAGAGGAATTGGATCCCAAATCCACAGAAATAAAGAGAAGACTTCTGAACTACTTTTAAATCTGCTTCCAAGTACTGCAGGGTCAATAACGAGCACAGTCTCGCTTCTCCAACCATCGAGGAGAATTTGCAGGGTGTCCGAGACAGAGATGATAAAAAATTAGGGGATTCCAAATGCTCCGGCGCCTCTCATTAGTCCCACGTCTCAGCCTTGGCTCTGTATGTGGTTGTACGTTGCCCTTCGCTGGTGCAGGGAACGCTGAGATAGTTCAGGGAGAGGGAGGAAAGTCACCCCAGCGCCTGTGCCGAAGAAGGTGACACGACGACTGGTGTGTTGGTCTGCCTGCACCCTCCTGTCTCGACTTCTTCCTAATGAAGCCAGCTATTGTTTACAAGTTAATTGCTCCCAAGCAGTACATCTCCAATTAGTGTGGTATTTCTTCTCCCCTCCAAAGACTATTTTTACATTAAAGAGTATTTTTCGATACTTCCTCGAAAGAAGCATCAGCTGGAGAAGCAAGTACTTTAAAACACCCCAAAGGCCGTGTTTGGTCCATGTCCTCTGTCATGTTCTCTGTCCTCCCAACCCTGTCCCCAGCAGCTGCTGCAGCACCGGGCGCCTGGGCCAGAGCCACCGCTGCCGTTAAATCGTGCCGTCTTCAAGTGCCGTTCACCCATATCTCTTCATATTCATGGGCAGTATCTTATTTCTCTTCTCTATTGATCTGAAGCATATTTAGCATAAATACCATCCTGCGCTGGTTTCCAAGCCGTACCCAGAGCTCCGGAGAGGAAACCAGTCCGCAGGTGCTGGCTTTGTTTCCAGCTGAAATGGGGCATTGGGGAAGGGAGAAAGAGGAGAGAAAACACGAGTGCAGTTCGCATTCTTGGAGGGGGACAGAACCACTGTTGCGTTAAACGCTGCCCAAAACACTGCTCCTTTTCCAGGAACGTTTCGTGCTGGCCGCAGGGAGATATGCGCTTGGGAACGAATGCGAGCAGCCCTCCCGCTAGCTGGTCTGTTGAGCCATGGTGCTCCTGGTAACGCAGTTTGGAAAACACGCCCGACTCGAGAGCATTCCTGCCGGGACATGCCACCCCGCACAGCATCACCGGCCAAGCACCACTGCTGCGGGGGGGAAACAGCTCTGGGTGCAGAAGACCCTGGTACGGGGAGGAGGCTGCCGCTCTCCATGCCCCCAGATGAGGTCCTGGCCACCGGGTCCGCAGCGCCTGCACGGCTTCTTGCAGGAACAGGATTATTATCTCGGGGCCAAATTCCTCGTGTGGGTGCAGCAGCACAGGAGCCGGCGCGATGTGCCCCGGCCGGGATCCGCAGCGCCCGGGCTGAAGTCCAGCTTTGTGGGGATGCTCAGACATCGCAGAGCCAGCAACGCCTGAGAAAAGCCGTGCAATTGCTGATGGTTCCCCCTCCGCCGGGGAGGCCACGGCAAGGGCTGCTGCCTCTGGGGAAGGAGGAAAACCTGCAGCTCCCGTCCCCGGGAAGGACAGCACCGCCGCTCACCTCGGAGCACGGCCAGCCTCCGGTACCCGGCCCTGCTCGCCCAGGAGAGGCAGCTTTTGCAGCGCTGCTGGGCTCTTCTCCAGCCGTCGGCCGGTGACACGAAGGTTTTCTTGGCACTGATACCATTCTGTAGGGAGTTAATTTTTAGTGAGGACAACAGACAGAAGGACCAAAACGTTTAACTTGGACAAGCTGTGCCGAGGAGTCACCAATCTGGTTTGCGCAGCCAAGCACAACAGAAATCTCCCGCATCCTCCGTGGGGGCTGTGACCCAGCGGGATCCCAGACGCCCCCGGGTTCGCAGAAGAGGCTGGTGGCAAGGACCTGCTGCTCTGCCAGGGGACAAGCAGGGAGTCTCCGAAACCCCGGAGAAATGTCTCTGCACGAAGTGCTCCAGATGAACTGTAGCACGGGCAGGCGGGGAGCCGGCTGCCTCGGCTCCCCACGGCAGAACCGGGCGGCACAGGGGGAACCGGGGTGGCCCTTCCGGAGGGACGAAAAGGTCCTTGGAGCAACGCCACGGCCCTCCCCATCCCGGAGCACAACTACCTTAATTGCGAGCGGGACCCACGCATCGGCCGTTGTTTCAGGCGGTAAGTCGCTCACTAACCTCTGCGTCCCTGCTGGCGCAGCCCGGGGAAGCCGAACGTCAGAGCATGATGCTGCAGTAAGTGGAAAATCATTAGAAACTTACGTTGGGATGTTGTTAATTAGTAAATTGGTGGGTAGAAGTCAAGCGTGCTTGGCCCAGCTTCGTCCCTTCCATGAGGAGCTCTGTGTAGTTACAGCTGGAGGATGGGGAGCCCGGATAACCCGGGCGATGTTTCTGTGCCGCTGTGTTACAGGTGATAGGACTGTGCAAACTGAGAGCTTATTTCTTACAGCCTGCAGGAGAGGAGGAGGAGGTAGAAACAAATCTTTTTGATAAACATCATAAGCTCCTTGGAAATTGGGAAATATCCTTAATAGATGGAGTCAATTATTAAAGCTTTCAACTGAAACAAAATAAACTTGTTTTTACTGGACCAACTCAAATCGCTCTCGCCTCCTTAGCACCCGACAACAAGCGCCGTCTGTTGCAGACAGAGGACGTATCCTGCTAATATTTAGACCAAGCACCACTTTCTTTTGCTTGATTAATGAAGATGACCCGAAGCATTGTGCTGAGATGTTCGGAAGGCATGGCAAATCTGTGCTGGCCAGTGCTCTGCAGGACCCGTCCGTTCCGGCAGCCCCGGGGCTGGCTGCCCTCTCCGCGCGGGAGCTCAGAGCCCGGTGCCAGCCCTGGCCCAGGTCTGCGCCCGAGCTCTGCCTTCCCTGACTGCGGAGGGGCCGAGTCGGGGCGTGGGAGCGCAGAGCTGCAGGAGACCTTTCGGTTCATTAGGGTCCATCCTCCTTTTACCGATAACCCGTCGTTAACTCTGGTGTTAAATACATCACTGTGCCTTTCGGTTTGCTCTCCTGTGCTCCCGCCAGGCAGGGTCCCACCGTCTGTCGTACGAGGATTAGAAACTCTCCTAATCCCAGCCCCGGTGTTCCTGGGACCAGTTCACACGTACGGGTCTTGTGTCGTTATCGTCCTTTCATTTATACCCATTCTCTTCCTCCCGGGTGTTCATGGAGGGTAACCTCAGCATTCACTGAGGTTATAAATTACAGAAAAAGAGAGTATTTGTCTTCCACTTATGAACTAGGCTCTGCTTTCCCTTGTAGTCACCTCCTGCAGCTGCTCCCGCTGGAATTAACCCTTTGCGATCATAACCACACACAAAACGTCCCAGATGAAGGTTTCCTGGAGCCTGAAATACCTAAATCTCCATCGCTGTGGCAGTTACATTGCCCGCCACGTTCCACCCGAGCTTTCTAACAAAAACCCCGCACCGACAGCTAAAGCCGCCTCGAGAGTGCCAGCTGTGTTTCCTCCTTTGCTGTTTCCAACTAAGAGGGCAATAATTTATCCTAGAAAATCTCACCAGTTTTTAAGCTTGCGACCTTCTGCTACGGAGCTGCCTATCACTTCCGGTGCACGGGGCTTTGGGATCACACCGTTGCCTGTGAATGGCATTCTGATCCCGTCCCGTACTGACAACGTTTTCTGTTGCTGTTCATTAGCACGAGCCTACCTTTAGCGTTATCCTCTTCTACCGTGCTGAGCTGTAGGAAATTGTTATTCCTTATTCTGCACAGCGCAGGACATGAACCTACTGACTGCAGCCTCTGAAAAGTCCTTGCATGAAATATTTCATGAAACACGAGGAAAAAGCCCAATACACTGAGTACTCTTCTAATGGTAAAAATACCCCTTATGCGGTGTTAGGCTGGCCTAAATATAAAATAGTTACATTTTTAAAGAGGAAAAAAGTTATTGAGTTATGCTGTGGAAAGGATACAGAGTTTCCACAATTAAATATAAACACAAAAGGGTAAACACCGCAGCTTTAAAAAATAGCTTCTAATAGCATCAACGACACAACTGCCTTAGTATTATTACAACTTGAATGCCGGCTTTTGCCTAATGATCTCAGGACTTACGGGATGGGGAAAATAAGGGGGAGAGAGCTGTACGGAACAAACTCCTGCCCTGGGCCGTGCTCAGGGAGTAGCGAAGCCCGAGCGGAGCCCGGGTCGGGTGCTCGCCCTGCCGCTACCGGGCCACAGAAGACGAGGTGCCTCCTGACGCAGCCGCCGAGCGTTGACACATCACGGCGGGAAGGATGGGGATGCTGCTGTGGCTTTATTCCTGGGATTGAATGGGAAGACCCGTTTCTTTAATGGGTTTTAAGTGGCCCCTCTCTTTTCTCTTTTAAAAACCCTTACGAACCAGCCAAGTATTCAGGAAACCAGCAAATCACGCACACCAGCTCCTAAAATCGAACCTGGCCCAGCCGTCAGCCACGCAGCCTGGGGTCCCCCGTCCTCCTGTTCCCCGGCTCCAGCACGGGGATACAGAGGGGCTGGCGCCTCGTGCCAGCAGTAACGCCGTGCGGCAATCCTGACGGCTCCCAGCCGCCCCGTGCCTCCACCACGAGGACGAAGTTAACGCCGGTGTCACGCGCTCGGTGTTGTCTCTTCTCCTGGGACACCGCTAACAGAAATTACTATAAAACAAGTTTCCTGCCAACCGCAGCAGCTCTAATGAGTCAGGAAGCAGTAATCTGGGAATAGGGGAACTGTTGACAGAGCCTAATTATTTTCTGACAGTCTTTCTAACACAGTTAGAAAATAAAACACCTACATAGGCTTTGAAATCGCAAATGGGGTTAGCAATATTACGCACGCACCTGCTAATTTATCCCCATGATCCCGGTTTAGACTCCTTCCCCCTCTCCCCTGCTGCTATCCAACTGCTTGTGCAGGGAGAAGAACTTCATTATAAAAAGAGAAAATACCTTAATTACACAGAACACATAACTTTTAATGGGAAGTCTCCTGTTTCAGTGTCTGGCAGTTAATTGGTTAGGATTTTTCTGTATTTTAGTTACATTTATTCCATATATTATAACTGCAAAATCAAGATGGGTGCAGAACGCGTTGCCACATTACGCAGACGTGCGAGCGAGAACCAGCGCGTTGAGATGCCATCTCGGCCGCGTCCCCGGCCACGCGATGCTGCTCCTCAGTTCATTCAGATCCCTGACCGGAGCTGGACGAGGCTCCCCCTCCGCCTGCCGAGCAGCGGCCACCAGCGCACGCCCCGGGGAAAAAAAACGCGTGAAAAAGAGCAGACGTGGATGGGGATCCCGCCCCGGAAGCCTGTTCCAGGCTTTGGGGATCAGCAGTTCCCTGACCCCGGACTCCAAAGGCAGAATCCCAAGCAGAGCCCATCTTCTTCTAAATCTCTGCTGCGGTGACTGGAAAGCCCCACGATAGCTGCGTACCAGCCCCCCGCGGTCCCTCCTGCGCCCAAACGGGACGCAGATTTCCTTTACCCTGCTCTTTCAACTTCCACTGTTTGTGTCACTTCCACAGTTCGGATCCCGCTCACTGTTTCCACCACAGGCACCGGTTGGAGTTTGCCCTTTCGGGACATTAAAGGTTTTGCCCGTCAGCCAAACTGACATTTGAAAAGGATCTACAGAGCTCGTATAAAGAATCGCCCAGCAAACCTACCTAGGCTGGCACTGAAACAGGATGTTTATCCAAAGCGAAAGGCACAAAATGTTCAAAAATCATAAAAGGAAAGAAAAATGCACGACAAGCTCAGTGGTCATTTGTCTACAACTTCCTTTAGCATACAAGGCTCTCCAGCTTCCAGTTTCATTTGTCATCGAGACCCAGAGCCCCGCACCAACCGTGAGCCAGAGGGCTCAGTCCCACGCTGACCCTCGGGGTTTGGTACCAAACAGCGGGGCTGTGCCGGGCGCCCGGTGATCTTCAGCCACCCTCACGAGCAGCTGGTACGAATCCTTCCTACACCGTCCCCTAATTTTCTTGGACAGGGAAGACAAGCTGGGTTTCGTTTGCTGTCCACACAGCACAGCAGGACAGCGTGATGTGAAGCGTGTGGCCTGGGGCTGCTGAGAACCCCCAGGAGAAAGATTTGATTAAACATTGTGGTTGCTCTTGTAGCTTAAACCTCACCCAGATCTTGGGCAGGTCAAGGGAGGTCGGAGGCTAAGGTCCTGGTAAAGGACCTTAGTATTGGTAATTCATTGGTAAAGGTAAATCTCTCTCGTGCCTTGCTTCATCAGGTTCATCCTGATCATGTGAAAATTTTCTCTGTCCTGGGAAGTGAAGCTTATGGGCAACGGAGCTGGGGAAGGGTCTGGAGCACAAGGCTGATGGGGAGCGGCTGAGGGACCTGGGGTTGTTCAGCCTGGAGAAAAGGAGGCTGAGGGGAGACCTCATCGCTCTCTACAGCTGCCTGAAAGGAGGCTGTAGAGAGGTGGGGTCGGTCTCTTCTCCCAGGTAACAAGTGATAGGTCAAGAGGAAATGGCCTCAAGTTGTGCCAGGGGAGGTTTAGTTTGGATATTGGGAAAAATGTCTTCACCGAAAGGGTTGTCCAGCACTGGAACAGGCTGCCCAGGGGAGTGGTGGAGTCACCATCCGTGGAGGAGTTCAAAAAACGTGTAGACGTGGCAGTCCGGGACATGGTTTAGTAGGCATGGAGGTTGAGGTTGACGGTTGGACCAGATGATCTTAGAGGTCCTTTCCAACCTTACTGATTCTATGATTCTATGATTCTATGAAGTGTAGGCAGCTTTCCTTTCCCTGGGTGAGATGTACCAGACCTATCACCACCAGCAACTGTTTGGTGCTGGTCTTCTCCAGACAGTGATTCAGTGAAAGGCCATGTCCACCAGAAGTTAAAACATAAGTAAAAAAAATCCTGTAAGTCCTCCCTGCTGCTATTCACCGGCCATCTGAGACACGGCACGATTAATGTGCTACTTCATGGCATCCCCTGGCCAGTGCAATCATGCAATCATAGAATCATAGAATCAGTAAGGTTGGAAAAGACCTCTAGGATCATCTGGTCCAACCGTCAGCCCAACACCTCCATGCCTACTAAACCATGTCCCGAAGTGCCACATCTCCATGTTTTTTGAACTCCTCCAGGGATGGGGACTCCACCACCTCCCTGGGCAGCCTGTTCCAGTGCTTGACCACCCTTTCAGTAAAGAAATTTTTCCTACTGTCAGTGTGGTATGTGCCGTAGGGTCCTCTGCCACACGCTCCAGCCGCTGCCTGCTGCAGCTGCGAGACCTTTCACTGGTGCACCTGGGGTAGGAGCAGCTGGAACTTTCTTTTCCACGTATTCCTATCGTACACCACCCAGAATAACCGTTTGTCTTAAGGTTTGTCAAAGGCATGGGCGTTGCGTCACGCGGTACGCTGGGCGGGTGGTCGCTCAGCAGCTCTGCTTAATGCGACAGCTTTTATTGCCTTCACGTAAACCTGTGTCCCAGGTCAACGTGTCAGTGCTGGGATGGGCACTGCCCTGAACATCCTCCTGCGCTCTGGCTTGGGAAGTCTTCTCATTCACCCGCCCGCACCTCTTCTTTTTGCTTCGCTGCCCCTTTCAGCGTATCTTGGCACTCAAGCTGGCTTTCGAAACTGGGAGATAAGGAGGCACAGTCCCACTTTCCCTGGCAGCACCTCTGCTGCGTGCTCCACATGGCTTTTCACATGCTGGGGTCCACAGGAGGAGTTTATGGCTCCAACTGGACTCCAATAAACCTCGTACTCGTGTTTTGTTGACCTGTCTCGGTGCGGTTATTTCCCCGAGTCCCACTGCTAGGCACTGCTCCATGCTGTACCCTGGACTAATCGTACTCAGTCATTAAAAAGTCTGATTGTACGGGACTGCCCTCTCCTCCCAAAGAGCAGATTATCTATTCTTTCTTCAAATTTGGCCTTTGCCCATCGCCTCCCCCTCTCCGGCGATAGCGCGCGGCTCTCGGAGTGCCCGAGAGCGCCGGGGGCCTGTCTCCGAGCATGTCATCCCCGGCCTCTCTCCTTTCCATCTGTTATCGTGACCTTGCTTTAGAAGTTAACTCCAGGCTGGGTAAGCCATAGGTGAGGACCGAACAGCCACGCTGTTACAGCCTCACTCCATAGAGGATTGGGACTCCTTTTTTCTCCACTTTTACCCTCATTCTGTGTTGTCATTCGTGCTCTACCAGCTCTGCCCTTCCTGGGACTCTGCACAGCCAAAAGCCCTCCCTAAGCCAACTGGCTCCAGACACGGCCATATGGGACCTGCGAGCTTTTGTGGGGAACAGCTGCCAGAGGCGGTCGTGGCTCGCTGTTTGCTCTTGTGACTTTAGCCAATTCCAGAGACGTTTCCCCCGGTTTCAGGTGTGCAGTCAGTCCTGGGGATGCACCGTCACTTGGGAGCTCTGCTTGCCAGTGGCATTCCCACCACTCTGTGTCCTGCTCGGGCACGCCTGCCTTGGGAAGCCCAGGATAACGCCTCGGTGGCTGCAGGACCACTGGGCAGCAGAAGCTGGCTCCGGACACGAACGCAGCTTGCCTCGGTCGGGCAGAGGCACTTAGCTTGGGTTTCGGCCATAAGGAGCACGTTCTCGTGCCACCTGCGACTGTATTCACAATTAAAACTCTCGGCCGCAGGGTGACCCGTCCCTGCTGCAGCGTGAGTCCTTGGCAGTCGCGTCGCTGCTGCTGCCGTGCTGGTAGCGTCTGGGACTTCGGCGCGGTCCGGTCTTGCTGGCCAGCGATGAATTCCTTTGGCCCCCAAAGGCAGTGGAGCTACCTTCTCCGTCCCTGCCTGCTCCGTCTCTCTTCGCTCCCCTTTCAGGAGTACGATCTGGTTTTGTTCTCTGCCCCAGACCATCTGTTAGTAGCACCTTCTCAGAAAGCCTTTGTTTCCCTCGTTACTTAGACAGGAGGTGATTATAGCACAGTCTTACATTTTTTCCCTGGATGCTTCCCAAATGCTTTGGTTTTGTAGTGCCAGCGTAGGAGTAGCTTTCTCCCTTCCCAAGGGAAAGGCATTTCTCCCTTCCCGGGCAGGGCAGGGCAACCCTCGCCTGGCACAGATGCATTCACCTTCCCTCCCCGGGCTGGCAGGTACGTGATTGCCAAAGCGGGGATCTTTCCCTTCAGCTCTTCTGAATATGACTGCTCCACAGCTTTTTTCCTCCCTCTCTAAAACTCCCACCACAAAAATAATTGCCAGTTCAGTAAATTTATCAGCTAATCCTTTTAATTCCACGGTCATATAATCTGAGCCTGCCAATTTGCACAGTGCTGTGTATATTCAGCTCTGCTGTTTTCTCCTGCGTGCTCTGACAGCTACACAAGGCCCCGGTGCGGTTCAGCTAAATAATACCTTTAGACTCGCGCTTTGAAATTCTTTCTTCCTTGGATTTATAACTGGCATTTTACCTTATTTCAATCCCTTAGCATTGCTATGTTTGGCAAATTGCTTTGCTGATTTTTGTATTCTTAGGTAGCCTAACAGTTCAGGGGGGCGGTGGTCCCGCAGTCATGCTGAGCCGAGCTGAGCCGAGCCGAGCCGAGCTGAGCCGAGCTGAGCCAAGCTGGGCTGGGCTGAGCTGGGCTGGGATAAGCTGGGCTGAGCTGAGCTGGGCTGGGCTGAGCCGAGCTGGGATGAGCTGGGCTGAGCTGGGCTGAGCTGAGCCGAGCTGGAATGAGCTGGGCTGAGCTGAGCTGAGCTGAGCTGAGCTGAGCTGAGCTGAGCTGGGCTGGGATGAGCTGAGCTGGGCTGAGCTGGGCTGAGCCGAGCTGGGCTGAGCTGAGCTGAGCTGAGCTGGGCTGAGCCAAGCTGGGCTGGGATGAGCTGAGCTGGGCCGAGCTGGGCTGAGCTGAGCTGAGCTGAGCTGAGCTGGGCTGAGCTGGGCTGAGCCGAGCTGGGCTGAGCCGAGCTGGGCTGAGCTGGGCTGAGCTGGGCTGGGCTGAGCGGAGCTGGGCTGAGCCGGGCGTGGGTGGGCTGCCCCAAGCAAGTCTCACCTCTCCACTGCACAGCCCACTCTGCGCTGGCACTAGTGCTGAGGACGGAGTCCAGCTGGGAAACCGATCCCGCTGCAAAATAACCTCACAAAAAAGAAGTATTAGCTTTAGGCAGGCTACTTTCTTACCACCACTCACCACGGGACTGAAGGAGCTCTAGTGCTGGGCATGGGGAGGGGGTGAAGCATGTGGTTTAGGGCACAACTACCTCTTTCTACAGCAGGTTCCAGTCACATGGAGTTACAGCGACAGTCTCCCAGGCACCGCTGCAGCGATGGGGCCGTCACCGGGCTGCCTCTGCCCCGCCGCCAGCCTCTATGCCTGCTGCATCGGCTTCGGTGTCCACCTGGATGTTTTGCCGAGGGGCTTCCATGCATGCGCTTGTTGGAAGACCAGCGCAAACGGCATGAGGACGCGGCCAGGGCATGGCACGAGGATGTGGCCAGGGCAGGACAGGGCTGCGGGGTCCGGTGGAAGCATTTCGTGCTGCAGCAGCGGGTGGTGGGAGCAGCAGCGTTCTTCCCTTACAGCTGTAGAAACCATGAAATCGGCTCAGCTGCAGCACCCGGCCCGCTGAACTCGGTCAGCGCCGGTCTGTGGTTCAGGAGGGGTGGTGGTGGTAGAGCTGTTCAGCTGCTAGGAGCTAAATTTGTCAGGTCGCACAAGGAGATGTGCTGGAAAACACACCAGAGCGCCTCGCAGCACAGCCTCCACCTCTGCGATATGAACCGTGCCTCGTTGCCACAGGAGGATACCCAGGGACAGCAACTGGGGTTTCAATTTTAACTTTAATGGTCAGGTAAAGAAAAAGCCCAAGGTTCAGCACAGGAGGGACAGAGTGCCGTTTTCAAACCGTGCAGAAAAGGAGCGCTGGTATCTCCTGGCAGAGCTCGTTCACACGCTGCCGGTTCAACAGGCACTGGTGATCCTTGCAGCTTTGCTGCCTGCAGTTCGCAGCTCCTTCCTATTCCTTGTGCATGGGAATGAACCGATGTCTTTTCAGGATAAGAGACAAGTGGCAGCAACTGGTAACAGTTAAATGCAGCGTGCGAGTGCCCTGGGTGATACGCAAAGCTTACTGCGCCTGTGATCTTCCACTGAGGACGCCCAAAGGGCCCCCAACTTACCCACACCAGCCATCCCTCCCCTTCCCAAAGCTGTGTGCTGCCCACCCCGGCTTCCCTCTGCCGCCAGTTGGGAGCTGCGCTTGTTCTCGGGGTGTCAGCCGCTTTCGGAGAGCACACGTACCACCTCTTCACCCCTATGGACAGCTCAAATCACATACAGCTTCTCAACGGCTAGCAGACCATGAACCTGTCCATGAAACGCCTTCAGCTGTAATTCCAGGTCTGCCTCGCATTGCTTCCCTTTCTCCATTAACAAAAGGTTTTCTTTTCTCTGGTAACATTTCCAGAAATCAGCTCTCCAAAGGACCGCTATCTGGGTGCTCCACAGCTCCTTTCAGTGAGGGATTTTTTTGCCAAAGTCGTTGACGCAGAACTCGGCAGTGGCACACCGCCCTCTGAAAGCTGGTAACCCTCCCTTGCCGTTGCTGTAAGTTACGAAACTGCAAAGCAGACAGCCGGGTTGCCACAAGGAAATGTTACCTGCCGGCCGAATGATAGCGTAGCGATTGCAGCAAAACCCTTTGCAAGATTTTTATCGGGAGGATACTCGTGTCTGGCTTGAAGCAAATGAACAATGTCCTCACATGATGCCGTCTGCCCGCTCCACTTGGCACAGGAGCTACGAGAGCGGAGGAAAAGGCCCGCGCAAGCTCCGGGCACAGGCAGCGGAGGAACTTGCTTGGCGCTTCTGAAAGGCAGAAGCACAGCTCTGCTGGCGGCAGCAAACAGCCGGGGATGTGCCCAGGAGGCCTCGACAGCCTATTCTGAGCAAAACGCATGAGTGCCGCTCTTGTTTCGCATGGCAGCACGCAAGCAGCCAGAGCCGTTCCCAGGAATGATTGCATTTACTGCGAAGGAAGGAAAACCACCTTGCTTTATCTGTGGTTCAGGCTCAGAAATGCTCTGCTCTGTAGACATGATAAAAATAACACATTTAATAACTGTATTTTTTTCACTGTATTGGTGAACGCTGCTGAGGACCTTGAAACAGCACCAGAATTAGGGCGTGCCGTAACGAGCGCTCTCTGCGGAACAGGACGGCCACATCCAGGCTGTAACCGCCCAGGGAAGGGTCCTGCAGCCCTCCGTGCTCGAGGGAGGCACACCGTGGGTAGGGGCTGCTCACCCGGCACAGCCCCGGCACGATGGCCTCTGCACGGCGGGACACGTTAACCCGCTCCCCAGGGCACGCTGGCGACAAGACACCTCCTTAAGGAAAAGGTGGAGAGCCTTGCTGCGCAAATCCTTACGCACCCGAGCATGAGTTGGGGCAAAACCGCAAAGGGTGAGTGCGTGAGAGGGGCACCAACAGGCGGCACGGTAGGGTAGGTGGTGCCAGAAAAGGATGTTAGAGTCTAGATACACGCGAGCCCTTGGACAGTGCTGAAATCTGTAGACGTACTCCACGGCTCGAGCACCGTGCCCTCTCGAAACGCCACAAATGACGATGAAGTCAGGCAGAGGAGAGGAAAAGCCAGCACAGCTCCGGGGGATTAAAGCAATATGTCTGGGATGAAAGAGATACCCGACTTCAAATAAAACCGAACGCGTACTGCGCAGTTGCCATCATTCTTCCGCAGGGCTGTGAAACCGGGACGCCACGTGCGTGCCACGCCACACCAACTCCACAGGCACTGTCTCGGCGCCCTGCTTGCATGGGTGACGTGGCGGAACGAAACCCCGGTGCCCAAAGCACCGAAGCAACAGTGCTGTGAGCGCAGGAGTGCGGTCAGACATCTGGTGGAGACACCGGGCAGGAGGCTGTCCCACGGTGACCGACCGACCGGCGGGCAGCTAGCGGCGGACGGTGTTCCGGGCGTCTCCAGAAACCCTCCTGAGCACCGCTGTCCCGGCTGCTGGGGTACGGTGAGTTTCTGGGAGACGCCGAGTGTTTTTGGAGAGTGATTTCATGAGGACCCGAGAGTGGACTGGCACAGGAGCTGGCTGCAGGAGGGACGGGAGCCAACCTTTCGGTGACACAATCCCCGCGGGGAAACCGGACCCTCTGCCGAGCCAGAGGCATGCGTCAGCTGTTCACAGCTCCTTCCTCCTCCATTTTTCACAGCTTAAGCATTCGCCTGGCACCTCCATTCACTCACACGGCGAGCCCTCTCGCTTTCCGATCCCTTCCCCCTTTCCAAAACAGAATTTTACTGCCTTGGAAAAGTGATTTTAAATCTGTGCGAATGACCTTTCCTTACTTCCTCCCCCTTCTCGCACCTTCTCGCTCAGGGAAAGGGGTCCCAAACCCCCTCACCTCCTCCACTTTTTAGCAGTTTCGTTCTCCCAATTACCCAGATCTGGGGTACTTGTTTTCTTAAGACGTAGGCCATCTTTGTTTCACCTAATTAAAATGCACTGCTGACACTCTTTCCACATTTCCGTTTTGTCTGCTTAGAAGCATCTGCTTCTTTATTTGGGACACTACACATCAGAGTCTGTTTGGACCACAGACTCTCTGCATCGTGAGTCGCGATGGCAGGGCACCGAGGGCGGCCAAGCCCCGGCAGGCGGCAGCGGATGGAGGTGCGATGGCCGCTGCCCAGCGCCACGGCCGGCCCCGGCCCGCGGCGTGCCCCTCGCCTCTGCCAACCCCAGGCGAGGAAGGCAGCGCCGAGCACTCGCCCACGACGGCCCCGGGGCCACCACCGCGCCCCGGCTGCGCTTCGGGGAGGGCCCCCGCTGCGGTCGGACCGCCCTGTGGGCAAAACGGTCCTCGGGGCCTGCTTCGCAGCCGCCGGCCACGGTCCCCCGAGCCGCCCCTCGCCTCGCACGCACACACCACAGCCTGCGGCCGCGGGAGCTGGAGGCCACCCGGAGCTCGCCCCGGGGCCGCGGCCGGGCTCCCCTCAGCGCCGAGAGCTCCCCTGAGGGGCCGCCCCCCCGCCCCCTTCTAGAGCCTTCCGCGCCCCCCGCCACCGCGGCGGCTCTTCCGGCCGGCGGCCCCCCCGCCCTCCGCCTCCCGCCGCGCTCCTCCCCCTCCCGCATGCGCGCCGCGGCCCTGGCGGCGGCGGCCGGGGGAGCGCGGCCGCGGGCCCCTCCGCGCAGGCGCGCAGAGCCCGGCCGGCGGGCTGTTCCGTCGCCTCGTCTCCCCGCCCGCCGGGGCGCATGCGCGAGCCGGCGGCGCTGGGGTTCCTTGTCTGCGCCCCCTCCCCGGCGCCCGCGCAGGCGCAGAGCGGTAACGGAGGGGGCGGTCGGGCGCGTTCCGTTGGCAGCAGCCGGTTCCTGTCAGCGGCGGCGGGTGGCGGTGCCCGGTCCCGACGGCGAGCGGAGCCCCCGGCCTGGCCCGACCCGGCCCGATTCGCGGCCCCGACGTGCGGAGCGCCGCGCTCTCGCCTGCCGGTGTCTCCCCTCCCCACCCCGGGGCGGCGGAGGCAGCAGCGCCCCCCTCCCGGCCCGGCCCCCTCCTCCCGCCGCCCCCCTCGCCCCTGCCGGGCCGCGGAGCTGCGATGCCCTCGGACTTCATCTCTCTGCTCAGCGCCGACCTCGACCTCGAGTCCCCCAAGTCCCTCTACTCCAAGGGTGAGTGTGCCACCGGGCCGGGGAGGCGGGGCCGCGGGGGGGGGCCGCCGTGCCCGCGCCGTTAACCGTCGCTAACGGCCGGCCCTGCCGCCCGGGCCCGCGCGTCGGGCCGCCCCCCCCCGCTCCCTCTCCCCCCCCCTCCCCCCCTCCTGGGGCCGGCGGGGAGCGTTGCCCGCCCCGAGGGCCCCCCCGCCCCGCCGCCGGCCTGCGGGCCGCGCCGGGATGCTCGGCCGCCGGCGCCCCGCCGCGAGGGGCCCCGCCGCCCGCGCTGGGGCTGAGCCCGGCTCCCCCGGCCGCATTCCTGGCCCGGCCGCGGCGGCCTCAAGAATGTGTCCCGACAGGTTCCTGCGCTCGGGGCCCGGCGGCGGCCCCCGCGGGAGCGGCACTGCGGCGGGGGGCTGCGCGGCCGCGCCGCGAGGCTCCTGCCCTCCCTGCCTGCCTGCCGGTGCCGGGCCGGGAATGCGGCTGCGGCCCCGCTGGCCGCCCTGTTTACCTCGCCGTTCGGCGGCGCATCCGCAGGGATGCGGGCCGAGCCCCGCCGGAGCCCGGCGCTGCCCGGGGGGCGGACGCTTCGGAAGGGAGTTGGGAGCGCGAAGTAACGGGGCCCGGGGAGTACGGGCGGCTCGGGATTACCGGAAAGCCGCTGGTTAAGTTTCTCGGAAGAGGGTTTCGGTGGAACAAGCGGCCTCGGAGAGGACGTGAACGCTCCGGTTTGGGTTAGAGACTGGCAAAGGGGCCGAGGAGTGGAGGGCTGGTTTCAGCACGGCGGTGGGTGACGGTGCCGGGGGGTTCAGACGTCTCCGGGCGGGAGCTCCATACACCGGGGTCTGGGGAGGGAGCAGGGAGGAAACCGGCATCGCTGGTTTGTGGGAAGTGGAGACCAAGAGAGAATGTGGGGAATGCTGAAAGTAAACGGACTGAACGCCTGTTTTCATAATATCTGAATTTCAGTGTCGACAAGTGCACGGCAACACGGGTACGTCTGTCAGGACAAACGTTATGTACTACGCAAGTTCTTGCCTCGTTTTCTCTTATTTAAAAGGCTTGAAAGTCACTACTAGTAGTTTGTTGCACATAGTAGTTTGCCAACAGTACAACGGAGGGGGAGCAATTCTGGGGGTGTATGAGAAAAGAAATGAAAAGTCTTTTATTACCCTGAAGTGAAGGTAGCCAATCAGAGTTTAATATTATTACAGGAAAGATTAAATTTTTTTGGGGGAATTTTTCGAGTTAATTGTAATATGCTCATTAACTCTGAGTTGCGTGTTGTTAGTGCTGAAGCTAAAAGAAATACAAAGACTTTAACAAGTCAAAGCACATCTTTAGAGCTCACAAACTGCCCAAAGTCATTGTCTCCCTGTTTAGCAATCTTAAAGTTATCACCGGTGTATAACAGCTTGCAGATTTTTTTATAAAGATGTCACTAACAGGGGTTTAAGGCTCTCCCGTTACCGAACACATACATATTCCCCTTGGTTTCAGTCCTAGTGAGGGCCATAAAAGGGAAAGAGTACTTGGAAACAGGGCAGTTCTAATTAAAAAATACAGGTGATAAAACCCCATCAAAATTTTCATTTCTTGTACCGGAAATTTGAAAAGCGTGCACTGTTAAAGTGATTTGGAAAACATTTAAAATAAAAAGGTTCCATGTAAGTTGCAAAATTTCTTCAAGGACTCATGCTTAATTGACCAGAACTTTTGAACTCGCCAGTCGTACTGTGAATTCTCAAAATTTTTCATTTTTTTATATTTAATGGAATGGCTGAGTGCCTGTTTCAGGTAGGAAAAGGATCTCGCCTGATTAATCAAGAGTATTTTTTCTTCCAGTGGCATTGACATGTGCTCAGAGCTAGAAAAGGTCTAGAGAAGGATGCTTGATGCTTAGGGGTGGCCATAGTGAGCTTCTTGATCCAAATAACATGGCATGTGATAGAGGTGTATAAAGCAGTGAATGGTTCTAGAGAGGTTAAAGCAAGGTTTGCTTTTCCTATTTTTGTCGTAGTAAAAGATCAAGGAGATGTTAAGTTGAAATGCAATTTAATTTAAATTAAAATTTAGAACAAGTGAACATACTTTTACAGAATGAATAATTAAGTCATCCTCTTTGCTGTGAGGTATATTAGTATGATTTTTAGCTGGATTTGGGAAAAGGTATTAGTGGTTCTACGATTAATCGGAGCGCACTTCAGTGTGCCCTTTTTTTTTTTTTTTCCTAGATAGATACAGATGAACTTATCCTGTGGACAAATGCTCTGGATCAGAGTATGAATACAACTGATGAGATAAAGGGAAAGGTCTGAACACAGTGAGAAAGCCACAAATATGCATTTGTGATGAGGGTGTGTTAGGAGCATGTAGTTTCTCATAACTGCTCTCCTTTTAGAACTACTGCTACCCCGCAGTTTGGAATCCAGCTCGCAGGTTGAATTGGGGCCAGTAACTTTTCCTCTGAATTGCATTCCTGTGTGCGCGTCGGGATGGTTGCGGTTGAATGATACCGGTCTTGTAAGTTTGTCGATGGTGATCACTGTGGTGTTTTGGAAATACAAAGATTATGAAAGTGAGAGAAGCTGTAAGGTTGGGGTGGTCTTGGGAGTAACTGAGGTTTTCTGACACACACGCTTTAGTTTATTGAAATTAAAGTGGAGGAGTCTTGTGTACTGATGAAAATGTACTTGCCTGCTCTTGAAAGTGGAGTTATGTTTGAAAACGCAGTGAATCAAGACACAGCTAATGCTAGTGTGCTGTTTTTATGGTATAGTTTGTCCCGTTCTCCAGACAGACCAAGTTATGTCATCAGTCTGTCCCCGCGCTATGTGTTAAGGTTTTGGCTTGCATGGCCGTTTCAGTTAAGGTTTTTGTTTTTGTATTCCTTTAAAACTGTTAAGCAAAACTTGTAAAAGCACCCAAACCTAAGGTGAAATGGCAATACAGGTAAAGGGAGAGTCATTAACTTAAAATGTGACCTGATAATTCGTTTGAGTTATTTCTTTTCATTTATGCATAGCTTGGGAAAGAGAATATTTTTCTTTGAGTATCTAAATACTTTATCTTCCAGTTTTTCCTCTTGTAGGTGTGGTTTGATGAGCAGTTCCAGCCAGTACGAATTCCCACGTGCTGAGTTAAAGCAGTCTTGTCCCCTATCTTTTCCTCGCTGCTCTGCTCATGCCAACACTTACGTGGCCGCGCAGGGAACTGCATTGGGGAACTGATCATGTCAAAATTAACTCAGCTTTTCCCTATTCCTTCTCACCCTGCCCCCCAACAACAAAAAGGAGAAGGGGAAGAGAAATGCTGATTTTTAACTAGGTGAGTATCCTGGTCATGTTTGCTGTGGGTCTTTGTGAATGGCTTGTGCTGACTCAAGGAAAGGACATGTGAAAACTAGCAGTGGGGAAGGGTGGGACTATTTCTTTCAGCAGCAGTGCCAGCTTATATTGGCTGATATGATGGTGAAACCGTGCTTGAGTTGCAGGCCTCTAGAATATGACTGGTCATAGCTGTTAAAAAAGTGCGAAGTGTTGATTCCAGGGCCTGTTGCCGAAGCGCATCCCCACAGCTCCTGAGGAGCTGACTTGCACTAAGGACTAAAACATGTCTTTTTATGTATAATCAATATTAAAAAAAGGTGTATGCTTTGTGACCGTTGCAGAAGGATGGTATCTCCTAATAAGAAGATAATGGACACGCACGAAAGTATATGCATTTTTGAATGCTGAAAATGTTTAGAATGTTTCATTCCATCTTTACATAACATACTGTCCTTTTTGAAATAAAACAACCCAAATGTGCATACAAATTAGTAATGTAGTAGAAGAATCACTGGAGCATGAAACCTAGAACCTTGAGGCTAGTTGTTCTGTGGTTGGATATCATATGCAACATTCAACTATAGCAAAGTTAGCTATTCATTGTAAACAGGCAGAGGTGAAAAGCTGTGATTAAAGTAGTTCGTCAAATGTCAGGTACTAAATCCGAACTGATGAAATGTGTGATTAATTTAGCTAATACATTCATTTTGAACAATTACAAAGTAACATGTTCTAATAAAGTTGCATTTTTGCACTGCAGCGAGTATGATCAGAACTTTCTATTAATTTCCCCCCCTAATTTTGCTTTACATAGCTGAGTAACTGTAAAACTGTGAGACTTTCTGGAACTTGGAAGCAACAGGAAAAATTGTAGTAGTCTGCTAAATAGCTCTTCTGCCCTAAAAATGTCATATAGTCAAAACTCAATTTTCCTCCATGCTTAAATGTTAAATGACAGTAATCTACTTGTGTTCACTGACAATTACTGATACAACACTTAAGTTATTGTCTTAAGTTATTGTGTTAAGTTATTGTCTTAAGTTATTGTGTGGATATTTCTGCTTGCTGATACGCTTTAGAGGAAGACACTCTTTCCCAATACTTTCTTTCCTCCCACCTTAGTCTTTCCGGCTCATCGCATTCTTCGATGCGAGGTTATGCCACTCGGCATCCCTTATATTTTGTTTGGTTCTGGAAAGTTCTTTGTGCAGTTTTGACAATTGTGCTAATAGAGGCGTAGGGGAACATGACCTACTAATACAAACACGTGGGTTTTGGTGATTCCCCCACCCGGACTTTTTTCTTTCCATGATCCAAGGGATAACTCTAGTAAGACAGTGACTGAATTATCAAAGAGGGATGGAACAGATGCTTTATAAAAATAGTAAGAGCCTGCTTTTAGTTCTGAACTTTACTACTAGTACTAGCAGGTTTTAGGAATAGAAATAAGACTTAGGTTCTTTTTGTAGCTTACAGAAGGTGCCGTGCTGGACAAGCAGTGCTGTACGTTATGTCAGGGACGGACTGCGTACATCCGCATGGTGCAGCTCTTCCAGCTGCCCTCAGGGCATTCCGACTTAAGTCAGCTGAAATGGATTCTACCAAAGTCCCTTAAATTCTGTGTCAGCCTTGTAAATGTCCATTTCTACTTTGAATGTTACTAGCTTATTGGCTTTAAAAACAGAACTAGGGAATATGTTGCCGCAAGATGATTATGTGTGGTGCTGGGGTGGGGGGAGGATTTTGAATTCGCAGCTTTTCACACTGTAATTTGAATATTCCAGTGACAGTGCTGTTTAAACAGACCCTTTTCCCTGCCGTCTGTTCTCACCCATGTACTGTTCTCTGAATTGTGCCAGCACAATTGTTTTTTTGTGGCTGCAAGATGAATGGGATTAGGAAACCAATCTAGAATGAGTATATTGTACTTTTGATAGGACTTTCTAACATTGTTCCTCTCCCTGGTCTAGTTTACTGTGCAGCTGCACAAGTAGTGGTGTCAGGACAAGAAAGGGGGTATCGAGGACTGGGATTAAATGGTGGAGGAGGTAGCAGATGAGGTAGGACTGCTAAACTGGCTCTGCCACGGAAGGAAATGCTCCTCACATTGTGCCTTCTGTTGCATTTGCTGTGCCTGTGCTCTTGTGCTGAGACCAGGAAAGCCAGGCTTCCTGCCTGGGCTGGTTTCTTGGGGATCGGCGAGGGAATCCATTTCTGGAGCTCGGGAGGCCGGGCAGGATGCCGCAGCACCTCTCCTGCTGCAGGTGTGGATGGAAGAGTGTGAGACTGTGTTCCTGCCTTAGGTTCTCCAGTGCTTGCCTCTTTGAATCTGGGTGTAAATGTGTGGTGTGGATCAAGGAGTAGGAGAAATTAAGAGGAATTAAGTAAGCTTTTTCTTTAGTTCTAAGACTAGTTGGATTTTTTACGTTGTCAATTTTACTTGTTTTGGATACTTTACATAGTTCTATGAAAGTTGTAGATTTCTATTAGAGAATCTCCATACATTGCCCAATTCTCTTGTCCCGTTTCAATTTAGATATTAAAAGAAACTGTAATTGGAGAGAATATATTTCAGTCCCATGGAAGGATTTGAATATTGCAGTGAGAAGCTTGAATTTGACTTGATTTTGTGAGATCTCAGTATGAGCATGGCAAGTGCCGCAGCAATCCGTTTCACAAGGAGACGGGCTCTGGTGCTTCGGCAGCCGGGCTGCTCCTGGAGGAGGGGAGCTGTGGAGGCCTG
Organism: Mycteria americana; assembly: GCF_035582795.1. Classification (NCBI taxonomy): domain Eukaryota; kingdom Metazoa; phylum Chordata; class Aves; order Ciconiiformes; family Ciconiidae; genus Mycteria; species Mycteria americana. Next base: position 49,034,121 of record NC_134372.1, read on the forward strand.
CAGGCCGTGAACGCGTGGTTCCCTGTGATCAGATGTGTTGGGTTCAGCTGCCTTCTACTTGCAAAGTCAAATGGGTACGTTTTATTACGTTGGCTTTTAATTCAGCAATGTTGGAGGGTTCTCAGGGACCCAGAGGTTGGAAAACTGTCTTAAGTTATTGTGCAGATATTTCTGCTTGCTGATACGCTTTAGAGGAAGACACTCTTTCCCAATACATTCTTTCCTCCCACCTTAGTCTTTCCGGCTCATCGCATTCTTCGATGCGAGGTTATGCCACTCGGCATCCCTTATATTTTGTTTGGTTCTGGAAAGTTCTTTGTGCAGTTTTGACAGTTGTGCTAATAGAGATCTGATAATCTTTAGAATATGAAAATGTTAGGAGTCAAGAGTACCTGTACTTCAATTAGTTCAGGACCTGCGTATTTGAAATCCATTATAGCTGCTCATAAGGGGAATCCACAGGATACCGTTGTTCAGTATAGTCAAGGAGTAAATTTTTTATCATGTTTTCCAGACTGTAGGTTAAGATTTTTCAATTTTTATAAAGCATCTGATCTTTATTTATAAGTTTTCAACAGCATGGTTACTTTTTGTTGGGGTCTGTTGACTAAAAATGGTGGTCAGGTGGAGCCTTGATCTGATTTTTGCACTGGTACACAGATTACTTAGTTTTATGTGGAAATGTGCTTCTTTTGAGTTGGAGAAAATGAAAGAGAAATAATGCTTTCTTTTGTACAAAAAGGCAATGGCCTGAACTCATTCTGAAGTTTAGATACGCTGGTAAACCCTAGCAGGAATTGATGAGTGGCCAAAGTGCAGGTGAAGTAAGGTGTGTGGTCATGTCTGCGCAGTTTATCACCTCTGTTATCTTCTCTGTGTTTATGTAAAGAGTAAACTGATGAGGTTGAATATTCAGACAAGTTTTGGCTTTCTCGTCAGCAAGTACAGCAATTATTTTAGAAACTGACTGAAATGAACTCTCAGATCTAACTTTGAACTGTGTTGTAACAGCGGATTCTAATGGGCACATAGTAAAATCTTAAGTAACTGCTATTTCCAAAAGCACGCAGTGCTTTAGCAGTGTTTGAAATGTTAATGCTCACCATCAGTTACGTTATAACTTGTGTGGTTCCGAGCGATCTGTGTGGTGAATATCACCGCATCAGACTAAGAGGAATGTTTTCACTGTTTACATAAATATGCTGTGAAGAATCGTTCTCCAATTCCCCTTGATTACTCGTCCCTCCAGCAGTTGGAAAGCTTTTACAGTTGCTTTGTAAATAATTAGAAAGTATTTTGGGTCACCGTACAAAGTTTATAAAACTAATGCACTATGCCAAAGTAATGCAAAGCTTTGATACTAAAAGCAGATTGGAGTTGTGGTGAAGTTCAGGCTGTTTGGCAAACAAAAGGAAGATGGATAGCAGTTCCTATTAATGCCCAGACAAGATGAAGCGTATAGGAAAGACAGAGACTTAAAGATAGTAATAAAAAATTTTCAAATGTTGGAGTTCCACTCCCGTTCAGAAAACCTGACGTTACAAGCCAGTTGTTTCAGTCTGTCATTGTCTAAAGGCCTGACTTTTTTTTTTTTTTTGGTACAGATTCACTCAGCAGAAGAATCTGTAAGTTTTGATAGTAGCACTACAGAGTGGTTGAAAAAAAATAAGCTGCAGAGTTCAGTAGCTTCTATTAACTATGACGGTTTCTGTTTTCTTGTGCGTAGGGGAACATGACCTACTAATACAACTATTAACTGATAGTGGTCATGCAAGCTGCTTCGTAAAGTGGGGCAGGAAGATGTGAGTTGTAAGTGACAATCTGCCTCCGTTCAAATTACATTCCACTTCCCTCAGTGCTTGTCCTCGGAGTGCTGATGGCAGCAGCGGCTCCCTCTGAGCCGCAGGCCGTAGCAGAACTCATGCCAAGCAGCACCGCACGTCTATACTTCTGCGTAACACCAGTCCCACCAACAACGCACGTTCCACCATTTGTGTATGTCTGTCTTTGCGGTGAGGTTCCTTTGTATGTATGCGTGTATGTGCTTAACTATTTGGGGTATAACAGAAGTCTCTAGAATCTTACTCAGTTCTTTCTTTGACTCTTGGTTAGTTTTTGGGTTCAGCAAGAAATTCTGCAGTCCAATTGTATACTTGGTCAAGAAACATTTCTTGTCTTCCACTTCAAGTTTACTCTCTCTTCAGTTTAATGTTGGGAATGAGGAGGTCTCTTGGTTTAAAATATTTAAGTATGTTTTTGTTTCTTAGGCGGGGGGGAAGGTGGCCTAGCTTGGAATATGTATGAAAGCAGATTTACTGAGGAACTGATAATTACAGTTCCTAATAGGCTTGGTTATATCTCATAATTAAATGCTACAGACCCCAGGAATCTGATTTAGGTTAAACTTCTGAAAACAATCGGATGTCCCAGTTGTGCAGGGGGTGGGAGAGGAGCAGGGTGAGTACTTGTGGAGGCAGTGCCAGCTTTCGGTCCCACAGTCGTTGGAGTTGGCAGGGACCTCTTGAGATCATCTAATCCAAACCCCGGCTTAAGCTGTGCCAGCTAGAGCAGTTATCCAACGGGACACAGTCCCAGGCAATGGCCTGTCGTCATAGATGGAGACTCCACAACCTTTCCAGCCAACCTGTGCCAGTGTCTGGCTACCTTCATGGTTAAGATAATTAAGATGGAATTTAATGTGTTTTGATTGGTGCCCATTGCCTCTTGTCCTGTCACTGGGTGCTGCTGAGAAGAGCCTCTCAGTCCCTCCCATCAGGTGTTTATACACGTGGATAAGATCCCCCTACGCCTTCTCTTCTCTAGGCTGAACAGTTTCAGCTCTCTCGGCCTCTCCTTGTGTGAAAGATACTCCAGGCCCTTCATCTTTGTGGCCCTAAATGCAAGTCAGTTTGTGAGTTCTGAACAGCTTTTACTGTCATTGGGACGGTTGTGAGCTCCCACATCAGAAATTCTCATGTCTAGTGTTATGTTGCAGTCATTTTCTTATTGAGGCACTAAGTCAGATTTTTCCTTTTGGATATAGCTGTTTATTTTCCTGAAATCTGTAGGAAACGTGCACTGAGATTTTGTGTTCTATTATGAGTTTTGCTGAGGATACCTACCAGGTTCAAAACCTGTTGGGAGATGTGACTGCCACGTTGCTCCCTTAAACAAGTGTAACCCCCTTTCTTATCAAGAGCCTGTTCCTTTGAAAGTGACTTTCTGGGCATTCCTGGAGTTCTGTGCTCCAGGCACACTTGGCACGTTCAGCCGTTTTAAACTCTTCTCTGCATTTGTTAGTGATGGAGAAAGAACTTCCCTCATCTCTCGTCTGTAAGTATATTTGTGTAAGTATGATCAGTGCCCTTCCCTAGCCTGTGTGCAGATTTCATTTGGGAGTAAATCTTATTTTCTTTTAGGGCATCTCAATTCTAGACAGGGCCACCTGCCTCGCCTTGAAACTTGAACCGCACCTGGAATGGAGTTGCTGTTTAATCAGATGGGGAAATAATTTGGTTTCTTATTTTGTGGCCTGAAAGGATTCAGTTTAAGCTTCAGTAATTCAGTTAAGTTCTTTGCTGCCACTTAAGTAAAAAAAGTGCTTTTGGAGGTGTGGTAGCAAGGAAGGGATTATGTTGTTCAGAGTAAATTTAAGTACTCCTTGCCGTGCAGGTATTTCGGTACATTAATACAATAGCAAAATAATTCATTTAGGAAGATTACTATCTTTCTGCACCTGAGCCAAGGAGTCTACAGGCTTTATTTTTACTGAATTCAGCTTTTAGACATAGAGGAAAGATGGCTGAAGCACTCTGGGCATTTGAAACAAACACTTTATATAGTGGGATACTAGTTACCTGTTGAAGAAACGTGTGAGTACAAGTGTTTTTTTCCCCCTTAGAAGTCCAGTAAGGAAAGACAATTTAATTGAGCCGAAGAGATCTTTAAGTATAACAGCATATGACTTTTGAGAAGCTGGTCAGAGCAGACTATAATAGCTTGGTTTATTGGGGAGTGCGGTGGGATAGTCTTAGACAAGGGATGTTGGAATCCCAGAAGACTTTTGACAGGTACGCTGTATCCATCCAGATACAATCTTCATCTGCATGCTTGCCAATTATCCCTGTGAACTCTAACCCTTGGGGGACTCGTCTTCCATTCTGTTGTCTTTCCTTGAATCAATGTCAAGCTTTAGCACAAACAAGGTGCCACACAGTTTAACTGTAGGTACAAAACTGAAGAAGATTTCAATGAAGGGGATAGGAGTATGAAAGCCATGAATGGTATAGCACAGATAAATAGGCTGTGCTTAGTAGTTATTTTTCATGACTTCAGAGATAGGAGACACACAATGCAATGACCAGGCAGCAAGCTAAAACAAAAGACAGATTTTTTTTTTTCTTGTTTTTTCTTTTTTCTGTACACCATTTTATTGTGGAAACAATTGACAATTGTTTTGGGTGGTAAAAGGATAAATGATTCAAGAAGCTGTTAGATTCACACAGGATTTATCTGTTTAGGGAAGCCTGTAAGCTAGGGAGTTAGTCTGTAGCCGACTGTCAGAATTTGGAAGGTATTCTAATAGAAAGACTCTTCTAAACTTACTGGTTCTTGTAAACCTTTCCCTATAGCTTGCTGCTATCAGAGAAAAGATATGGGCTAATCAATATTTAGTTTGATTTGTTACGACCATCCTTAACTTTGATGTAACTTGGCAGTTCCAGAGCAGTTACACCACTGATTCTTTCCTTGCTGCTCTCCCTCCGATTCTGTTGGGGTTTTAGCTCTCCAATACAGAAAGGAATCTTTTATTCATGTTTTGCCATTAAATAGTAGGCTTAGGTTCCCACTTGTCTCCTGAGAGTCATGTGTGAACATATTTGGGGAAGAACTTGCTTAATAGTTTCAAAACCTGTTTTTACAAACAACTTGCATCTTTATTTCCGTGAGGAGTTCCTTCCAGGTGCAGTGTTTATCACACAGGTTTGCCTGTGGTTGAGTATGCATCTCATTAGTTGCATCTATCTCTGTCTGCAGTCTAAGGGAGGCTTGGTGTGTATCAGCAGCACTGCTTGTTAGAAAGAACAAAGGGCTTGTAGATGTAGAGCCTGAGCTGGATGAAAGCTTACTTTGAACAAATGCTGTCCATAACACATCCTTCTGCTGTATCATTCAGGCTCACTAAAAAGGATTTTATTTATAATCTTCTTTTTCTCTTTCCTCTTCCAGCACGAGCGTGTTCAGAGTAGGTGCTGTTAGTGCAAAACGTGACAGAAAGCTGAGCAGGCAAGCTGGGACTCGTGTGCCGTGCTCCGAGATGCCTTGTGACTGTATGAAATGTGTGTGAAGCATCCAGGCTGTCTCTCATTGCTTTCAATGTTTTTTAACACTGATGCAGTTTTACCTCCTAATCTGGGATCTTGCGATACCAGAGAGAGAAGTTGGTGAGATACAAGAGTCTTGGGCTCCATCGCTTTCACACAACATGTCTTTCACGTACCTGATCAGTTCATTAGAAGTTATGTTACGGATGTCAGACTTTCAGCAGAGCTTTCTTTTAACTGTGCCAAGGAGTATTGTTTGTTAAATGTTACTTCATGTTTGTTTTTAAAAATCATGTTTATCATCAAACATAGTACTTGAAATATAACTAGAAACCAAAATGATGGTAGGAAGCATAAATATTTCTCAGTTTTGGGGAATGATGAAAGAAAATACCTTTTAATGTCAGTATCTTACTAAAATAAGTAAAGGGAGGGAGATGTGAAGATGGTTTGTGGACTCAAGAGGCTAGGCATCATGCTAGGAGTTACTAGGACATGTCAAGTCTCCTGAACATAGCCTCTATACCCAGGTTTATAATAAAATAGTGAATCCGAGAGACGGCTGCAGTGTATTGAAAGTCTGTCTGAATACCTGTATGCTTTTATTCTTCAAGGTCAAATATCATGGTATGGCCTCAAAAGAAAAAGGTGCATATATTTTTCATTGCTGGTGTTGCATTTCTCGTTCTACAGCAAATGTAAGAGATGGCAAAAATAACGCTATCGGAAAAAATTGTGCAAAGCTGAAAAGGTGGAGAAACATTGTTCTGAGACAATAGTAAATGGAGGGTCAGGTGGACTTCTGTGTGTCTCTGCGTTCGGATGGTGTGTTGCACCTGCGGAACTGGCATAACTGGCTGGAGCACCTGATTACCGCTGTGTTTCTGGTGAACTTTGATTTTTGAAACAATAGGAGTGTTTTAAAGTGGTTGATAAATAGCTATTATTAATATTTTTTTGGCCATACTGTATTTGGGTTTCTTTGAGCATTTGAGAAATGAAGTCGTAGTGACAGAATGTGAAGATGGGGAGAAAACCAACTGTCCTTAAAATGCAGTTTAGTATAGAATCACAAGTAAAGAAAGGCCATAGTTACAATGACTGTATATAACAGTGTTATATGGCAAAATGAGGTTGTTTGAATTCCTTAATTGAGTTTTCATACCTATCATATTTGGATTCTTTCCAAACATAAGCTTAGCTCGGTTTCTTGCATTCTGGAAGACTAAAACATGGCAACATTGGATTTATTTCTTTTTTAATTCTTAAGGTATTGTGAACGGATTTTTTTTTTTTAATTCCCCCCCCCCCCCCCCCATTTTGGGTTGTTTACGAGATAAATGTGCATCTTTAAATACTACTCCTCATATGTGTTAAAGCCTTTCAGGTACGTTGCTGAAGGGTTTAACTGTTCAGCGGAGCAGTACCCTGTATGTTCATGGACGTGCAGTTCTGTCGGGCCATAGCTGCTCTGCCTTGTCCACTGGGGTATTTTGGTGTACCTTTTGAGTTCTCGGGTTTTTGTCTGGAGTTTACAACTGCGTAGGATAGACTTTTCAGTAAGTCATTAGCGGTCTATTTCTTGAAGTGACAATTACTAAATAATGTTGTTCTCTCTTCCTGAGATGTGTAAAATTGGATGCAAACAAGACACAGGATTTATACTGTCTGTCTACATTTACAAAAGTACTCTTTGAGCTGTGAATGGGGATGACTGAAACACCGCCAGGAAAGCTTTATTTGATATTTGGATGAATGCCATAAATAGAATTCGGCTAACACATGCCTTTGTCAGTTGTTGAAATTCAACTTTAAAAGGATTAATTTCTCAACCCTACCCTGCTGCGCAGAATCCTGAATATTGAGATTAATATTCAGCTTTTCTGAAGGTTAGTGGAATACTGCAGTAACTGATTTTTGTTCAGTTAGGAATTGCTTGCAAAATTACCTTTTTAATACTAGCATTTTTGGTACTAATACTTATGCTTTAAAAAAATGCAAGAAACAACTTTTAGCTTTCATTTTTATTTTTAAGTACAAGAAATAATGATATTACAGTTGTGATAAAATCTTAATGACTTTGGTGATTAATAATATATTACTGATCATCTTTCTTTAACATAGAAGTGGCTGTCTTTCAGCAAACTCTTCTCTCTTCTTCACGAACATACTATGGCATGCATTTCAGTGTTGGAGTAGCAGCATTTGCAGGCAAGATTTGGATTTTACAGTGTCCAGTGCTACAAGATGAACACAGAGTGCTCAGATCCACTGCTTATTCTTCAGAGTGGAGCTGCACTGACATAAACTTTTTAATCACCAAGTTTTCTAGTGCAGGCAGAACTGTGGCATCTGCCTTTCCCTATGTGCTCATGAATCATGTTGATTTAGGGTTTGCTTCTTTTGTCTGAAGCCAGAGGGAACTGGAAGGAAGGTTTTCTGTTTGGCTGTGTAAAACATCCTTGTATACACTGCAGTTTCTTTGAAAACCTGCCACTGTTGCTGTAGCAGCAATATAGTTCTGCCAGTATTGACAATAGCAGGAGCACTGGCGGGAAGACTTGCTTCCAGTCTTTTACTGCTTTACCATCCACAGATACTCTGAATACAGCGTGGCAGATGGAGAGAGGGGGAATAGCACTCTATAGTTTGTTTCCACTGCCTTTTCTTTAGAGGTTGCGACTGAAATGACGGCATCAGTACAATGTCAGGAAGCATGCCGAGTGTCTTGCTGACATACATTCATTTGAGAGCTGTGTGAAAAATAGCGGTCCAGGTAGTGTTGGGGAGCTTATTCAGGATACGTTAATGTGTACAGGAACACGAGGAAATAGTCTTTACGTATTTTAGGCTACACTGTCAATTTGAACTGAGTCCTATGTTTAATCACATTATTCTGAGACGTACTCGAAGACGTGAAAGAAAAGTGTTGTTATAGTAAGTGTTACCTAGTGGGTTGAGCACTGGACTGCAGCCTGGGTAAGAGCGACTTGATGGTGTCCTGCTGGTGGCTGGCTGGGGAGCCTTCTGAGTGATGGTCCTCCCACGGCTCGGTTTCTGCAGTTGCAAAAATAGGAGTAGTCAGACTGAGAACTTTGTGAAATGTTTAAGGTGTCCACATCGAGACTGGTAAGTACTATATTGTGTCTCTTGCTCAGCTTCACTAAGTATAGGCTTTTTCTTGCTCTTTGGCTTTTGCCATGCAGTTATGCAACAAATATCTGTCATTCTTTGAGCAGTTGCTGCATTTCATCTATTCTTACGTATGCTCAAGTAGGGTCTTCCCTTCTTGCTCTGCATGAAACAAACCTGTCTTCAGGGCTCTTTGCCTCATTTTTAACTGCTGCTAAGCAAGCCTGTGTTAAGTCTACTGAAGTTGCAAAGATGTTAGGAAATACAGAAACTGTGATAGTCTGTAATATCATAAATCTTCTTTTGACAGATACAGAACAAAAGCCGATTTACTCTTTGTCATCTGTTCTTTCCTTCTTCCAGATCTTTTTTGTAACTATCATACAAAATCTCTGCTGTACCTTAAGCAGAGCTGCATTGTCTGGAGTTGTGGGTGATTCTCACTTCCGCGAGTGAGAGTTTGGATCTCCTACGGAGTACTCAGAAAAGCCAACCAACCAAACCAAAAAGAAAGGGGAAAAAAAAAAAAAACCAACCCAAACCCCCAACAACGACAAAACCACAGTCTGTAGTAGAAAGTACTTTAGTGGTCACAGATCCGTCTGGCCTGTGCCTCTCTCGGTCTGTTTCTGTTCTGGTTTTATGCACTACGCTCTCTGTCTTTCTTCTACTTGCCTTTCTCAGACTCTCAAAGCTTCCTCTGTTGAGCTTCTTACTGAGTCCGTTATCCTGCTTTGGCATCCCGTCTATGCAGTCCCTGTTCCTATGCTCTGTGCCAGCCCCCTTATCAGCGTGCCGTCTCATGGAGTAACAATTCTTAAAATATTCCACTGGCTATGTACAAATTCTGTTTCATTTGCACAAAGGTAGAGGTGTGCATTCTCAATGTGGCTGTAGTAATGTTTCATCTTGCTAACTCAGAGGACAAAAAAGCAATAGACTGTCTGTATTTTCACTGCAGAATTTACTCCAATGGGTCCTGATGTTACTTCTCCCAGTTCAGCCTAGGATGAGGTGAGAGCAGTCACTACGCCATGTAACGTGGGGTTTCTGTATTGGTTCTAATGCCTCGTATACTTTTGGGTGGCCTAAGGTTTCTGAAACGTATCCTCTATTCTCTGTGCTGCAATAACGGAACTTGTTCAGTAAATCCCTTTCCTGGGATCTGCAGAAGGACTTGTTTGTCCTTGGTAGTGTATGGAGGGAGCTGTGGGGAGGGCTAAGAACTGGAGGGCTCATCAGCTGGCTCTTACAGGTTTTTCCTGAGAGGCGGAATAGTTTGCTTCAAAGTATTCCCACACCCAAGCTTTTGTATACAGAAAAATCCATGAGGGTCACGTGACACTAACATTTTGCAACAAAGCAAGGCTTTGATTAGATGTTGAATATTTAGAGCTGATGTAACGCTCCCCCTGTCGTCCCCCCCCATCATTCTTTAAAAACTCTTTGTGAACTAAGCTATTGTGGTGGAATCGGTGGCATACAATAAACTTAACCACTAAACTATATTGTTTATCATAGACACTGGACTTCTGAGTAGAATAGAACTTCAAGTTAAACAAACAAACCACAAGGTCTTCCGGCAGATTCGGAGGCCTAGATTTTTCAGGTGTAGAGTAGATTTTGATTTTAGCATCTCTTACCCACAAAGGTTTTTGAAAGATACTCATGTTGCATATATAGTTTTATTAAAATGCAGCTACCTTTGGAGTGAGGAGTGACAGTCAGGCCCTTGGTTGATGTTTTGAACCTTGGTAATACAGGTTTAGCCCAAAACTGTGTTTTAACGTGAACTGGTTAGCATCATAGAATCTTTATACATGTGTGTATGGGTACTCTGAACTAGAATTTTGTATGCTCAGCTGGGGATGTGGTGGAATATGGACACCGTTATTTTTTCCTTTATAGAGTTTCTTTAGTTTGCTGAGTATGTGTGCTCCACTTTACTTTTCTCACCTACCTCCCCTGTAGCAGAGGCTACTTGCAGGTTCATGTATTTCTAATTGTTTTTTAATCTTAGTTCCGTATAAACAACTGTCTTTGCCTGTTTGCTTGCTTGTTTTTTTGATCAGCTTAGAGTACATCATTAGAAAAGATTTCTGCTTGGGTGCTGCCAGCTGATTAGAAGAGTACACCAAGGTTTTGTCTAATCTCTGGTGTGACTGTCATGTGCTGCAGCAAGGAAATGGCTTTGGAAGAAGCAGCCAAATCTGTACGGGTATTAAAACATGTTGAGGAGACTGGTATCAGTGGGGATCAAATGGGCAGCCATTCAGCACAGGGAGCTTATTAAAAGACAAGGATTAACTTTGCTGTTGTTCAAGAGGTCATAGAAGTGGTAAGGGATTTCCAGGATGTACCTACCCTTAAAGGCAAAAAATGCCAGCTGCAAGTGGAAAATGCCCTGTCTCTGCCTCTACTGCAAACAATTTGGCTGGTCCTCGTCATCACTCTTTTATTGATCGTGCTCTCCTGCGTGATTGCCTTTTGAGCAGGAAAGCTGTCGTTACCTTTTAGTCTAGGGGTGGGGATAAAAGTATGCTGCTGAAGAAGCCCCCAGCGTTAGTGGGGGTGAAGTCACAGGAACAGATCACCATGGTGGAACAGACAAAGGTGGGCTGGGGGAGAGCTGGGGCTGTATTTCAATGACCTCCTCAAGGCTGGGCCTGGGCAACAACCTGGAGAAGTGGCATTGAAGTAGGAGTTGAAGCTGCAGCCAGGTTAAGTGGTGTCTGACATCTTTGTTGTTAAGAGGAAAACTGTAGCAAAAAACCAGATTTTCCACATCATGATCAGAAATTGATTTAGAGGCTATTATGTGCAGCGGAAGGATGGCTTCAGCTAAAGGCAGAAGCAATACTTCTTTCCTGGGTTCCTTTTTTTGTGTTCTTAACTACGCCTTGTCAAAAATAAACTTGAAATAGCGGGGAAATGTTTGCAGGTTAACTGGTTATTCTACCGAATTTACATTGATTACTTAAAAAAAAAACAAACGAGGGAGGGGGAATTACATGCCTAGAAAGCAGAAATGGCTGTCTTACTGCACATTGCTCCCTTAGTTCTGTAGCAGGATTCTGTGGACCTGTAGCAGTCCGGAGCAGCTTTTCGGATGGTGATACCAGTCTCCCTCTGCGTTAGCTATGGCCTCGTTTGCTAGTAGGTCAGGGCAAAGTTCTCCATCAAGTTCATAACTTGGCTTCCGTGCGTGGAAGTTCTGGGTGGCATGGCTTTGCTTCTGGTACAGAATAGCAAAGTGTGAGGAAATCAGTGGTGTATCTAAAGAGCATTGTATAACGTTTAAGGCATTTTGTGGTACAGACAAAACGAGGATGTCTGCATTCATCATGGATGAGCCCGCTGTTGCTTTTAAACACTGGAAACTGGTATTCTCATCTGTTTTCTGTATCTTCTGTGCTCCCAGCATCACGAAGTGCTGAGTTACAAGAAGCAGCTCTTTGGTCAACCAACCAGAAGGATCTCAGTTAAATATGTTGGTAGGCTAAGAAAGCCTCACAAAAGTTTGAGAAGGACAGACAAGTTCTTTTGTAACATCATGAGCCAGTCCCGGCACAGTGCGAGTTAACGAGGCACTAAATTACTAGAAATTGCAGTTCTTAATCTGTATAGCTGAAATTCCTATGTAGATGCAACTGAAAAGTCATTCAAGATTCATGAAATGTGAATAGCTGCAGAAGAGTCTTGCAAGTGCTGCGTGTGATGGAATACTGGATCCATGTGTACTTGATTTGCTGCATTACAGCTAAACTGATTATTTGCGACTACTTTCATTAGCTGTTTTGGGGAGACTACTTCTCTTTCCTCTTCGTGCCTTCTGTCCTCTTGAAGTGACACCATCTATCTCCGTTTCAGTGTTAACTTGTGTTATTTAACAAGAGACCTTTTACTGGCAAGTGGCTTCCGTTGTGACCATAGGAGGCTACCTGAAATTCTGAAGTAAGAATTCTCCTTTTTCGTTACGAAGGAGAGCACTCTCCATGGTGAGAATACATACGCTTTGGAAAAAGCGAGGCTTCCTTTGGGCCATGTTCAAAGCTGCAGTGCCTTCTCACAGAATCTTACAGTTGTCTTAGCACTCCCAAACAGGAAGCAGTTGTGTTCCCTTTGCGTCCATAAGCTTAGCTGCTATCTTCCTAAGAATAAAGTCTAAATGGAATCGCAGTTTCCTAGTTAGTAAGGAGGAACCTAACGTTGCTGGTCACAAGGCATGGTGTGTTTCTGAAGGTCCTTTGATATTGTGATGATGAGAATGGTTTAAAAGTTTTAGTATTTTGTGGTGGTGGGGAAAGGCTAGAGTACTTAGATTCTTCTGTAAGCCCAAATGCCTGTAATGTAGTCTGGTTAGTCTGCGTGTAGAAATCTAAAAACATTCCTACAAAAGGGGCAACTGTATGTGTGCCCTAAGGTGAAGTGAGTAAAATAGGAGGAGAAGGAGCACTTACAAATGTCAGTTTGCCATTGTGAAGCACCAGCCTCTTGCACTTCCGCTGCAATATCATCAGATCAGCTTCACCCACCGTTTCCTACCTTCTCCACGTTACTTTGCCTAAATCTTTCTGAGGCCTCTCCTCTCTCTCCCTCAAAGACAGAGGTCCTGTCACCAGCTGCTGTGACTGTTCCCGATACGTGCTGACCCAAGGATATATTTTTGTGCAGACTGGTAATGCATCCAACCCTTTCGCAGATAGCTTTTGTTCAGTTCTTTTAAATTAAAAGAACTGATTGCAGTTATGTGTAGCAGTTGATACTCGGTGAGCATCCCTTCTAGCAGTGTTGTATATTCTTTTGTGTATCTTCAGGATTTGTTGCTGCTCTTGCAGGTCTTTGGGAGAAGTGGTGGTGAATACCTTTTCACCTGAGACTGGATGCTGGCTCGGTTCCCGCTGATAGCTGAGTGTACTGGAGTGCTTATCGTTCGGCTCGGGTGCGCCGTTTTTGATGTGCTGCAATAACAAGCAAGTCTGGTATCACATTACTTGATTATTTTTCATTAATATTTCAATTCTGAATGTTTTGTGTAGTTTCAAGCAGTACAGTAACAAAATCTTGTCCTCCCCAGATTGACAATTTTGCAGCGTTGGATATTGACCTAATGTGTGATGCTGTTCTGCTCAGTATAGCCACGTGAAATACAATTTTCTGAACTGTCAGTATAAGTCGCAGGAAGATCAAAGTTAGAAGCAGCTGATCTCAGATGAGAGATTATAGGGGTAGGATAATCGGATAAAGGGCAGTTGAAGAAATTTGACACTTCACATGCTTTTTGTAAATCTGCCAGTCCCCGTGTGTCCTTGATTTCAGTAGTAGAATTTGCGAAGCCTGGGTTCCTCTAGTTAGTCTAGTTGAGGGATTTTGAGGGAAGATAGGAGATTCAGGAGTTTATTGTAAATAGGATGTCTAAAAACTGATGAGATGAATGCAGGTGAAGGTGCGTATGTGGAAATGGGTGTGTGCGACTCTTGGCTGATCATTAGTATTTTGTTACTTTGTGTGTTATCTTGTTTATATTTCATAATAACAGTATTCCTGAAATGCATGTTCCTCTCTTCCTATATGGAGAAGGAAAATGTGTTCGGGGAGATGTTGGGTATACATGGAGGTGTTTCTAGAAAAAGCTCAGAAACTTGAGATCAAGTAATATATTGGTCAAGGGGATTTGAAATCAGCAGTAAGTTACAAGAGACTTTGTGCTGTCAGCCGGCTGAAACTTGACTGTTGATTGAACACAATGGCTGCTGAAAACAGGAATTCTGTCTACGTGTTTTTCTTGCTGATCAGGTAGAAATACGTAATGATGCTGAATTTTTAGTTTTGCCTTCAAATGCAATACTGCATTTACATAACAGCCTTTTCTTTTTTGTGGGTGTTTCCCACATGAATGAATGTAAAATTATAGCAGAGAATTTCCTATACTCAGGGTCTGTGTGTGCGCGCACACGTGTGTAAAACGTGGTGATGGAGGTGAGCTGATCAGTAGGGGAGGGAGCTTTAGCTATTTAAATATGATATCAGGCAAGGAGGGAAACTATATTCTCTGGGGAAGAATTAGTTTCCTTGTGACAACTCTAACCTTTCTGGAATTTGCCAGTTTTTGCTTTAATGCTATTTATAGTGCAGCATATATAAACATTGGCCTGTGTTTAGGTGAAAACACAAAGTTTCATTTGAAGTCTGATTTGTAAAGAGCAGGTTTGTTGCAGCAAGCTTTCTTAAAGGTACCCAAACAATTTCAGATTCCTCAGAGGAGTGTTGAAATGATAGCTCCTAGTAATCCAGTTCAGTGAAGGTGTGTTTTAGACTATGAAGCTACATCTGTTCTGAAGAAAAGCCAGGAGGTTTTTTTTTTTTTTTTTTTTTTTAAAGTTTGGATTTGACCTTAAACTTCTGCTATGTGTTCATCGAATCACTGAATGGTTTGGGTTGGAAGGGACCTTTAAAGGTCATCTAGTCCAACGCCCCTGCCATGAGCAGGGACATCTTCAACTACACCAGGTTGCTCAGAGCCCCGTCCAGCCTGGCCTTGAACGTTTCCAGGGATGGGGCATCCACCACCTCTCTGGGCAACCGGGGCCAGGGTTTCACCACCCTCATCATAAAAAATTTCTTCCTTAGATCTAGTCTGAATCTCCCCTCTTCTAGTTCAAAACCATTACCCCGTGTCCTATCGCTACAGGCCCTGCTGATAGACTGTCCCCATCTTTCTTATAAGCCCCCTTTAAGTACTGAAAGGCCGCAAGAAGGCCTCCCCGGAGCCTTCTCTTCTCCAGGCTGAACAACCCCGACTGTCTCAGCCTGTCCTCATAGCAGAGGTGTTCAGCCCTCTGATCATTTTTGTGGCCCTCGTCTGGACCTGCTCCAGCAGGTCCATGTCTTTCCTGTGCTGTGTTAATCCCATGGTTTTGATCTCTTTTCCTCCTCGTGTGTTACCCAGTAGACCTCCCATGTTTTCCCTCACTCCTGTTTGGGACTTTCTTACGTGGTATTTCTCGCACTGCTGGGAGGGAAGTTATGGGGAACCATGAGAGCAAAAGGGGGAGGTGGGCCTGGAAGAACTGAGATGGCAGAGGAGGTGTTGATGGTGGCCAAGGCTGCGCTATTTGTTCTGAACCTTCATGGTGCTGTTTGTTCTCCTCTTCCACCACATCTGAGTTCTCTCGGCTGCACCTCACAGTGACTTCCTAATAGCAGTGTTCCCTTCCCTCCTAATAGCTTGCGCTGTCCTCGCCTATTTAGAACCGTCAAGGCTAATGCCAGCTTCTTTTCCAAGTGTAGGGCTCATCTTCCATTTTAGGTGTGGTATCCAAGTGTATCGGGATAAAATTGGGTGTCGTATTTTAGACCATGTTTCAAGTAGTTTGGTCTTTTTTCAATGAAGCATGAAATTAAAGATTTGCTCTTAATGGTCTTGTGATCTTTGGGAATGTGCTTCAATTCTAATGCTAGCTTTTCCTTCCCTCCCTCTCTATCATATTGTTGGAATTATTCACAAAGGTTGTAATTGTGTTTGTTGTGGATTACTGCTAAAATTATGTGTTCCCTAAGAAAAAAATATGCTGTGGGAGTTTTGGATCTGAGCATACCTTTAAAGCAGCAAACTTGACAAAACCTCTGTCATGTTTGAGAGTTAAAAATAAATTTCTTCAAACAAACAAAAAAAACCCCAAAAAACCCAACAACCAACCCAAAGAGAAGAGCTCACTCTTAGCTTGTGGAAATGAGGCTTTGTAATTAACACCAAATATCTTATGAGTCATGACAGAATTATGATCATGAGCAACTCGCTCCTCAAAGAGGATTTCTTGAGAAACAACAGAAAGGAATGAAAATCTATGTGTGTGTATATATATGCAACATATACATAAAAAGGTAAAGGTTTCTCTACTTACATGCACACACACACACATGCTGTGTTAGGATCCCTCATTTTGGGCCCCGTCACTAAACATTTTGCATAACAGAAATACTTGGTGAGTTGCTTCCAAGTGTCTTAGGTGTGAAAGAACATTCAGCAGAAGCAGAGCTGCCTGGCAAGTGCCTGAAGCAGCTTTAAATCTTGCTACTACTCCTCTAGAGGCAGCAGCCTTCCCAGCTGGGACACAGAGAAGTGTGTGAGCTTCTTAGATGGCTTAGTAGGAAGAATTTGTTGCAGAGTGCACTTTGAGCTAAGATCACTTTCTGTCATCAAAGCTGAATGGGCATAATTTTCCATACGAGAGGTTGTGACGGATACCTTGGGCGGTAATTACAGTGCAGCAGCTGCTCCAGCACCAAACATCTGCCTGTGGCTGGTTTTTTGACAGAATTGAGCTTGGATTCTGCTCACCTCCTGTAGGTAGTGGTACCAGTGCCAGCCAGAATAAAGGCTGGTGCTCATTTACAAGGGATTGCTGCCTGGAGCTGTTGTACAAATGGCTGGCTGCAGGGGCAATAATATTTAGAAGCACGGGGATGTAGAGTAGGGAAGTACCCGCTCACGTCATAACTGTATTTTTCTTCAGCTGGTATTTGTGCTTTTCCTTGTTGGGACAAAATCTGAACCTTTCGTTCTTCGGTCTCTTGAATTAAGATACTAATCTTGAAGAAAAATTCATAGTTCAGCAGAAAATAGACCCACACACATCCTGTGGTTTCCGAATACCACATTTTATTTGGAGAATTTTTTTATGTATTGATAGCTAACGCCAGTGGCCAAGCTTATAGGGGCCATTCAATGTGGAAATAAGTAAACGTTTTCTCCGAAAACTGCTTGGGATTTTGTGGTTCACAGAGGCTTTCTCAGACTGCAGCATGACAAATAACAAATGTCTACAAAATATGCAGCGCTGGCTGCGTTTCTGTGCTTGTAGAGCGTGAGGTGGCTTGGGAGCATGAGTTAGACTGGCTTGTTTTTAAAAAGGTGCAAATGCACATTTCGTTCTTTCATGTAACTTCCCTGGGCTTCGTATGTGAGGACGGACTTCACAGCTTATGAAAGAAAGAGGAGAACTGAGACTGAAAATCCCTGCTAGCAGTCAGCGTAAGTACGTTAATAGGGTTCTCCCTCTAACGCTTCCATGTATTAAAGCAGATCTGAATTTGCAATGACACCTGGTGATAAGTTGCATTGTCCTGATAGTGCCAGTGCAGAAACTGCCTGACAGTGACTATGTGAAGAACGAACTGGGCTGCTTGGCTTCCCGGTTCTGGATTTTACACTGTCCTCCCCGTTGTTAAAGCTGTGAATACAATGCAGAGAGTCTTAAACGATGTAAGATCAAATGTGCTCCTTTTTGCAAGCCAGTTAATGCACAACCTCTCCACTCTGCCTCAGTGGGTGGGCCAGCCAGAACTTGACTGGTAGATTTTTGGTTTTAGGTTTTTTTCCAAGGCAGAGTAGCTGACAGTTGATCTTCTAGTGCTGTGGCCGTCCCTACTGCTCTAAGAGTGAACACCTATTGCATCTCTTTCCATGAATTTGGCACTTGTGGTTCACTGGCAGAAGTATATTCAATACAATACAAACAAAATTTTACTTCCTTCACCTTCCTCAGATATTCT
The DNA here is from genome assembly GCF_035582795.1 of Mycteria americana. NCBI lineage: Eukaryota > Metazoa > Chordata > Aves > Ciconiiformes > Ciconiidae > Mycteria > Mycteria americana. The sequence goes on from NC_134372.1 coordinate 49,052,132, forward strand.
TGTTCAAATATCAGTATAACTTCTTTTTGATTATTTAGTCAATGGATTTTTTTTTTTCCTTGTACTTTCTTCACTCCCTTCCCATCATAAAATAGAACTGTGCCTTGATAGCCCCCTTTTTTCCCCCTCATTGGTGCAGCAGGTGTAAGGAGATAGTCTTTGGCGAGTAACAATTTTAAATGCAGTTTAGTTTGGTTTTTAATTTTTGAATTGGATTCAAGTCTGTATGCACATGCAACTTAAGTAAAAATTGTAAGATAAAAAATAAAGGCACAATTCACCTTTTTTAATAAAGGCTAAAATTTAGAGTATGTTTAAACTATGTAAGTGCTCCTACACACAAGAAGTACACAATGCTCCTGCTTAATAAAGTGTTAATGTGTTCTCACTAAAAATGAACTAACCTTTCTTTGGGAAAAGTAAATGAAGTATAAAATGAGAAGCATCATTGTAACCATACCTTTACATAACCAATTTTAAACTGGTCTAAATTTATTTTACTTTGAAAGCCAGTTTTATGGTGTTGAAAATCACTAGTTCAGAAGAGTGAGAAATCAGGCCTTAATAGCTGAGGAAAAAGTTAATTTTAAAAAGGGAACTCATCTTTGAGGGAAATGCTAATGCAGCTGTTCCTCATAGAAAAACAAATGTCTGTCTGTTCCCTTTGCCTTTCATACCTAGTAAGATCTTCAGTAAGCACAAGTAAATATTTTTTTTTTCCCCAGATTGTTCCAAAGAATAAAACTATGAATTTATGGTTAGTTAACTTGAGCTGTCTCAAAATATTTTACTTATATGTTGTCTCACCGTTATGGGTAACTCTTACAGAAAACCTCTGCAGAGGTTTCTGCTTGGGATTTGGATTGCAACCTCTGGTTGCCAATGTTTTGATAATCAGTTTAAATAATAATAATAAAAGTTCTGTTCTGTTTATTTGTCATGTTACTGAAAAGTTAATTCTCTGGAAAGTGGGTGGAACTAAAAAAAAAAAAGGAAAAAAAATTGCAGCAGGTGGGAATAAGTTTGATGGGCTGCGGAGCTAACTCTGGTTACACCTCCCCGCCAGTTTGCAGCCGTTGTTGGTAGTTGCTTGTGATCTTGTGCATAACAGACAAGTAGTATCCTGTGAACAGCATTAAAGTTTTCTTGGGCTCTTCTAATGCCATTTTGTGATGGGAGTATTTTCACTCTTACCCAGTATGGTAACTGTTCTGGTTTGTGGCATAACCAGCATTTGCTATGTGTTACACTTTTAATACAATTATATGTTGCTGGGAGTGTGTATACCTGTGCATTTGTCTTGAGTGTGCTTCATTTATGACAGGGCTTAATTGTGGATAAAGCTTTTTAGTTAACAACTCTGTGGGTTTTCAGTTAAATTATTTTTCCAGAAGAAATGCTGCACAAGGATATTTTACTTCAGCATCAGTTGAGTGTAACTGTTGCTTCATAGGGTAGGAAACTTAAAAAATGCACGTTGAGTTTTCCATATCTGTCTCGGGCACCTCAATAATCCATCTAAAGGAATTTCAAGTTTTGTGGTGTAGAGTTGTTGATTCAGTTTACAGCTGTTCATCTAGGTTATTTACATCTCCAAATTGGGTGTTTGAAATGATGCCTATGCCCTGGGTTTACGGCGATGTGCTCATGCCTGAGTGGAGTTGTTACCTCAGAGTAACTCGGTGAGACGTTCTTGGTCGTTGGGTGCAGCGAGAGCTTTTGCTAATTGAACTCCAAAGTGGCCATCTGACTGTAGGCAGCCACTTGCTTTGAAGCATCAGCAAGCATGGAGAAGCAGGTTGAACAAGAGGCTGTCGACTTCGCTTTTTGTCTTGGCTGCTGAAGCTCTGTCAGGCGAGCTGCGTGGTGGCCATAGCTGTTTCGCAGCAGAGAAGTCACAAAAAAATTTCTTAGAGGTTGTACTACTGCACAGATCTGCCACAATTATAGCAAAGAGCTTTCTGTGTAAATGGACGACTGGCACTAGCCATTTTGTTAGTGGAGACCGCTTTCTTTGGAGCGTCTGCGTGGGTCTACAGGAGAGTTTGAGGCAAAAAAAAAAAAAGTTGCAGATAAATGGAAGCGAGGGATCTTGCATAATAAGAATTGACAGTTACGACATGGGAAGACTTTAGTAGGATATTCCGTGGATGGTGGTACTAAATTAGTCTCTTTTTTCTTTGGAAGTCAGTTGCACAGTTTGAATTCTGAGAACAGGTTTGTCTTTGATTCTCATGTGATTCTGCCCCTTCATTCTAAATGAGGACAGTTTTGTGGAAGTTCATGAATTATTTCTTTGTTTGAACAAATTTCTGTCCTTTTGTTTCGGTCTTGAGAATGTGTGTGTATCTTAATGTTTTCGTGGTTTGTTTGTTTTCTGAAATAACTTTATTCCATGATGTTAAGATCTTCAGGTGCTTAATATAACTATTCAAAAGGTTCTGAAAAGTTTGGGTTATAGTTCATATCTTTTAGGCAAAAGCGTTATTTCTTTTCTGTTACAGAACATTAATAAATTTTTTATTAAATCCTTTTTGTCTTCCCTCTGTTCAACAGAATCTGTCTATGACCTTCTCCCAAAGGAGCTGCAGTTACCACCTTCCAGAGAAACTTCTGTAGCATCCATGAGCCAAACAAGCGGTGGCGAGGCAGGTTCGCCGCCTCCAGCTGTAGTTGCTGCTGGTAAGCATTCTCATTTATTTGGTTGCTTTGTTAAGGTTTGTAACATTCTGGCCAACATGAACAGTGCTGGCAAAGTTTTGATTGTAGAAAAGAGCTTGTGGAGAAGTAACAGAGTTCATTCTAGGAGACTTTAGGTAATATAAATTAACCTGGGTGATCTAAATTGTCAGGTGTTCTGTGTTAATGGTTGCTTCATATATGTATCTTCGTAAGAAATAAGTTATCTGTTTTGCTATTCTGTTATTACGCAGCACAGGCCTGTTAACTCCTAGAATGCACTCTGCCTTCAGAGGTAATAAATACCTATTTGGAACTAAGGCACAATGCTGACCGACTGTAAAACAGTGAATTCTAGCCAGATAAAAAATGGAATGGGAGATTACATTGTGGGCCATGAAGCTTTTACGAAACTGTAAGGACGAAGAAAGGTCATGTTTTCCTTTAAAAGGCCTGAGAAAGCTTAGTATTTAAATTCCATTTGCACATAGCTCTCCATTATAATGTATTACAAAATTCTCAGATGCATGAGAATATAACGTATGTCAGGATGGCACTTTTATAAACTGATAAGTTTAAATTAGTTATTTTTCTAATTGACAGCATATAAAAATGAGGCATGACCTTTTTATCTTCATCTTTATCTTACTCCCAGTCATGTTTTAGACTTCAATCTAAAGACTCTGTCATCGATCTTCATTGAACGTAAAAAAGTGAGGATTTAAAGGCAAAGTTCTGATTTGCGAGGTTAGCCTTAGTGCTGGTTTGCATCCGGAATTCTTGTCAGTAACTTGTCTATATTAGTAAACATCTGGGCAATGAGGAAAAAAGGGAAAATGCTCATGCTCATGATTGATGCATCTTTCTTCATTGGATAAGGTTTTTTTGCATAATTTGATCCCCATATTTCTTACAAGGTCATGTTCCACTTTCCTAATTGGCCTTAAATTGTGCTTGAGAAAAATAAATATATTTAAGGTGAGGATTCAGATAGCTGCATTATTCTTTTTTCTCTCTATGAGTTCATATGCATTAAATGTTTGCGTGAGAATGTTTCCCAGATTTGCATGGTATAGGAATCCTGATCAGAAACTGAAGTGATTGCAGACTTGTCAGAGAAACTTTACAGCACTGCTCACCATTCATGTTTTGCCAGACCTCTTCTGAGAGAACCTGTGGATTTAACTGTGCACAGTGGAACTTCAGTCATTGAAAGAATTTGATGTTTTCATTTATTATATTGAAAGGATTTGATATTTTTATATCAGTCAAAAAATAATTTGGGCATATATTTCTAAAATCAAGATACTTAATGATCAGTTTGGCTCAAAGACATAGCAGCAACCAAATCCTGCAGAAACATGTATCTTAAACAAGCGGACAAAAAAATCCCACAAACCCTGTTACACTCTAAATCCACAGATAGACGTGAACTGCTAATTAATTCTGTGTCTAACAGAAAAGACTTAAAAACTTGAATGGAACTAAATGTCTGTTACCTCCAGGTATTTAGTGTCTGCTAACAGCCAGTCCAGTTCCTTTTAAAAAACCTAAGAATGTGTTAGCTGTGTTTGGGTTAAACTGCAGCACAATTTTCTTGAATGAAAAATAGTGTTGAGGTTTTTTTTGTTAACACTGAAGGGAGACCTCCTCGTTCAGTTAAGAACACTTTTTAGCGTCAGAGATAGTCTGGTTTCACAAAGCCTTGAAGCTGATACCACTGCCGAAAGAAGAGCTTTTCATGCGTGTGCTGCAGAGTGATCAAGACCAAGGACGTGCTCCAGGTTAGAGTTGTCCTGGATGGGTTCACTGCAGGTCTGCACAAATGCTTTTGGTGGCACAAGGAAAGGAGCAATGCAAGGAGGAGGGAGCAGTCAGGAAAGGTGGAGCTAGCTTCTCCCAATGGCTGTCAGTTTGCGCTGGTTTAAGTTGTTTACCGAACTGTGGCTTTGGAGACCTTCCATCAGTGTTGTGACGAGACAGTTAAGCTTCTGGGTGCTGTTAAAGTCAGGATCAGAAGTATGAAGCACAAGCAACTACAGTTCCGCAAGTTGTTAAAAATTTTCTTTAAAAAAAGCTAACGAACCAAAGAAATAACTCCAATCAGAGCAAAGGCTCTTTTTGTTTTCATTTGTTATGTCGCTTTCCACTACAGTGAGGACAAGAACAACTGGATCTTGGTCTTCTATAATCATACAGTTGTGATGACCAGGATCATTCAAGAGCGAGTTGTGCTGTGTACGCACATAAGCAGAGGCGAGCCCCAGCCCGAAGCAATGTATGTAGCTGGTACTGCTATAGGGGCGTGGGTGCCTAACTCCATAGGCATCGGGGAAGGCTCAACCTCAGCATTTTGGCTGGTGAATAATATCAGATAGTTCTAGTGTAACATGTTAGTGGCGGTTTTGTTTGCTTTTGTTTTTTCTCCTGTCCTCCACCACATCCTTGAAAGAAAATACATGCATCTTAGATAATGTTTACCTGCAAAAACAGGTCTGTAGGCTGTGTTCCAAAACTACAGAGACAGTGGAAAGCTGAAAAGAACAGTTCATGCTCCTCCCTCTGGTGTTGGGGGATAAGAGATGTAATACGTATTATACCCCAAGGGTGGACAGATGCTTGGGTATTTCTGGTAAGTCTGAGGCCAGACTTTTTTCTCTTTAAAGCTGGGGTCAAACTTTTAGGAACAGAGGAAGGAACATCCATGTCTACAAAACTTGTAGGTGGGGATACAAGGAGAGGTGAATTTACTCTTTGCAGTGGATCTCAGTGGATTTTGTAGTCCCCCCCTCCCACAAATTCCTGCTGTGTAGTGGCTGATTAGGGTTCCTCCTCTAAGCCATCTTGAACTCAGCACTTCTGAGCTGATGCTGCACACAGCTACCTCAGAGCAGGAGCATTCTCTGGTGTTCTCAGTTGACTTCCAGAATCCCGGGAGTGCTTTTGCTTTTCATTGAGGTTAGCTGTGTGCTTCTTCTGCACCCAAATCTCTCCACTTTCTCAAGAGAATAGGACACAAGTGTTTTGGCTGTGTTCTTGCTGTAGCTGTACCATGTTCCTAGATCGAAGGGTGTATCACGTTTTGCTGTTTTCTTTAATTGTTTTGGGATTGCTACAGTGTCTTTGAAAAGTTGCTACCATGTTTTTAAGCCCTGTCACCCTGCCTCTTGCAGTAATGAGAGGTCTGGCTGGGCTGGGCTCCGATTTCTTAACAGAAAAATAAGGAAAATCAGCCTGGGCTTTGTGCATGTCTATATGCTTATATAGGAAAACATAAACATATATTTTACATTTACATTTTAAAAGACCAAGATTGACTATTCAGGTGGATATATCAAGCCCTTAATAGCAGACTATACGCACATCTTCCAGGAGCTGACACTGTACAGATGATAGGGTGAGGAGGAAAGATGACTTTGGCAACCTAGCGTTCCTGTATCTGAAATCTTTCCCTTGTTTTGAGTAAATTGCTCTCCCTCTCTCCTCTTTTTTTTATTTTGATGTCAGCTCTTACTTGCTCTAAAACATCACTTTTTTGGGAAGTGATAGGGAAATGATAGTTCAGTCTCCATAGTGTTGTAGGTAATCTCATTTACTCTTGTTTTTAAAAGGAAGGGCTAATTTGAAATGCTGCTAGCACGCTGTATGTAGAAGTCAATTGCAGATATGATTACTCTCGATAATAAGAGGATTACGTTACAGGGAATGATCTGAAGTGGTGAGAACTTTAACACAGTTTGTTTTCTGCTTCTCAAAACACAGAGTAAGGTAGTATCTGGCTGAAATTCAATTTACTTGAGGCTTTTCTATCAGTCACACTACTGTGGGGTTTTCTTCCATATAAATCACATTATAGGTGAGAAATACATATTGCTGCAGTTAACTTTTCTGGTTTTTTTTGAGGAGCAGGATGGGCTGTTTTTAGCAGTGATGGCCTTGCAGGGGCAGACTTCTAGTTCTTCCATTTGGAAATTTGTTTTGTGATTTACAGAACAGTTTTAAGAGTATTAAAATGGAATGTTGCTGATTGGATTTTCATTAATTTGTTAATAAATGTGTATCTCATTCATTAATCCAGACAAAAGAGGTATTACCCACTCTCTGAATATCAAACAGGCAAGTATAATTTAATAGAACTCTAGGATTTTGAGCTGCGATGCTCACAACCTAAGCTGCTATCTCAAGCTTCTAATTCTGTTATTCTTCTGGAAAGCAGAAGGGAGGAAAAGGATCTGGTTTTACCGCTAGAAACTGTTCTCTGTGCTTGCTATTAGAATTACAAGTGTCTTTGTTCAGGAGACAGGAAAAGGAGGATTTTGCCTGGTGAGGTACCATAAACACATTAAATATGAATCATCTTCTAGACTCTTGAAATGCATGAGGGTGTCATGCTGAGAAATGTCATTGTAAGCTGTGCCTGGAGACTTCTTATATGAAATAAATGTGCCTGAAGCTTTAACAAAGCCTTCTACACAATATTTTTAAGCTCCAGTTGCAAGGAGGGATGCTTGATTCTTTTCAGTTGGTTCCTAAAGGTTGAACAGTTTTTTTTGTGTCAACCAAGACACATTGAACAAGTGCTTCCAATGCTTAAAATTCACACTGCTAATTTAAGTCCTTCCTCAAAGGTGTCTTTCTAGTTGGTAGGTCAACACCTTATTCTTGTCTTCTGGGGATGCTTCAGGAGTATTTTCAACCCTGTACTTTAAAGAAGTGTTGCACTTTTGTCTTTTATCTCCAGTAACAGGAATGCTCAAACCTTCTGAACCCCAGTGAAGAAAACTGTTACAGAAGCGTGCTTCTCTGCTTATCATCCGTTCGTTCTTTCTGTAGCAGATCTTGGAATGAGCTTCTTCAGCTCGTTGATGATCTCTTAAGCTGCTCCCCACTTTCCACAGAGGCAAATATATATCTTTCCATATTTTTTGTATTGCTCCCCAGGACAGTATTTCCTGCATCATTTCCATTCTGACAGTTTCCAGTTCTTACCTCAAATTGAACTCTCCACAAAAACAGTGGTGTTCTTGCTGTAACAAAAGGGGAACAGATTTTATGCCACTGAAATTTATTTACTGATCTCTTTTTGCATTCTTCATATTTGGATACAATTAGTCTGTGATGTATTGAATTTTTCTGGCTCCCAAACATCTATAATTGTATCCTGGGAAAATATTTGGTAAATGATGAAGCTTTACCTTTTTGTGGTCATGTCAATTTTGTGCTCCTTTTTAATTAAAAGGACAAACTACTTCTCCCAAACAGACGTAATTGGCTTTTTTAATCAGAGTTGTTATTGAAATACTTGCCATAAGCATTTTTGGTCCTTTTAATTATGAAAATAAGGCTTTGCTTCTCAGTTGCTACTGTAGGGAAACGGATAAAAATACTTGCATCACCTGTGGGGTAGAGGCTGGGTGCTAGGGGGGTATGGGTCATGTTTTCCACTGCCAAGATAAGGCTTTTTCATCATTCTCAAGCTAAAGATTCTAATAAAGCCTCAAAATGGAGATGTGGGGGTGGTTTTTGTTTTGTTGGTGGTGAGGTTTTTTTTTTTCCTGAGTAGCTAGAGTCAGGCTTCTTGATTTTTATTTTTCATGAAAATATTTTGTCAATTTATCGTCCTTCCTGGTGTCATTAGTCAGTTTTTCCTGTTGATACAGAAATAATTACCAGAGATTTCAAAGGGGCTATCAGTGCTGCTACTGATTCTATTAGCCTGGGCTTATAATTACATGTTGTAAACAAATTATCAGAAGAAAAGATTCTTCTTTGTAGTTGGTCTCCAATGCCTGTAAAAACTTCCATTTCTTTGTAGGCTTTTCTCTTCCTCTTCCCACCGCCCTCCCAGTTGGAAATGCCTTCCTGTAATTTCCTAGGAGGATGTCTTCCAGGGATTTCTGTCTGCAGTGTCCTTGCTTCAGTCATGTGTCAAATATTCTTTCTTACAGAATGAATTTAAACCAGATCCTCACGGTCTTTAAAAATGCATCTTCCTGGTGTATTAGTACAGTGCCCTGGCCGCTCTGGCTTGTTAGTGCTAACGTATATGTGAACAAGTTCAAGTACTGCTCCTGGCAATACTGTGTGCCCAAAAGAGCTATGGTGGAGCCGATTGCATTAGCCTGGGAGAGCCGCGCCGTGATTAGGTACGGCTCGGGGCGGTGGAGGGGTTCCTTCGTCGTTCTGAACTGTCTGCTGGGGGGAAGTCATCGCTGGGAACTGCGAAAGAAAAAGATTTCTCTTACTGTTTCCATTTTATGGAAACTTTTTAGACAAGGTGTTCTCTGCAAATTCAGTTAAAACGTTGTAGTTGTATGGGATTGTATGGGTGTCGAGTGCATACCTGCTCCTCTGCACGGAGCAGAGCTTCCTTGTAATTACCTATAAAGGATTATATAGATGTACTCTAGATAATCTCTTTTTTTCTAGATTAAGTTTATTGTCAGTCTTCCTGAATCTCATACAGTCAGTAAACCCAAGTTCCAGAACTGTTCAAACACACACAAGCTATTTTATCATTCTGAGAGGTTTTTATAGCAAATTCTTGCATTAAGTGGCTCCTATTCTTGCATCAAAAAGGCTTGAGAATTACTTTGAGAAGAGAATTCCCTGTTCCTTAATGAATAATGAAAACCCAAGCCAGTGAAAGGCTGAAAGAGAACAATCTTACTGTACTATTATTTGGGCACCTCCTTGCAGTAGCAGCATCGAAGACTTCATGAAGGCTAAGAGGAGTTCTTCATTTCTTAGGAAAAAACCAACTGCGTATGTAAAGAACAGAAGAGTCTGTTTCTCAAATGGAAGTGTTCTTTGTCAGATCCATCAATCCTGACATCATTGTACAGTCACTCTTTTAGGGCAGCAGGCTGTGGAGGGAGCTGAGGAGATGACAGGTAGAGCTTGGAGAGAGCAGCTGAGGGTCCTAGAGTTCTGACTTGCTTGGATGCAGCCGGTTATCGCTCTGAGTGGGGAAGGATCTAAGATACATGGAATTGGTGTGTGAGAGCCACTAACAAAAGTTCTACTTAGATACCTAAACTTGAGTGTTAATTTAATAACGGATGTCGTTTATAACAAAAACAGATTGATTGATGTATTTACCCAAAGTATAATGCACTGCTTGGTTCAGCATGTGAATGTAAGGGGAATTTACACTGTTGGGCTTAATGTAAATTAAATTAACCTACCTATCTTGAATCTGAGTGTTTTTAATAACTGGTGAATTGGATTGCTTTATTATATTTGCTGGGATGCTAGTTTTTTTCTCTATTAATACACTTAACTTGCATTCTAGCTTCGCCATTCAGAGACAGGCATCGAGTGGTGGGTTGTGTGACAGTGTCTGTCAATAGTGAAGACAAATAGTGCCAGAGACACTTAACCCATCCAATCTCACCCAGGGTATAGGTCGGTCTTGTTTTCAGACTTCTTCATAAGTCTCTTTTCTTTCTTTCTTTTCTTGTTATTTTTTTTGTTTTATTTCTAAATAGTGGATTGATACTGATTTGAAACTAAACTTTTTGGAAAAGTTTTTGACATTACACCAGTAATACAAGAAGAAGAAAAGTAGAAACCCAAGTTTGGCATGTGAGGTGTTGAAAGCAGGTTTGCAGCCACTTTGTAAGTTCTGGTTTTTACCTTTAAAACCTTTGGCAACACAAGGGTTGATGGTGGAAATTTTGCACATAGTATCCTTCTGGTTTTGTTCTGAAATTGTTCCTCTGTGTCCAGTGGTTCAAACAAAGCAATTAACATACAAAAGCCTTATCAAGAACATGACACGTTAGATAAATTAGCAAATTTAATAAATGGGTATGCTTCATATATTAAGCTTATACACCACCTAAACCTCACCCTGTGTGGTGAGTTTTCATTTTTGACACTTAATTGTTTTCTGAACATAGCATAGGGGATGGCATGGGATGCAGGCTAGGTTCTGAGAAAAAGGCGAGTTCTCTAATGGCTTTTTGCTAGTCCTGGCTGTTTGTGCACAGGTGGCTGAAAAACTTGTAAACCCAAAAATATCTCCAGTTTATTTGCATTTGCAATCTTAGGCTTTCCAGTCTGGGAAATGACTTGCTTTGCACTGCAGCAGCAATTAAAAAAAAAAAGGCACCAGGACTTTGTTTGTTTTTTTTTGAGAACTTGGTAATCCTTGTTGTATTTAAGGATCTCTTTGGAAAGAATGAACAAGGATTTCAGGATTGGCTCCACGTAAGTGTTATCTAAAGACAATACTCCCTCAATACCACGTAGTGATTTTTTTTTTTCTCTTTCTCCTGCCTTTCAGACCTTTTTTTAGAGGCTGAATGCCTTGTTTGACTTCACAAGATAATAGGATATAGAAATATATGTCATTGCCTTAGTTGCTAACTTGGGAGGTAATAAATTTTCTTTGTACGATGCTTTATGTTATTGAAAAGAAAAAGACTGCACTGATTTGCTCATGGGGATGCTCTTTGCCATGTGTTCCCTTAGTGTCTCATACTATATTAGCCTGTGATTTTTAGCAGCATGCATTTGTGCCACATGCGTGTTGCATCCCTTCTTCCACTGCCTGCTTTTTGGCTGCTTTTTGTTTTCAGAAAGAACCTGAATTATTCAGTCTCTTGGTTGTGAATATAATTCTGTTCACTGCCTGAAAGTAAGGGAAATGTTTGGGAGCAGTAGGCACCTTTTTAGATGTTCTGGGAAGCAAATGTACAAATGACTGGTATTATGAACAACTGGAATTTCAACTGGAAATTCAGTCTTCCTAGGAGTAGTGCGGAGTAATCGGTTAGCTTTATTTGCATTCTGAACTCCAGCACTAACCACTTAGTTTGTCAGATCTTGGTTATTTTCTATCTTTCGTTTACACATTATAAATTGCTTGTTAGCGATGTGTAAATTATGATGTCCAAAACAGAACCAGGACTTCCTTATGCTGAACTGTTTGATATCATTCTGCCTCTCAGAAAAAAAGCTTGTAGGATAGGCAAGAAATTCTGAATTGCTTATTTCACCTACCTTACGTGTTACAGTGATGGCAATTAATAGATTCAGGAGGTTTAGTTTCAACAGTGATCAGAGTTGCTCTAATGTGGAAGTAGTTTTCTTTTCTCTCTCTCTCTCTCTCTCTCTCTCTCTCTTCTTTAATTAAGAAAGAGGAAAAAAACCACCTTGTGATGCTGGTGCACGTTTCATTTATAATACTGTGGCTGCATACTTGCCATAACATGCACTTGGCTTCTATTCAGTGTTGTTGCTCTGAAAGCAATTTTTATTTTGAGGCTGTGTTAAAATATACTCAGTCTTATTTCAAAATGTACGTACTCATTTAAACGATATATTTGTCATTGCAAGCACTGTTAAATTGCAAACAAAAGAGCCACCTGTAACAATTCCCATTAACATGTGTCTAAAGAAAGTAACCTCAAATAAAAGAGATGCTTAAACTGGGAAAGGCGTGTGTATGTGTCCACTCTTAACTTGACAGACCAGCAAACAGGTACACCCTCACACTGAATGTCCACTGGTTATACTTTGTTTATTATCTGCATGTTGGGGAAAACTTCATTCCTTAAAACCAGGCTAGGCAAAATGCTCTCACCTTTTCAAGTTTGAATTACTGAAAACTTTAGAATAAACTTTTTTTGTTTCAAAATGCAGCGTATTCAACCAAGAGATCTCCTTTGGGTATCGGATACGCATGTGTTGTCACTGGCTTTAGAATAATTTGATAAAACAAAATGGGAGCAATGGAAAACATATGGTGGTTTGCTCACTGTAGTAACTTTGTGAATTCTTATTTGGTTGACCCCATTTATTTATTTATTACTTTCAAGGAAGATGAGTTGGCTAAAGGCCTGCAGACTCTGTGAGAAAACATAAATTTTACTATGTTGCTTAGTATTTGCGTAACTTAAAATGTTACTAAAGCAATTACCAATTTATCCCCCAAAATAGATTTTAAATTTATGTATTTGATTGTTCGAATATAGCCAGTTTATTTCATTGGCTGTAATATTTGTCATACTTTCTTACATATTTTTAGTTACAGTAATAGAGAAGACACTGGCCTGCACATGCTTTAAAACACTTGCATGTTTGTGGATGGTAATGGCATTCCCTTGAGCTAAAGGCTAGAGAGAGGTTTTCTTGCCATTACTGTTTAGCTTGATATTGTTTCGATAATCTAATCTTATTGTTACATGGGGGTGTGTCTGATAAATGGAGGAGACTAAAACCAATTTATAGGGGACAGTATTTCTTTCCTTTTTAAATGTATAAAGGAAAAACATACACACACATTCATACACATACATGCTTTTTAACTTCTAGGAAAACAACCTGGAGGAGAAATTGTTTTGGATAGCAATAATGGTAGCAACTTAAATATTGCAAAATGCTGCACCTGAAAATAATGATACCATTACCAGCTCTTTTAGCTTTATACTGAGAAGTATTTTGTTTAGTGATGTATTTATTTTTTTCCTAGGAAAGTGAGGGAACAGTACAGTTGTTGCATTTCTGGACAGGGTATGCATTGAAGCATTACATATGCAGGGTATGGTCAGTGTTTGCCATACCCGTTCCAATGCAGACCTGTGTATGGATTGTCACTTCAAGTTTTTTTCTTATAGGTATTTTAAAAGACCTTTCTAAAACATTCGCAGTATTTGCTGCAAAAAGATAAATCTTTGATACTAATCCATTGGAGGAAAAGTCTTCCAGTTCTAGAGCCCTGCTACCTGGTTCAATGTACGTGGTTATTTGTCAAAGTCTTTGTCCTGGACAGGCAAACGTGAGACGTGCATACACTGCGTTGTACTGTGCATGATACTCAGTTTCATCTGTTAAAAGAAGAATTGATTTTAAATGGGGGAAATATTGCTGTTCAGTAATCCAGTTCTGCAGCATTACTGCTGTGTGCTCCACGTATTCCATTTGCAAACACTTGCATGCAGCATATATGCTGTATGCATGCTGCGTATTTCTCTTGCTTTCTGTTTGAGTGTATAGACGATGAATGGAAACTAATTATATTTTAACAAACCAAAGTAAACATCCCAAATAGCAACGATCTTTCTCAACTCAAAGTGGCTGCAAATCAGCTCCTAAATATTGTCACTGAAATTAATATCTAGATTTAATAGTTCTTGCCAATCCTATAAATGTTTTTGAAAAAAGCATTGCATTAATGCATGATATAGAAAGGATAAATTTGCCGTTAAATTGGAATGCAGTTCGAAGTGACTGAATTCTCCAATTTCAGCCACTATATTTGCCAAAGAACCAACTGGAAAATGGAACTGGTATCATTCATGTGCTCCTGGTTCACTGAGAGGTTCGGGGAAGGGACTTCCTATGAAGATAAAAGCAGAATAGTTTATTGGTAAACTGTAATGACCATGAAATTTTACAATCTGAAATAGTGTAGGTTTACTTTTAAATTCATTTAGCACAGAAAAGCTGTAAGAAACAGTAACGGTTTAATAATTCTTTATCATCAGTCATTGATACCCCTGGTAATCACAAGTAGGCTGATTTATAGGAAGGTTTGCTAAGTTTTGCTGTTGGTTAAATATACATATATCATGGCTGAACATACTTTATCCTGTTACTTTTAAATAGCTTAAACTGGATAACACAGTTCAACTATGTGTAAACCTTTTAGACTTGAGAGATTAATATAATATTTTGGATTTTAAACCAAATTGCAAACAACAAAAAAGAAAACATCATGTTCCTCTTAATAATAGGTATTACCTCTACAACACCGGTAACTGGCTGAAGACACATATTGTCTAATTATGTATATATAGTGTACAATTTGTTTCCAAAATTAGATTATTTCTATGGTTCCAGTTTATTGTGCAAGGTGTGGTCAGCAGCGCAGAAATACAGAAAATCGCGTCTCCCCTCTAGGAAGTTTTAAATCTGAATATAAAATTCAGTTAGTTATTCCTCAGTGAGCTACAGCTGATTTAAATAAATAAATAAGGACCTATGGTTGTCCGTACTGCTTCCTCTCAAATGTTTTAGCCTACATTTTCAGCTGATTTGTCCATTAAAATTCTTCAGTGGAAATGATTATGTTGTTCTCCAGAAATCTTCAGAGTTTCGTTTTAATCATTTAGCTGTCCCTTCATGTTTCTAAACCAGATTGATCAGTGTGACCTCTGGAGAAATCACAATCACATTGTTTAAAATATCCTGCTTAATATGAATTTTTCAGAGGTCTGTCCCAAGCTGTCTCTCTATGCATAAGGGACTCGGCTAATAAAGTCTGAGAGAAATCTGTGTCTGTGACTGAAAGAGTGAAATTACAGAAATTTCATGTCGTCTTGTATGAGCACGTCACCAATATAGATATTTCATCCCTGTTTTGAACCTTCAAAATAAACAGCTATGTCATAGTGACTGATACCAGTTCCATTTTGCCTACCGACTCCGTTGATTTTATATTTTATTTCTCATTTATGATGGAATAATCAGCAGCTCTTTTTCTCATTTATTTTCTCATATTTTTATTCCAGGATTTGCCTCTGAAGCAGGGAGTGTCTGCATTAAAAATGACCTGTAGTTCTCTGCTTCATAGGTTAGAAACTTATTTTAATATTTTGTGGCTAAGCACAGTCCCGTCTTTTTCAAAAATAAAAAATTCCAACAATAAATGGTGTAATTGGCATTGAATGTGGATTATAAGCATTTTGCATTGGGGCTTCCATTATTTTAGATGAAATGGCTTCTACAGAAATAACTAGTCCAGCTGAGGCAATGAAAGCTCTGTTTACTTGCAGCCATTTTTATGAATTAACATTAAGTTTTAAAAAAGTTGATTACCGTGGATCATTCTAAGTCTTATTTGGACATTTCCAAAGTACTGTACTGGCTAGGCTGTATTGCTTTAAGCATTTACATTCTAAAACTTACCAAATTCCAAATATTTGTTGGGGGAAAGAAATCGGTTCATAAATCACTTTATTTCAATGGGACTGCTATAGCCAGCACACAGAGAACCATGTATCTTGTATTTACTTCTGAATTATACACCGCAGATGCTTCTTCAGCTCCTTCCTCTTCCTCCATGGGCGGTGCTTGCAGCTCCTTTACCACCTCTTCCAGTCCTACCATTTACTCTACCTCAGTCACCGACAGCAAGGCTATGCAAGTGGAGAGCTGCTCCTCAGCCGTGGGGGTAAGTACCAGAGGGGTAAGTGAAAAGCAGTTAACCAGTAACACAGTCCAGCAGCAGCAGTCAACGCCGAAGAGACACACAGTCCTGTACATCTCGCCACCACCTGAGGACTTGCTGGACAACAGTCGGATGTCCTGCCAGGATGAGGGGTGTGGATTGGAGTCAGAACAGAGCTGCAGTATGTGGATGGAGGATTCACCCTCCAACTTCAGTAACATGAGTACCAGTTCCTACAATGATAACACTGAGGTGCCACGTAAATCACGCAAACGAAATCCAAAGCAGAGGCCAGGGATCAAACGTCGAGATTGTGAAGAGTCCAACATGGATATCTTTGATGCCGACAGTGCCAAAGCGCCTCACTATGTCCTTTCTCAGCTCAGCACGGACAGCAAAGGCAACTCAAAAGCAGGAAATGGGTTGGTATCTGCTTTTTTTTTTTTTAAAGTTCTATCGCCATATGTAAAACCAAACTAATAAAACTCCCCCTGCCCCCGTCAAGTGTTCTGCTCAGGTTCTCACATAAATCCCTTCCCTTCTCTGCTGTTCCCTTTTGCGTCCTAGCCATGATAAGGTCTCATTAGACTTGTTAGTGTTTATTTAGAAGATAAAGCTAAACTTTCCTGCAACAATTGGACGCAGCACTGACAAGCTCATCTGTATTCTTGTTTATCACTAAAAGATTGCAGAATTCCATTTATAAAATGGCAATGAAAACGTTATTGTATTTAAAAAGAAAGGCAGAATTGGACTGGACGCACCCTAAATCTTAATGTTTTTTGCAGGATTTTATGTGAGGATTTCAGTCTGTGCACTTTACCTGCTTCTGTTTGTGTCTCTCTCTATTTATCAGATAGAGAGAGTGATGGGAGTAGAAGTTAATGGCTTGTTAAGATTTCTCATCATTTAAATTAACACATCCTTTACTTTTTAAAAAAATGTTAAGATGATATGGTGAACCAAAATTTTGTTTTTTCTTGTGAATTCACTTCTGTATTTGATTTTTTCAGAAATAAATCTCTAATCCTGTTTCTCTCTGTGCTTCTGGGTTGTGTGCATGCGTGTGTCTGTACGTGGGCACGCCTGGGTGGTGGTCTCTCATCTCTCCCACTTCACACTGTTCACTAAATGCATTTCAGTAGTTGCTTAAAGAGGAAAAAGTCCATCAGTTTACAATAGTATGTTGATACATTTTTTAAATTTTATTTTTTAACTTGTGGCTTCTTTAGTACTTTTAAGGTGGATGGTCAAGTGGATAGATTTGGCTTTTTTATTTTGGTTGTTTTTTTGGGGGTAGGGGGTGTATTTTGTTTCTGTTTTTATGTATGTGCTCGCAGTACGTTCTAATGTTCATCACAGTAATGGTGAATATTAAAATTTGACTGATGGGGGAAAGATTATGAACTTCTCATATTCCAAAGGGAAAGAGCCTGGAGTCTGTATTCCCAGGGTCATTGCAGTTCCATACTTAAAATTTCACTGTGAGAAAGTGATTCTGAGAAACTCTCCAGAGTGTGCTGGTCTGGGTACCGCGCCGGGAAAAGCCGAGCTGGTCGGTACCAGGAGCGTTGGCTCTGCTGCCCGCTCCGGTCTCCTCGGACCTCTGGGTCTTCTGGTCTCTCCTTACAACAGCCACTCTAAGCTGGACCACACTTGTCCAGCATCTCTCGTTTTCACCAGCTGAAATTGATAATAAAGTAAAACATTAGCACATGGTAGACCCAAAGAAGCAAATTAGCATATGTAGAGCAGCTGCTTGGAACTAGAAGCTGCCTCCACCAAGCAGAAAGGAGGTCAGGCTCTCCCTTACAAAGGGAAGAAACTTTATCGAAAGGCAAGAACTGTGTGACTGTAAATGTGATCTCTGGACAGAAAGGGGAGATTTAGTAAACTCTGGAACCATATGTACGATCTCAATCTAAAACATCACAAGACTGTAACATTCTTAATGGCTAACCAGTGAACGTTCATCGGTACTGTCAGCAATATTCTGTGAACGCAGGGGTAGATAAGCATAATTTTTTTCCTAATGTGTTGTATACAGGCTAGATTGAACTGCAGCAAAACTCTTATGTAACAGAATTGTCCTTTTAAATAAAAGCTCTGGGATAAGAAATGGCCACAATACTAGAAAACTTAATTTTGCAGTTGGAATATGGAGATTTAGCATTACAAATCTAGGTCACAGTAGTGACTTTTTTTTAACTTCCCGGCCTGATGGAGTTCAGCCAAGGGAGTTCATTTACTTTTGGCTTTAAGAAAGGAGCAAGGAAAGCACCCTTGCTAATTTGTGAAGTGGAAATAGCATTTGCCTCAAAAGTGACTTCTTCCTAGCTTTTAAAAACAACTGACTAGAAAAAGAATATATTCCTGTGGAAACTGTTGGAATTTGTGAAAGCCTTTTTAGAAACGAATGAATTGATGGTGATGTGGGGCAAAGAGTCTCAGGTCTCCAACATCCTCGGTCTCACTTTCACTGTCAGGTCTTCACTGGGAACAGCCCCGACGCCAGTGCAGGACCAGGCGAACCTTAACTGATGAAATCTGTTCTAATAGAATCATGGGGTTTGCCACTTATATTTCTGTTTTGGGAAAGAAGTGCTAGCTTTAAGGAGATGTTGTCTGGTAACAATTAAGTTAGTTGTTTATAATTAGGTAATTTGAGAAGAAAGACCACTGAGAAGTTCTGGTGGAGGCTTTACAATTGCTTTCAAGTTCAGCTAATCTGATTGAAAGTAATGATTACTTTAGGTTTCTAGAGGGAAAAATTTCAAAATAATTGTTAGGCAGCATCTCTTCACATAAATATCACAACATATAAAATATTAGTATGTTGACAATTAAGGTAACTTGGGTTTTAAGAGTAAAGTAATGCCAGGAAAACGTAGAGTTGTGTTGGAGAGGCCAAAGTGTTAATGTCATACTGCTAAAACTTTGTGCTCCGAGTCTTCGAAGTGAATTTCATTTTGATGGCTGCCTCTCTAATGCTTCCCTTCAAAATTCAATAATATCTCAGTCTCCTCGATTAATTTATGGAGGTGGAAAGCATGACAAGGCCAGGCTAAGCAATCCATGTGATGTCTTTACATGGAGCATTCTCTGGTGACGTTACCGTGCCCAGCCTGCTGGGTCCCAGGCACAGCGTTTCGCATAACGCGGTGGTGTTTGCAGTAGCTGAGGTTGCTCGGTGTTCCTTCCCGCGTTCCCTGTGGGAAGCTAAGAGATTGTAGCTGTGTGATCTAAAATTCTGAGTAAGAAAAAGAGAAGACTTTCACTGAAAGTCCATTGGAGTTATGTCCTGACAGGAAGAATAGAGAAAGAGATTATCTAACAAGCTTGAATTTGATTAGGGGTTTTGCTTAACTTGTACAGAAGCGAAGAGCATAGTGGTGTTAATTACAGTTTATTTAGTGTATCGCAGGTTTTGTATATGCTACATTGAAGAAGAATTTTGTCCCTTTTATTTTCCTAAAAGAAGGTATGTTTTTACATAGCATTTCTATTTTTTTAAACAGCCTGTTTGTGGCAGAGTAATGGGGACTCCTTGGCAGAAGGAGTACTCTCGCAGTCTTCCATACCCTCTGGATCCTGCCTCTCTGCTGTTACTGGGTTGAAGACGAGCGTGCAAGGCAGCCAGGGCTGCTCTGGGACGCGCGCTGGGCGTCCGTCCCGGGCTCAGCTGGATGAGCAGGAGGCTTGCTGGGCAGTCCCATGCTGAAGTGGTTAACCACGAACAGAAAGACATGAGTGAAATTCATACAAAGCGCAGACCTCGTAACAGCTCAGCAGTGTCCGTTTTAACCCTTTGTTACATATATTAAACGGTTTTGGAAGGTTTAGTAGAAATAAGAGCGTGACAAATAGGACTTTCAGGGGTATGAGATGTGGTGGAATCAGGGGGCAAAGTGCCCGACCTTCCCTGGGGCAGGAGAAGGCCCTTCTGCAGGAAGAGTGCTGGGCCAGGCTGTGCAGGAGCAGGGGAATGGCTTGGAAGTGTTTGCGTACGACGTGGCCTTGTGCTGTTCGTTGCACAGTAGGCGTTTTAGGAAAGGTGCCGATGCGTTTGTTAGTATAAATCATCTGGTAACTGGGAAGAGAACACTATGGGTTACTCCAGCCTTCAGGTTAGTGAAAAACTCATGCAGTGGCAAAGCTCTCGGTAAACTATTTTGAAGAAAAAGCTTTTTTTTCACCCTCCTCCCTGAGAAAAAATCCTGGATGAATTACTTCCGTATGTTGCACATTGGAACAGGATTTGTTTTTTAGGCAATTCGCACCTGTTACTTTAAACTGCTTCCTGTAGAGTCATTAGCTGTTAGAAACTACTTTTTCATAGTAAAAAAGAATATTACATTCCACATAAAGTCAGTGAGCCCTTTTTCTGCCTGTACCATTTGCCATGGCATGTTTACATTTGCTAGTGTTAAACGGGTTTATTAGATTTCAGTTCAGGATCCTTATACAAAGCTGCTCTGTATAAGATCAAGATTTATTTTCCATTGTGCTTTAAAGTGAACACAAAATCGATCACGTGATGATATACTTTGGAGGGCTTCCTCATTCAGGTTTTAATTATGGAACTGAACACAAGATACAGTACATCTTAAGGTACGCACCTGGAAAGAAACAGTTTTTGCATACACCGCAGATTTAAAATTGGTGCAATGATGTCAGAGCTTTTTACCATAACTAATTTGGTTTTAACATAAATCTATCAACCTCTTTTGACAGAAATTGGTATTTGTGTTTGCATGGATATGCAAGTTCAGGCGGAGACAGGCATGAGGCTGTTTTCCTATTTAAAGAAGTATCATTTAACCTTAAATCCATTCAGTGTGTGTGTGTACATACGTATATTTGTTACAGAAGTGAAACGGCTTATTCAGATAATATCAGGCTGTATCGTATACTATGGAAAAGCAGGTTATGAACTGCCTTCTGTTTGTTAACAGAGTGTAATGCTAATTGCTTTTCCCTTCCTTTATGTTTACTCTCTGAAAAGCGGTTCCTATTTGCACTGGATGGAGGAGGCAGGGAAGCACCGTTCCTCTTCATCCTGCAGGTTTCCTTCTCTGTCAGAAAGAGAATTCCAAAGTTTGCTCTCAACTATAAATCTTCTGTCCGTTAATATACACTCTTTTATCTTTTTAGCTTTTCTGTGATTTAGTTTGTTTTTATTGGGGAGCTGCTTATAACATCTTTTTAATGGTCTGCTTTGACTTCCCAGAGCATCAGAGAACCAGAAAGCAGCTGGAGGGAAGAAGACCCCAATGTTGTGTGGTCAGTATCCGACCAAGAGTGAGGGGAAGGAGCTGAAGATAGTGGTACAGCCGGAAACCCAGCACAGGGCTCGTTACCTGACTGAAGGCAGCCGAGGCTCAGTGAAAGACCGGACGCAGCAAGGCTTTCCAACTGTAAAGGTAGGCTGTTTAGTGTTAGGTGATACGGGGACTCCTTTCCAAGGGGTGCTTCAGTAGAATGGGAGCTGCTTCAGTTCAAATAGGCCTAGATTCTCTATTTTTAAAGGGAAGGGGGCAGCCTTTGCAGTCTCCTTGCGGTAGAGACTACTGTAGCTCTTCTTGCAGGTCACAAGAAGTCTATTTGCATCACAAAGTTACAGGAGGAAGGAAGCTTTATGTCAAGGCAATGGTACGTCATCTGTGATGCATGTCCTGTTAGACTACAATTGTACAGACTGTGTAAATAGGTAGACACTTGAAGCATACAAAAATAGGACAGTGAAATGCTGTAACTGTTTGATTGCTGATGGCAGCGGGTCATCATTATGCCTTATTGGTAGGGACATAAAATGAGGTTTCATTTAAAAAAATAAATTGAAAGTGGTTTTTTTGTTTGTGTTTTGGTGTTGTTTTTTTTTTTTTTTTTTTTTTTTAAATAAGAAATATCTGAATCCACATATCCAGTGTCTGTCTTTCAAGTACAGTCATAAAGGTCTAACTGAGGTGTACTTTATGGGTCGTACTGCTCAGTACGGTTAGCAGTGGTGAAGTACATGTGGATTAGTAGAACTGGAGAATGGGGGGAAGAAAAGAGGAAGCAGTTGTATGCACGCTTAACAAATGCAGCCTGCTTCCTGTATAGGCTTTGATGCCTTGAAGTTTAGGTGTTGATGGTCACTTGCTCTGAGGCAGGGATGAGCGAGCAGCACTCGGGACTGAATGGTGTCCTCAATCCTTCTGATCAAGGGGAAGGCTCTGGATAGAGCAGATGCAGTCAGGGAGCCAGGGCCTGGCTGCAGAGCTGGTTTCTCTAGCAAGCATTTAGCTGCTTTGTTTGTCGTGCTTCATTTGGAGGGGAGAAAAGGACAACTGATGTAATTCACCTTACTCAAAGAGGGGAAAAATTGTTCATGATCAGGCTTGCTAGCCTGGTGAGGAGGGCTTTACTGTAAGTTCGTCAGAGGACGGGAACCAAAGCCCTGAAGGGAAGGAAGAGCTACAAATGGAGGAGAAACACAAGGAAGAAGGCTACAAAGAGGTCTTCCACATTCCTGCTCAAAAGGGAGGACATTCAGAGGCTGTTCTCCAGTGACTGCACACTAATGCACAGAGTGTGAATTTGCAGGTCTTGTTTCTTCCCTTGTGTAGTCACAGGGCTGTGACTTGACTGGAATCGCAGAGACTTGGGGTAATGTACATGGCTGGAATGCAGTCGTGGATATGCAGCAGCTGTTTAGAAAGAAGACAGGACATGATGTAACATAAGGACCTCCAGCATGAAATTGGAGAGTGGCCTGTTGAGATCAGAGGAGGAAGGAGGCTCAGGGATAATGTTTTGGTATGTGTTACAGACTGCCCAACTGAGAAGATAATAGATGATGCTTTCTTTAGGTAACTAACAGGAGTCTCCTGCTCTCAGACCTCTCTCATTGTGAAAGGTTTCAGCCATCTGTCCATCTGCAAGGGTAGCTACATAGCCTGGTGGAAGCAATCTGAGAGCTTTAGGCCTGTGCTCATGAAGGTTTCCTAATGCAAATGGTAGAGAGGCTTACCAGGGGTAGTGCTGTACTTCACTTACACAGAGATAAACAGAAGAACTGATGTCAAATATCATCACAAAAGTTGCAGCGACCACAGTGTGAATGTGAGAGTGGACACCGAACGGAATACGAGCCAGCATTGCACACTCATTGGAACTAAAGCAAATGGCATCCTGGTTATATTGGGAGGAGTGTGGCCAGCAGGTCGAGCGAGTAGACAACTATATTTGTTATCATACAAATAAGAGAGATAAAAGACATTTCCTTTCATACTTTTTCAGAGTTATGCTACTTTGAGAAAGCAGCAAAGCAGTTCTCAATCGAAACTAATTTACTGGGTCCACAAAGAAATGTTTGTTTATGACGCAGCCCTTAAAATTTGTGCTGACTACTGCTGACAGAGTACAGAAGTAGACTTATCTTTAAAGTCCTGTTCAACAGTGTTAGAAACATCTCCAACAGTCTACTCAGTCCTCCTGAGTAATGTAGAAATGCAGTAAAGTTTCACAAGAAAAGAATCCATTCATATAGTCCAGTTGCTATGGTGATTTAGTGCTCATTTATGTGAATTTTCTTAATGGGCCTTTGTTCATCTGAATTTCCTTTTAATTCCTTTCCCAGTTACCCTTTAGCACCCATCAGTGAAAATTCTGTTTGGAAGAATCTCGTGTTACTGAATTCCTGGAAGCTCAAGCTTGCTGAACCAGTAGGCAAATTAGTTCATAGCCTGCATATAAAAGTCTGCCAGGGCTGGACAGACAAAACGAGTCAGTGGATCTTCAGGAAATCTGAGCTAGTGGAAAAAAATATGTAAAGGACAAGAGGGCTTTTTGTTTTGTTTGGGTTTTTTTTGGGGGTGTTTTAAAGATGGGGAAGAATAGTGTAAAAATGTTGCTAGTTCAGTAGAGACCTCGTGCTTGCTCTTCTCTGGCAGCACCTGCGACGGGCAACCATGCAGATGCATCACTCTTAAGCAGACTGAGGAGGAGAAGCAGGTTCTGTGGCCGTTTAAAGGAAACCATGTTACTTGATGACTTAGAACTAGAGAGTCTACAATCAATATGCAACATTAAAATTGTATAAACAAACCTTAGTCAAGTGACTTGTCTGGCAAAAGAAAGATTATCCTGAACGCAAAGTGTCAGCGGAGGTGTTCCAGCCATCAGTAGCAGATTTTCATGTGTTGCTGCTAGCGGTATGGCAAAGCTGGAGCAGTTACCATCCAGATGATGAGAGGTGCTCTTGTACACCTTTCATATCCTCTTCTAACAAGAACAGCGGGGAAGAAAAGCAACACCGGTTAGCTGTGGTGATGCTGTTTCTAGCCAAGGAGACCTTGGTGACATGACACAAAGACTGATCCTTCAACTTTCCATGTAAAAGAGATTCAGTGGTAGAATATCAGAGTACCCTTTACTCCTCACTTCCTTTTGATAACCTTTTTGATTCCCTTTGATAACCTTTGATAACCAATGAGTGAAATTAAGTCCTCTCGTTGGCTGTTTTCATAGTCTCTTGTTTATTCACGCTCTCTTGGCTTTTGAGCTCTTTGATATGAAGTATACCTGTTAGCCTGTGGTTCATGCCTGGGAGCCTGTACTAGGCCACCTCCAGAAATCTTTGGGCTTTGCCCATCATAACCCACCTACCTGCTGTAAGCTAATCGCTCCTTTTGGACATGAGGAGCGTACTAGGATTTTATCAGTATTTGCTGATTTTTTTTTTTTCTTTTCTTTTTTCAAACTTAAGAACTGTAGAACTAAATTGTCCAAGTATGTCAGGGACTAATCCCCTAAGAGATCCTCTGGAGAATTCTGCTCTCATTTGAATCTCCTCACTAATAAAGATTGAGCTTCTTTCTACAAGTGTTGACTGGGCTTCCAGGCCTAGGATGAAACATAGCATTGTCACCCAGAAATCCTCCAGCAACAATTGTGGCTTAATGAAAACATTAAAAATATTTGTTTTAGCTCCTCCTAGAATGCTGTGGCAAAGAATTTCTATCTCCGGCCTGGGAATTTGGCAGCGATCTAGTGTTTCTTTTTACTTGCAGTATTTTTCTTCTGTTACCTAAAAAGAATGAGAGGTTACTTCATAATACAACGTCCAGGTTTACTTCAAGACTTCTTTTACTTTTAAGTCAGAGTATTTTTAGTGTGTAGCACCACAGTGGGATTCCACTAATAAAAAAAGCGTTAAAAGGACACAAACCCTTTCATGCTAGGATGTCGATGTTATAAAAATGAATGCATTTTTCACTAACGTGCTGGGATAATTATGGCTTGCATACTGGATTGCAGGAGGACTGCTAAATCATTATGGGAAATGTATGTCTGACCTGCTTTTATTTATTAAGTGTTTCAGTGAATCCTAACACTGTTCATAAACTTTAAGTAGGAGATGTCAAGTTGCCATTTTTATTTTTCTTTTGGTGTTTGAAGGAAAGCTAGATTTGCATGGTTGGACCATACAATCATTCATTCTGTTCCTCCCTCTGCTTTCCCCCTCGTCCTGTTCTGACTCATCCAGCGGTTTTGCAAGTGTTGGACAATTTTAATCTGGTTTCACAAAGATTGCAAGGTGTGGCTGGTGTGAAGATGGGATCCTAGAAGCATAGCATGCTAATTGATTGATTGGCATGCACATACTGACCAACAAATTCTCATCAACTTTGGAACCAGCCACAGCAAATGTTCTCTTTCTCAGCTGACTGGTGGACGTAGATGCTGGGGGGGAAGGAGGATCCTGGGAAGAGATGGGGAAATGGTCACGGTTGGGGTGAGAGTAAGGGGTCGTAAGAGTCCTGAAGGTTGGAGTTGGGATAATTCTGTGTGAAGATAGATAGGATTCAGGCTGGTTTTAAAATAAAATAATAATAATTTAAAAAATCGTTTCACCTGTTTATTGCATGACTGACTTATCTCTTAATGGAAGAACAAATGACAGATAAAAAATATTAGCATTTTCTTTATAAACTAGATGAAAAGTTGTTGTTCCTTCTTCCCTTAGGATTGTTTCCAGCAAGACTGGGAGCAGATTCACTTCAAATTCAGCTGCATAAAATATTTCCTGTTTTAATTAAGAGGCCTTGCTGGCCAATTGAAATATTTAATTTGTGTTGCCGTGTTTCAGCTGGAAGGTCACAACGAGCCGGTGGTGCTGCAGGTATTCGTGGGTAACGACTCGGGTCGAGTGAAGCCGCACGGGTTCTACCAGGCCTGCAGAGTTACTGGGAGAAACACTACTCCCTGTAAAGAAGTGGATATAGAGGGGACTACTGTTATCGAGGTCGGACTGGACCCAAGCAACAATATGACACTTGCGTGAGTAGCTTTTTTTTTTTTTTAATGTTTTCATTTATTAGCTTGTTTTCAGAAACTGATTTTCCTTTTTCGGTTGGATTGGTTAGGTGTTGGAAGTCTGGAACGTGTTGGCACACACCAGGCACTTAGTGAAGCTACATGTATAAGAAAAACTTACATTGCATTCTCAGTTTGCGTTTATTATACTTAACACTTAATCTAGTCTTTCCTAAAACTATCAGTTAACTTTGTTACATTTAGTTTCATGTTCTGTTTGAACAATAATGTGCATATTCAAGCATTACGTGACCTGTAAACTGGTCACGGGCTCTGCTGGTTGTCTTGTCTTTTACCAAGTATGGAACTGCTGATCAGAAGAGGGAAGGAGAATATCAGCATCTTCAGATCCCTTTAGGCCCAAAAGGCTGGGAGTTGTGGGTAGTGAGGCTAAACTCTGGCTTTTCTCTCGCTTCGCTTGTTCCATTTCTCTCATTTCCGCCAGATAGTCCTTTGTCACGGAAGCCTCCTGCTTTGCTGTCTTTCCAGAGCTTGTCTGGTCTGTAATGTATAGGCAACGTTTTGGATACAGTGTACGGATGCATGTAGGCAGTGCACGGCTGCTGCTGAGAAGACATGCGCTCTGTCTGATGGCAGTAGTTAACTGCAGTAGATTTTTGAGCAAGTGGCCTCATCGTCCTGTGTGGTTTAGATCTCCCAAGAAACTTTAGATATAAGCAATTCCCTAATAGGCTTTTCACATGTATCTTAATATATAGAAAGGGAGTGATCTTCTTTCAAAATATTCTTTTCAGTAGAACATCTTTTAATGGGTATGTGGTTGAAAGCTGCCACTCTTTACTTAGAAGCTTGTCTCGTTTCAAGAGAAGAAACGTTTCTTCAATTTACAGTGTCCGCTTCTTGAGCAGGATAATACAGTTTGCTAATAGTCTGAATCAATTTGATTTTTTAAAATATAAAATATATTCCCATGATAAGTTTGGAAACTGTCTCTTAGAAGGTAATTTTATAATTGTCCTCAAGTGTTAATGTGAAACTATATAAGTACAAGATACTAGAAAGATGAATTTGGAATTACCTAGGAGGAAAAGTTTCACCTAGGCTGTTTTCTCAAAAGATACCTTCATGTCTCAAAAGAAATTATTCTAGTATTTCAGTGATGCTATGCACCTCTCTGTTAATGGTAATGCCAGTGCCGCCTTCTGAATCACACTCTCCCCTCCTCTCTGCTCCCTGGCTGTTGCTTGTTGGCCCTGATGCAGCACAAAAATCTGTTCTACTCAAATTAGATATCAGATGGTCCCTCTACTTTTTGGATGTAGGGCCTAAGATCCTGGTAAATTTACAGTATTCTTCTTCTTAACACATCAGGCTGTGTTTGGGGTTTTTTTTGTTTGTTTGTCTTTCTTGAAATAATTTTTGCATCTCGCATGTCTTTCTGAAAGTTAGCACTGCATCACTCTCTCACCCTGGCCCTGTATACATTTCCCGTAGGACCACAGTTATGGTATGACGTATGTATCACTTCCAAGTTCCACTGAGCGTAAAAAATAATATGACTACAGTAAGTTTTCTTCTACTACTGCTTTAAGTGAATGCAGAATATTTTGTAGCAATAATCTTACAAACCCAGATCTAGCCCCAGGAATGGAAGAATGAAGATCGGTGATTGTAAATTGAATGCTTACCAGAATTACTTTGTTACATTGCATTTTCTGGTTTATTCATACTACTTTCATATTCCTTCCTTCCATGTTTCATCATCCAAATTATGTAGGGATGAATTGAAAACTGGGCTGTATAATGAGAAGAGTCATACAGAGATTTAATGTAAATAAAACCCCCCTAGTAATATTTCAGTAATTACTTCAAGAGTTTTGACTTTGTGGCTTGTGTAACTAGTCGAAAGATTATTAAAGATGCCGAACTTCTTAAACTCTATTAAACTGTCAACTATTTTGTGTTGTTAGGGTTGATTGCGTGGGAATACTGAAGCTGCGAAATGCTGATGTTGAAGCTAGGATAGGGATTGCTGGTTCCAAGAAAAAAAGTACACGTGCTAGGCTGGTATTTCGTGTTAACATCACTCGCAAAGATGGTTCAACTTTGACTCTTCAGACGCCTTCTTCCCCAATTTTGTGCAGTAAGTATCAAAATAAAAAGTTGGTATTGGAGGACTGTGGATTTTTAGTGCGATTGCCCTAATCCCCCCAATGTTAATCTCTGATTATTTCAGAACCACTATGGCTAAGGTCACGTGGATTGATTTCTGTTTGGGGTGGGGTGTTAGTTAAATGACTGACCAGTATTTACAAGTAGTTAAAATTTCTATTAAATGAATTTTTGCCTTTTAAAAGGTCAGAATTTTTGTCATGATTGCTTTGAACTTACTGTATGACTTTTTTGATACAGGTTTTAATCTCTTCTGTATTGTCACAGTCATCTGTCAGCTTTCAGTGATAGAAAGGATTTCTAATAAGTTTGTAAGCATGGCTCTTCACAGCTGTGGTAGTTTGTTGGGCCAGAGGCTGAATCTGTTCTGGTTCAGTGCAAGAATTAAACTTTTTATAGCTCTTTATTAAAATGCTCTGTTTAGCATTGAGCACAGATGGCTGCATTGACTGGTTAGGTTATACCAAACAACAGGGAAAACGAAATCAGAGGAGGCTGCAGTACATCAGGGGCTGTGTGTGCGTCTACAGGCTGTAGTGACTGCCAGTTACAGGGAATTCTGCTCATCTCGTCCAAGAGACGAGATAGGGAAATGTGTTTAATACAGCTGTTGATGGGATTATTGATATTTCTTGATGAACAAGACGATAGGAAAGCTTTTTCTTCATGTGTGGAACATAGTATGATTATGCAAGCCTCCTGGGCACTTGTGTTGTGCTCTTTCCCTTGTATAAAAAGAAGTTAGTGTGTGGTGGTGTGTTTGTTTTTTTTTTTTTTTTTTCTTTTTTTCTAAGCACTGTCAGTACCTATTGTGTCAGGGCTCCTATTCAACTCATCAGAAACTGCAGCTTTGTTGCCAGGGAAAGAACAGATTGGAAGAGGAGATAATTAGAAACATGTGAGCTTCCACATCAGATACCACCATGTGATTCCAGTGCTGCAGGCAACAGGCGATTTGGCAGATGTGCCATGTAGCCCATCTCTCCTTCCAGTATTCTGCTCTCACAGAGAATCCCTTGGCAAGACTCGGGGAGAGCAGGAACCTGCGGAAAGCCTGGAAAGGCTGCTAACCAAAGAGGTGTCACTGCTGATGCAGGGGAGGACTCTCCTCCTCCCTGCAGCCATGTTCTGTGCTTTAGGCAATAGTTTGACATTTGGGGTGCTCTTCCAGAAAGGTCAGCTTGAGGTGTTCCCATCCCTCTTTTTTCCTCCTCCTGCCACTTTTCGCTAAATCTTCCTTTTTCCAGTGGTTTTTAAAGTGGTGGAGTTCTCGGATTTATGCATTTATGTTGTTGGAAAATAAATAAGTACATTTGCTAGAAATACGGTTGTCTCGGTAGCACTGTTCCAGCCAGTATAGCATTGTAGTATCTGATATTAATTTTCAGATTTAAGAAAAAAAGCATTTTCTATAAAATCTCCAAAAGCTATTTCTGTATACATTTGGTTTGTATCATTATTTACTGGTTAAAGATAAAAATATTTAAATCATAGCAGAAATGGGAATGGAAATAATCTGATGTTTTCTTAAACACATAACAATCCAAAACTTGCTATTGTAAGTAGAAGCTGAGAGTCTGAGGTGTTTTAGAGACCGATTTTAAAATAGGCTGTTTAGCTAAAAAAGCTGTATTTGATGCACTTCAGCTTAGCTTATTGGTTAGGCTGTTTCAGTATTGGTTTATGAGGGTTCTTTGTAGTCTTCGTTCTCTGTTTGTTGAATGCATCTATTTATACCCGTAACACTAGGAGCTATGTTTTGAGATACGGGCAGTGAGTAAAAAGCAGAGTATGTGCGAATGATGACATGCTAAGGGACATTAGAAGAAAAGGAAGAAGGAAATGAAAGTTATACTTCCATAAATAAAGTTCTAAAAAATATACAGTAAGGGGTAAATTGGTTTAGTTTTTAGTGAGCTGGGTTTTGATCAGTTGATAAGAAAATCTTCCTAATTGTCTAAGTAGCTACAAGATTGCCCAGGAATTTTTTAGCATCTCCATTGCTGGAAGTCTAAAACAAAGAAACAAAATACTCTGGTTAGACTTGTGGCTGAGGAATGACGTGGGTAAAACTGATCATGCTGTAAAGGTTGAGAGGGGAATTCTTGAGGCTCTTTCCAGGATTCTGTGCTTCTGCTGTCTTAACTTACTCCAAAGTTACGGTGACTTGCAGTAGACCTTAGCCAACCAAATAGTGTAGGTACATATATACTGGCTGATCAATATGGCATAAAATTTTTGTTGTTTATTAAGTTATTTGTTTATATAAATCATCTCCTTGAGCACATTACATCTGGTTTGTTTGCTACATCTTGTTACAGATGTGTACTGTACCTTCTTATAATAAGGTTTACATTTTCACTCATCAGAGCCTGTTTATGTTGTTTTATAACTAATATTGCTGTCAAAGTTGCAATAATGTTCCAGAAACTGTAGGAAAGACATTAAGTAGATGCAGGCCCTTTATTTAAGTTCTACGTTTTAAATAGGCTTTGTTAACTTGTTAGCAAACCTAAATCCAGTTACTCTCTTCAGAAGTTCATGTGCCTTGAGCGTATTTAGTAGTTGCGTAATGGTTGCCTAGGAACCTGCTGCAACAGTTGTAGAAAAATCTGTTCTGAGAGGTCATTAAATAATTTTGAGTGTTACGGTATGTATGCTCTTCTATGTAGTGAGCCCAGAGCATGCTGCTATTAAACACTGAAAGTGGGCCACGTTAAGTGCAAAGCACAAATACAAGCTTAGGCCACTAGGATTCACCACTAGGTGAATAGAAAAGGCGGTTGAGAAACCTTTATTAGAAACTGGAATTATTTTATAACGTGTTAAATGTGACCAAGTCAAAATACATTATTTTAAAATGTATGTCTGTATTCAAATTGGTTTTTGTGCTCATTTTCATTTAACACACATGGTCTAATTCGATTTATGCTTTAAGAAGCATAGAAATAGTTTGCAGCAAACACAATTTGTAATATGTGTTATATAAATCATCATGTGAATCTCTGGCTGAAAGGCAGAGGTTTCCAGGCATGCGTGTCTGTAAGCCCCATGCTCTTTGCTAGTTTATAGGATATAAATTGCTATAATCCCCGACTACAGAGATGTGACTCTTGCAAGGATTCGTGTTAGCTGAAGTATATAGGTCTAGAAAGTCATGGAATCATAGAACGGTTTGGGTTGGAAGGGACCCTAAAGATCATCTAGTTCCAACCCCGCTGCCATGGGCAGGGACACCTTCTGCTAGACCAGGTTGCTCAGAGCCCTGGGTCAGTTCTTGCACCAGCCAGAAAGCTACGTCATGTAAAAAAAAAAAATTTGTAAAAACCCAGGTAATATGGGAATTACTACTTCTACCCTTTTGCATAGCAGAACAAAATTAGCTTCATTAAAAATGTTTTTATGAGCTTAAGGATAAATTTGAAGGTGTGCTTCAGCTGTATCTAAGGGCTGGTGCGTTTGCTTATCACTCTCTATGCCAGGAAATTACGGAACCAAATTTTCTTCTCTCCTGAACACGTCTTGAGCTTTAGTTCAAACACTGAAAGTTTCATTTTGAAGATTTAATAAATGCAGGAGAAAAGGGAAAAGGTTATTAGTGGTTCATTTACCTAAGTGTGATTTTTATGAGGTCATTGCATTTAGTGAGGAAATAATAGAAACTGTTTTCTTCTGAAAAGTTTTGTCATGAATAATATAGTA
Source organism: Mycteria americana (assembly GCF_035582795.1). Taxonomy (NCBI): domain Eukaryota; kingdom Metazoa; phylum Chordata; class Aves; order Ciconiiformes; family Ciconiidae; genus Mycteria; species Mycteria americana. The sequence continues at coordinate 49,084,188 of NC_134372.1, forward strand.
AAGGAAGAAGCTCAGGAATTGTTTTGTTCTTTCCTTTATAATCTTGTAAGTAAAAGCTTTTTGTTTTGGATGTTGATATTTTCTTGATTTCGAACTATGTGTTGTTTGAATTGCAGCTCAACCAGCAGGAGTTCCAGAGATCCTAAAGAAAAGTCTGCACAGTTGTTCAGTGAAGGGTGAAGAGGAAGTTTTTCTGATTGGCAAGAACTTTCTAAAGGGAACAAAAGTGATTTTCCAAGAGAATGTTTCTGGTTAGTGTGAAAGCAGCAATGGCTTGGGGTGCTGAAGAGAGCATGTTTGGGTTAACGTCGGTTGATAAAGTTTAGTTGTAGAGAACAAACTGAGAAGCAGAATCAAAGCAATTACTAAAATAAATTGCTTTATATGGATGTGCAATAAATTATGCTTTTAAATTTTCATTTAGATGAGAATTCTTGGAAGGCAGAAGCTGAAATAGACATGGAATTATTTCATCAGGTACTTCTGTATTATTATTATTATTATTATTATTATTATTATTATTATTACAAAAAAACCCCAAACCTCCAACTCTGTTTCCAAAGAAAAATTGAATAAGCCTTTCCCTCTTCCTGTGCATTTCTAGAGATAATATTCCTTTTCTTCAAATAAGTTCTTTAGTGAGTCTGGTAGAATATCATTGTTTTGGGTTTACACAAGTATAATTGTTCAATTTCTAGTTGAGAGCTTATACACTGCGCTCCTACTGTGGTATCTGAACTTGGTGAGCAAGTCTTTGCCCTTACATACAATGTAATTCAAAGGCCTAATACAGTTTTCCCAGTAGCTTTCCGAAGGACACATTAGATTACTACTGGGTGGAAATATATTGTGTGTACGCCGTAGTCTATACCTGGCTGAATTTCTGGTCCACTTTGAAATGTTTTGCAAAATATTTGTTTATTCTTTTTAACACAACTAAGTGTCTTTATGGACTATTGGACTGAAATGAGAGAAATTTAGATGTAAATGATGTCTGAGAAATGTCATCTTGCTCCCACCTCTGGAGGCAGTATTCCATGCATGTGCTGGTAGAAATGATTTCTCACTTCTAGTGGGATAGTTGGGGAATAGACAGCCTGTAGATCACTCATTGCTATTACTGTTGATGAATGATTGCAAGCCTATTTTTTGATGTCTGCTCAGTGTTAAATCCACTTAAGTGTAACATGAAACTGCGTCCTCCATCTGTTCATGCTGAATACAAAGACCTGATTCAGCAGAACAGTGAAGTGTCCGAGTCCAGCAGACTTTGATGGCAAGCTGATTGCAGTTCAGTAAGGCATGTTAGGCATAAGCTTACGTTTAAAGTACTAGACTTTATATGTCTTTCCTTTCTTCACCTTCTGTTTAAGCTGTAAGTTGCCAATGAGAATCATATAAGCAGACTATTCAAATCTCTCTTTAGCACAAGTTAGTTATTGAAAGTGTAACTTGATCACATTTTCCCCCCAAATCTTTGCTTGTTGCTTGTTATGGTGTTTTATCAGTCTGTTTCTTTGTTTTGATGCATGTAAGTACAATTAAGGTCAATAGCAATGAAGTAAGGTTTCTAATGTGATTTTTAAAAATTATTTTTGCATTGCAGAATCACCTTATTGTGAAGGTGCCACCATATCATGACCAGCAAATAACCTCAGCTGTTTCTGTGGGAATATATGTGGTGACCAATGCTGGAAGATCACACGATGTGCAACCATTTACGTACACTCCAGATACATGTATGTAAAATAGAAACCTGGGGGAAGGAATGGACAGTTTTACCTGCTAAGCATCTCATTTCTGATTTCACAATATTTAGTCCATACAACAGAAATGTTAAGTAACGTGGATCTTTTCAAACTCCTCTTGCTGGCGAGGTTTACAATTGTTAAATAATAAAATCTAAAGGCTTGGCTTCTCTCATTCATGTGGCAGGTAGCTCAAATTTCAGGTGCACGGAGACAGCTGCTCTTACAAAGTAGCATCCATTTCTAGTATAAGGTTCAAAATGAAGCTGAGCAGGAAAAAAAGTAGACATACTACATACAGTGCACCAAATACAACTGAAAGATAGCACCAAGCGTTATCCTAAGGAATGCTGATGTTTGACCAAATAATGTATTTTTATTTATCTGTATTACAATACCCAGTGCAATTGCTGACTGGCTCTTTCATTTTTGGAAGTGAAAATGGTATTTTGCGCACTGTGATCATTGGTGCATTCACAGCCACAAACAGAAAGTTTATGTACAACTCGGAAGGTTTCTCTGGGTTTCAAAGAACCTTAATTTCTTTAAGGTGTAAGTAACTGGTTTGGTTTGCTTTGGTTTTCTTGCTTGTTTGTTGTTTTAACATAAGGAAGTTTTCAATGTGTTTTGTCTCAACAGCTGGTACTCTGAATGTTAATGTGAAGAAGGAAATCTCCAGCCCAGCCCAACATTGTTCTTTTGAAGAGGCTATAAAAGGTACTAAATTGATTCTTATCATTGTTGTTAATAATTTAATTATAAATTTCTATCCAGATTTGGAGGAATGAATCAGACATCCTGTGAAGATAAGTCTGTGCTTATAAAATCTGGCCATATTCTTACAGTGAGGTTTGTGTTCTGATTCTGAATATTTTACTTTGTAACTATATTCCTTTAAGTATAGTTTAACATGAGCTAGTATAGAACAACAACTTTGGGGGAAAAAAAAAAATTTTTTTTTTGTTTTCATGCCTCAGGTCCTGCAGTCTAATCTTCATTTCATATGCTGGCAAGGGAAAAAGAAAGAAGCCTAAGATGGCAGTTAATACAAAGGATTTGGAAACTGTAGTGTTAATCTAAGCAAAAACATACATAAAGGTGGTGGTGAGGGAAGAACTGAGTACTGAAAAACAAGAATGTGCCAACTTGGTATTTTTCAGAAGCTGTCCAGTGATTTTATACGACTGCTTTCAGTGGGTCTAGTTAAAAGTGCTAATTCTGGCAATTTCAACTTATTCCCTTTAGTGACCTTTTTTTCCCTGACCATTTTGTCCATGCAAAGTTTGTCGTTTTGTTCCACGGGAGCAAGTTTTAGGTTTGTCTGGTTTTTAAGTGTGAAGTGAATTGATCCTTCTGCTATTGAAATAAAGTAGAGGAAGGAAATGTTTCTTAGTTGATTGTTAAAACTATGGTAGTGTACAAAGCTTAATGGAAATTTCCATAGCCTGCTCTGGTGAAAGCACGTTGAACAGTAAGCAAATTAACAATGTGATCACAAGTTTGATAGGAATCCATAGCTTCAGGTTAAAATCATGAAGCTCGTGTTTGAAGTTAATAGCTTGGTCTTGGCAGGGGATATATTTACAAGTTGACTTTACAACTTGTTAGGAAGGATAATACAAGATATGATGAGTTTAAACCTGCAGAGAATATTTGGGGGAGAAATACGCAAAAATATTTAGGGCAATGAAACAAGCTGATAAAAGGACTGGTAAGACTTCTAGTAGCAAGATTAAAAAGATGAGGAAAATAATTACTAATGTATGAGGGCAAGCCTGACATCCATCTAATTTAGTATGGAGGCTTAACCAAGGGAAGGTACCAACTGCTTCAGGAGAACATCTGCTGTTCATAAGAACACAATGTGCTATTTCTGTTGCTTCATGTCCCCCATTTAATTTCTGCGATAAATCTTAATTTACCTTCTTGTGCGGGTTTTCTGCTAGCCTGCTCTTTTTTGACGGCTCTTCATTCCTGTACCTGTTCTACTCTAGGTTGATTGTGAACCAGAGGTCAGACAATTTTGTCTGCTTTATGTACTTTGCGTTATGTCCCAGCCCGTCCTTCCTCACTGTTCTGAAATGGTAAAGACCAAGCGGGGATCCAGTGGGATGCTACTTCCTTCCTGTTTCCTTTCACTGGGAGCAAAATCCTAGCATTCATAACTCCTTAAGTGGCATCATTTCCAGCAGCCCTGGCCACATAGAATGAGCTGGTGCTGCCAGGGACACGTGCAGTTATGTATTGAGCTACAGGGCCTTTCTCTTCCTATCACAGGCAATTTTAATCTTTGGCTTGGGTATCTAAGGAATACTCCTTAAAGTAATTTCTATTACAATGTCTGCAGATGTGAAAAACCAAAACGTGGCTTCCTAAAGCCATTACAGATTCTGAGCTCTAACATTTTAAGAGTCTGCAGATTTGACAGACTTCAATGACCAGTTACGTTTCAAGACAACAAATTTATAATTCTAAGCTGTTCTGTAAACCTTGAGGAAAATGGGGTTGTATGGAGAGCCATGCAGTTCAGGTCTTTGCCTTCTAACACTGAAGTAGTGCTGGAGCGTTGTTTTTAAGTGGTTAATGATGGTTTCAGTTTCCAGCCTTGGGAGAAAAGGGAAAGAGGGTGTGTATGCCTTGATAAGATGGTAACTATTCAGAAGTTCTAAACTAAGTGTATTACAAAAACATCGTACAAGACCAAAACCAACAGTGTTTCTCTGCTTTTGAAACTTCTTTTTCGTTATTAATCTCACTTCTTTTTTTCATCCTTCCAACCAACTATGTCACTGTGAACGAACATACCTAATCTGTATACCATTGGGATTTTTTTAATTACTTAATTTTTTTTGTTGTTTCTGATGAACACAACATGATTAAGCACATAGAAAAGCTTATACATTGTGACTACGGTATAGAAAAATACCAACTGCTCTCTTGAAATACACTGTATGACTAGCTGTCCTGAAGCAGATGTATTTTAGACTATTCTCACTCAAATTGCATTCCCTGCCAGCAGCACATCCCAACGGGTCAGGTCACAGGGCTTGTATTTCTGGAGCCAGCCACCCCAAACCTGTGGGGTAACAGAAGGAGGGAAAGAGTTTACTTGGCTGTCGGTATATTGACAGCTGTTGCCATACTGATGGCTGAGAATTTATTGCTGAAGACAGAAAATAACATTTGAGGAGAGAGTCTTTGGTTTTATGTAGAATAAACACACAAGGACTGCAGAACTGTTACTGCCATGCTATTGTAAGATTTAAATTTGTTTAAAACATGGAGATCTGTTGCTTTGTTGGAGATTAATTCATTAATTTATTTAAAGTACTTATGGAATGATGTTTTTTACAGGCTTTACCATTGGTTTGTTTTAAGCTCAATTTCAGCAGTATTTGAAATCAAGAAAGTTAATGTCATTTACAGCAAAGATCTCAGCTTATGTAGTGTGTTTTATGTGGATCAGGAAAAATTAAAATTAAAACTAAAAAGATCTAATTCATTTTAAGAAGCCACCTTTCTACTTTAAAAAAAAAAAAACACAACAGAAAAAATAGGCACCGCAAAGGCAAAATAACGACTTGCTCTTGCTACAGAGCTGGCATGCAGATTTATCAAGGTTTTGCTTGATTAGTCCTTTAACAGAATAAAAATACAGTCTGAATGCTTTGAGCACTCTGTTCACATGGTTGTCTGAAAACAGGCATTTTTTTCAAAAGGAAATAGAGAAGTTGTACAGTTAAAGTGCAGTAACGTTTAAAATCTGACAATTTGTGGAAAGATGCCTTAAGGTTTTATGTTTGTAGTTGAAGCAGTTGGTGGATGGCTGTCCTGGTCTAGAAAGGTACGAAATGGAAGAAAACCAAAACTATGGCATTGCTGTTAGTCTTAAAAATAACCTTTGAAGGTTTCAGGTTTTCTAGGATTATTTGAAGTATTCAAACATTTGCAATGATCTCTCTGCATATTAGCATCTTGTATGAGGATGAGAGCTCTTACGGTAGCTGAAAGTGAAAGGGGAAGCAGGCCACCACTAGAAACCCACTCTTTGCGTAGTGAATGTTAACATTCCATCGCCCTTCTTTTATTTTTATTTGTGACTGCAGCAGTGAAGGCCACTGGTTGTAACCTGGAGAAGGTAAACATTCTTCCTAGTGCCTTGATAACTCCACTCATGCCAAGCAGTATGATTAAGAATGAAGATGTGGCTCCAATGGAAGTAAGTGCAGAAAAAAGATCTCCCCCTGTCTTCAAGGTAAGTTTGATTGTGATGTGAAAACAGTAGCTTTAATAGCCTTAGTTACATCTACCCATCTCTAATAGCGGAGAAGAGTACACACAGGGAAAATGTCATGTCCGAGATTGGTCTGGGCAAAACATGTGATCACAGAGCATGATTAAAATAATAGACAATTTCCTTTGAAAGTAACTTATCTTGTTCCCGCATTCAGATTGATTAGTTAGTGATACTATGATGAATTTTTTTTTTGTCCTGTAACACAGAACTAGTAAATTACTGTAAGAATATTATTTTAATCACTTCCTAGCACTGCTTTCATTAAATTGTACCTTGACTCCTTCCTTGAAGTAGCACTGCTAGTCATTTGCTTACTTGTTTGGTTATGTGTGGAGGGATATATAGCCATCAGATCTTCCGTCTGATCTTTACTGAACATAGTGGATTGGTGGAAATTTTATAAGCGTCACCCGAGTAAGCTTATGAATTGCTTAATGTGTTCCTGTCTTCAGGCTTCAAATGTGGTGGGACCAGCTCAACAAACATTGGAAAACAGTATGTCTGGCATATCAACTTCTGCTTCCCATTTACCTTCTGAAAATGAAAACCAGCAACAAATACAGCCGAAGGTGTATAATCCAGAGACACTAACTACTATCCAGACGCAGGACATTTCCCAGCCTGGTAGCTTTTCAGCAGTCTCTACTCCGGGTCAGCTGCAGAACAGTGATGCATTATTGCAGCAAGCTGCGCAGTTCCAAGCAAGAGATTCCCAAACCAGGGAAGTCTTGCAATCAGATGGCACAGTAGTCACTTTGTCACAATTAACCGATGCATCACAACAACAACAGTCTACGCTCTCAGAACCCGCACAGGCATTGCAGCAGCAGATTTCATCAAGTATTTTCTCATCAGCAAGCGGCGTGAGTCAGTTACAGAACACTATACAGCAACTGCAAGCTGGAAATTTTCCAACTAACACTGCCACTGGCAGCAATAGAAATGTTGACTTGGTGCAACAGGTATTGGAAGCTCAACAGCAGTTATCTTCTGTTTTATTTTCTGGTTCAGACAGCAGTGAGGATGTTCAAGACCAGCTAAATGCAGATATCTTTCAGCAAGTTAGTCAGATACAAAATAGTGTCAATTCTGGGATATTTTCCTCATCGGACACAGCTGTCCATTCCAGACCAGAGAACCTTTTGCCTGGACGAGCTGAAAACGTTCACTCGCAGCCTGAAAATGCGTTGTCCAATCAACAGCAACAACAACAGCAGCAGCAGCAGCAGGCGATGGAGACTTCTGCAGCAATGGTGATAGGAATCCAACAAAACATTTGCCAGGCTGCAACACAGATGCAGTCGGATTTGTTCTCTTCAACAACTTCAGGGAACGGAGCCCTCCAACAGTCACCTGTTTACCAGCAGGCTTCTCACATAATGAGTGGGTTATCAACAAGCGAAGACATGCAAATGCAGTGTGAATTATTCTCTTCATCTCCTGGTGTTTCTGGAAGTGAGACTACTCCTACTGCTCAGCAGCAGGTCTCCAACAATGGACCTGCTATGTTTCAGGCATCAAATTCTGCAGATGGAGAAGAAGCTTCAGGTCAGAGTAAACAGATGCAAAGTACTGTATTTCAGACCATGGTTCAAATGCAGCATAGTGGAGAAAGTCAATCTCAAGTTAATCTCTTTTCATCTACCAAAAACATGATGACTGTTCAGGCAAGTGGAACTCAACAACAAGGAGGTGGGCTGTTCCAGCAAGGTGGAGAAATCATGTCTATTCAGTCGGGAAGCTTTATGCAGCAGTCTCCACATTCACAAGCTCAGCTTTTTCACTCTCAGAATCCTATTGGTGATGCTCAAAATATATCACAGGAAGCACAAGGCTCTATTTTTCACAGTCCAAATTCCATTGTCCACAACCAGACCAGTACTAATTCCTCAGACCAACTGCAGCCTCCGATGTTCCACTCACAGAATGCCATGGGTGTATTACAGAGCTCTTCAGTTCCTCAAGACCAGCAGTCTGCCAACATGTTCCTTTCCCAGAGTTCAATGAGCAACCCTGTAACTCAGGAAGAACAGATGTCATTCTTTACAAGCCCGAATTCCATTTCTCCTCTTCAGACAGCAACAAACACTGAACAGCAGACTTCTTTCCAGCAGCAGACACAGATATCTCATATCCAGAGTTCTATGCTTCCCCAAGAACAGCCCCAGACTCAGCCTGCTCAGCAAGGTTTGTTTCAATCTCAAGTGTCATTAGGCTCCATCCAGTCCAGTTCAATTCCCCAGAACCAACAAGGAACTATCTTCCAGCCCCAGCATTCGATAGTTGCTATTCAGAGTAGTCCTCCGTCTCAAGAACAGCAGCAGCAGCAACAGCAGAACATCATGTTCAGTAATCAAAATGCAATGAGTACGATTGCTTCTCAAAAGCAGAACATGATTTTCAATCCAAATCAAAACCCAGTTACCAGTCAGGAGCAGCAAGGCCAGTCCATTTTTCATCCACAGACCAACATGGCATCGATGAACCAGGAACAGCAGCCCATGCAATTCCAGAGTCAGACTACAGTGTCTTCTCTGCAGAATCCTGGATCCAACCAGGCTGAAGCACAGCAGCCAGCCATCTTCCATAACTCACCCCAGATTCAGTTGGTCCAAGGGTCACCAAGTTCTCAAGAGCAACAAGTCACCCTCTTCATCTCTTCAGCTTCCATGTCTGCCTTGCAGAATAGTATGAGCCAGCAAGAGCTGCAGCAGTCTCCTATGTACTCTTCTCAAAACAGCATGGCGGGAATGCAAGGAACTGCTTCTCCTCCACAGCAACAAGCTTCTTTATTTCACAACACAGCAGGAGGTGCCATCAACCAGCTGCAGAATTCTCCTGCTTCATCTCAGCAAACATCAGGAATATTCCTGTTTGGCATTCAAAACAGTAAGTGGTAGATGCCTGATTCTGGGTTTACAATTTAGAAGAGCTACTAATTGGAGTCCACAAGACAATGATTATTCAATTCTAAGATATTTCCTTACCAAAAAAAAGAAAATCCTGAAATAAGTAATGTAGCGCTACAATTGAGAATATACATACTCATCATGTTGCTCTGAATGTACACTTACGTTGCTGATTTTGCATAAGAACTCTTAGCTTAAATACCTGTTGGTGGTCTTACACTTAGGATTAACGTGTGACAAAACCATCTTAGAATTGTGTGTATATTTATATAGAAATATTATATGTAATATTATTAGCAATAGATATGCAAATAACAGATAAAATACACGTATACGCATGTGTAAAAAAAAAAAAAGTTACACCCTCTTAAGATAGCTCCACTAATCTTTCTCTTGCTGCATTTGATTTCCACAATTTATGCAATGACTTTCTCCACACATTCTTGCAAGGAAGGATTTTTTTTTTAAGCTGCGTAGTCCAGAGAAGTGTCTATTGAAGCGTATTTGAAACTCCTTTAACTTCATAAGCCGGCACTTTTCTGTATCTCATCTCTGAATCTAGCCTCTACGACAAGTTCTCTGGGATGTAGATCCTTCCATCTGTCTGTAAAGGGCTGTGAAGCCCTACATAGCTGTGAAGCTCCAGAAGCAGCAGATGCAGATGATGATTGTAGCATCTTATAAAAGATCTGGACAGAAAGCAGTAGCTGTGTACTTGGTCTGTGGTTCTACCTGGATATGTGCTTTGCTGTATGAACTCTGACAATCAGGCCATATACAGCCAAGCCTTTCCATGAAGCTGAAGATAACGCTAGAAAGGGTAGGAGATGTGACACCATTTGCAGATTTACAGAAGGAGCGAGCAGATGCCTTGGCTGAACTGAAAAAGACACATCTGTAATTAATAAAGACAAAGGATGGCCATACTCAACACTTATGCCACATGTTTTGTTTTTCTTCTAGCTAAGTATTGTCCTCTGTTTGGGGTGTTAGTAGTGTTTGGTCATAATACAGCGTCCATCTATTCAATACGTACACCTTGAACTTGTGCTTATACCCTGAGGGAGCGGTGAGCAAAGGTGGTCATGTGAACAAAAGTGCGTGTAACTCTCCACACAGTTTATAGTCAATCTGGATATATGTAAAGAAGTTGGCCAATTCACTGCATGTATTAAGCTAATTTAAGTGGTCCTTTGTTCTTCTCTTCCTGCTTAACAGACTGTGGGCAGCTGCTAACTTCTGGACCAGCTACGTTGCCAGATGAGTTGATGGCTATAAGTCAGCCGGGTCAGCCACAGAGCGAGGGACAAGCAGCAGTGCCAGCGCTGCTCTCCCAGCAGATATCTGAGACTCCTCCACTACCTTCAGCTATGGCAACCAATCAGAATATTGAGAAAATAGATGATCTGCTTGTGTCATTGCAAAACCAGGGGAACAATATGGCTGGCTCGTTTTAATTAGTCAGGTAAGTAATGTGTTTGGGGTTCTGGTTTCTTTGCTGCTACACATACTTCTGTTCAGGAAGTCTTTACTTTGGAGTGTTTCACCGTGGTCTGAGATATCAGCTAAAATACCAGTACTGCTGAATTAAGAATATAATACCAGTGGCTCGAATGAAGAGTTATTAAAAACGCTCAGAGGTCAGAATTTGTATGAAACGGTTGAGACTGGGTCTTGTCATTCAATTGCTGCATGTTTTGTCATCTGCTGTTACGGTCTAGTGCTTTCTTAGGAAGGAGAGTTGACAGCTTGGCAGGGAAAAGCATTATGAGATATGACTGTAGTTACAAACTTCAGGCTTATTGAGTAAATAACACCTCAACTCTGTACTATTCTGAAGTTGCGCCCTGGGTTACAATAAGGTAATGTGAAAACAAGTTTCGGTAGAATATGGTGGCTATTGAGAGCGTGCCACATGCTGAGTCTTTGTTAAGTGTGAGCTGTCACAATCAGCTGTTACTAGGAAACATTCTGCTCTTAGGAGGTGCCTTTTTCAGAGAGGTGAAAGAGGCTTTGACTACAAATGAGTACCAAGAACCAGGAGGACTCAGGAATCTAGTATTGTCCACAGTGTGAAACTTGGCTCTAGTTACCTGTGTTGCCGTCCTAAGTCCTCCATAAGTTTCACTTAAGTGATACACTTCATTTCCCAATCTAAACTCTTTTGTATATGAAGTTATGAACTTTAAAAAAAAAAAAAAAAGAGCGGAAGGAGAGTAATCCTGCTCTATCAGAGAGTGCTGCATTCTGATACTTGCTCATAGTTTCATGTCTGTTTGTGAAGGACACTTTCAAGATGAAGGAACTACATAGAAGTAAGAGGATGACTTCTGTTAGTTCCGCCTAACTTTTTTGCTTGCTTGTTTTTTCCTGCAGAAATTCTGCGAAGAAAAACGTGATGATTTCCCAGATCCTCTCAGACCTTCCGACTCTGGATTAGGCTGTGTGGAACTGATTGCTTCTGTCAGAAAGTGGCCCTCTTCTCTAAAGAGCACACACGTGGCCAATTGCAGCGTCTAGCACCTAAGGCTATGACCATAGTATTTGGGATTTGTAGTGCCAATAATGCTGAAAAGCTATGCTTTGTTTTACTAGGGCATGGGATTGTACTGTTACTAGATTCCTAAACCTCATTAACGGTGGGGTGCTCTTTCAATTTAAAGCATATCTGGTCAGTTATTATTGTTGTTAGAAGGTAATACATGTTACCACGTTTACTTTTTCTTTCCTCCTCTTCCTTCTTCACGTCCCCTCTTTTGACTAGAAAAGCTTGTGAAGCAGAAACATCAAATGCCTGTGACATGAGCCATGACTCATATCTGTCAGTAAGTGAAGGGATCGTGTGTTTTACAGTTGAGTGGGAGAGCTAATACTGCAATTTGTTAATTGCAGTAGGCGGCAATGAAAAACATTGGTAACTGTCATAAACAAGCAGAGAATTGCTTGCTACTGTAGATAGCCAGAGGTGGCTGCTTCCCATCTGAGAATGTGATTAACGGTTTTCCATGTCTCTTACATGTAACTGTACATAGAGCGAGTGTTGGGTGGCTCTAACAAAATGAAGAAATGAAGGGGAACTTTCAATTAAATTTGGCTCTTAAAAATCTTACCCTCTACAATACCTTCAGCTTGAAAGGAACATTCTGCCTGGCTGAGGAAAGAACTCCTCTGGGTCTCTCACTCTGACTGTATGGGTTAGAACTCGGTAAAAGCTGCGTTATCCATTCTCAGACCAGCCTTCTCCCTTTCATTCTTCTCATGATTTTTCCTTCTCTCTCCCTCAGTTTCATACGGTGTTTTTAAAAAAGACATAAATATCCTACTGGCTTTAAAGATCAGAAGCAGCTTTTAGGAATCCATGGCATTAAATTGCTTAGTCAGGAGGAGCTTTGATGAATAATCAAGGATTAAGGAAAGAGGAAGCAATTTCTCCACCACCTTCTCAATGCAGGAATCCCCCTTAACCAGTCATTTTCCAGCTGTTACTGATGTAAATCTTCAGCTTGACTTTACTCCAAGTAGGGGGCAAGTTACATCATTTTTAAGCATTCTTGAAAATTTCACTTCATCCTGAGCTATTGCGTCTTTGTAGCATATTGAGCTCATTGCAGTTTTGAAGTGATTTTTTTTTTTAATACCACCAGTCCCCAAGTCTAGTTTCTAGATTGTCATGTCTCAGTTAAAAAGAATTGACTGATGTTACAGAATGTACAAACAACCCACTCCAGACCATGCAGTTGTATTGTGAGGCATGTGAATTTTTTGGGTGCTCCAACTATCCGGACAGTTTTGTGATATCTCACTACAGCCTCATTCAGATATTTGTTTCTTCTCCTTCTGCACGTAGAAAGCTGTTGCTGCAGTTAGAGCCAAACAGCTGTCATGTATGGCTATTATGCCTTGGTAGAGTGTAGTTGGTATCATGTCATTTTTCATTTTTGTTATTTTAAATAACAAAGAATAGTCTGTAAATGGTTTTTAAGTTACTCTAGTCTGTTGACTGTGTGTTTTTTCCCTTAACTCGTGTGCTTAGTTGAGCCGTGTAGAGTTTTTGTTTGTTTTAATGGTTTTTCCTGTTTGTCAGTCTGTCATAACGTTCACTTTCTCTTTCTGTCTCTCTCTTTCTCTCTCTCATTGAGAGGCATTGAATTACGTTTTCAGTAGTAAGGCTTCTTGCCGATATGAAGGGAACTTTTCAGAAAGAGACCTGCTCTGGGTCATTTAATTTTGAATACAGTTTTCAATCGTTCAAGTTTTGGATGGTTTATATCTAATGTGTGTTTCATTTTTTTGGAAAGCTATATTTTGTATTTAGGAAATGGTATACTATTTTGCTATTTGTACTGAGTGAGTACATTGGCATAAATATAAAAATTTATATATATACATATATATAAAATATTCTTTTTGCCACACATTTTTGTGGTAAATTTGTGAGTTTGTCTGATGTTCTACCACAACGTGGCGTCTGATAACAGTGGGGTGGGGTGGGGTTTGTTATGTCTTTATTGAGTATTTAAGTACTTTTTGCAACATAAATAACTTGTTCATCTCTCGCCATTCCATCAGGCAATTTATTGTTCCAACTGGCTATGAGAAGCTTCACTGTGTGTTTTGATGTGTCTGTCACTCAGCAATACGATCTAGTAAGGAAACCCGTAGGCATTTAGGCGTATATAAAATAACGGGGTTTCATTCAGATTGAGCCATTCAGCTTTTATCCACTATCATTGTCTATTTAATATTTTATTACTAGCGCCTCTGTGTTTTAACTCTTAATTTATGATTATGCTAAAATGTTTAAAATTTTAATCATGATAAAAAGAATTCCCTGCTTCATAATGTCCAGAGCTGCTTTATAACCCTGAACCATACTTTTTCTTTCTGTGATTTTTTTTTTTCCCTGCTAAGACAAAATATTAACAAAATCCTGTTATGGTTCATGACGTGAAAACAGCAATCTTGCAGCATTGACTAAATGCTATATGAGGCTACGTAGAAGACTGAGAATTATGGACCGAAACAACTTCCATGTGGTCATGGAAGTCGCTAGCCAGTTATTCAAAAATGAACTGGTGGCTTTTGCAGGATCGCAGTCCCAGGACAAGCTGTTGGGTGTCGTCTGGGGCCTTCATACACAGAAGAAGTAATAGGAATGATAAATTCACTTGTGTGCTGCTTCAGTTTGTTCCATTGTTCCAAAGGGGTGTATCCTTACGTTGAAGTGCTGTTGGTCAGTGCCAAGTCACCAGGGACCAATTCTCTAGATAACAAGATGGGTGTCCAAAAGAGAACTTCGTACCAAGACTGCTACAGCTCCAGGGAAGGGTATGTTTGAATTGTGTGCGTATTTTAGGTCGCTTATGAAGAGAAGAGAAAAAAAAAAAGTAAAATAAATAAAAAAAAAAAAAAAAAAAAGAAAGGGCTGTGCTATCACATTTTTCACTTCTGGATAACACCTTTGTTTTCTTGTGTTAAATTTATCTTGTTCATTTTAGGTCAATGTTTAAATGTACAACACTTTGAACATGTGATTTGGTTACAAAAAGTATTTGTCTTATGAATGAAGAGATTGCTCAGCGGTTGATTAGTGGTTGAACTGCTGCTTGCGAACAGCTGCTGCAGAGGATAAAGGGAGGTTTGATAAGCCAGTGAAGCGCTTAAAGACAGGCTGCAGGATTGCATGGCAGAAAGACCCAAGAACAGTGTGAGCCACATCTGTGTTTTATCAGAGTCCTGAACATTTACTTTTGTGATTTAAGCAGTTGATATTGATAATTGGAGCTTACTCTGCTTTTTTTTTTTTTTTTTAAATCCCTGTGTTTACTCCTCTGCATGCTCACCCTGGTGCGCCTGTTCGCCATGAGCAGATGGAGTGCTTGCCTGCAGAGGTGGGGTGACGGTATGGGGTCTAGTGCATTTTGGTTGAGAAAATTAGAAAATACTGACACATTAGTCTCTATAAATTTAAAGTTCCTGGCATTATTATAAAGGGGAAGTTACTATTCATATCCACAAAGCAGCAATTAAAGATAGAAGATACTACTAGGTGAAAAATGAAAAACTGCAGAGCTGCATTGCTGGGATGGGTTTTCTGTATCTTGTTTTTTCTGCTGCTTGAGCTTGCTCTTAAAGAATCGTTAAATCTGATCCTCCATGTTAAATGTGGGCTGTACTTCCCAGCTGTACACGCCTCGACAGCACCTGTGGTCCGCTCTCTGCACAGCATCCGTGGTACGTGGTGCTTTACAGAACAGCGATTTTTTGGCGCAGATGAAAATCTAGGGAGACGTACCTGCTAGCCACCGGTCGTGACTTCTGCATACATTCTCTTGTCTGCTTATACACTGTGTGTATATATATATATATATATTACAAAAATCATATGAATAACACGTAATACACAGTTATTAGCTTAGTATCTCCTCTGGTAGGAAGTTACTGGTGCTTTGTGCTTAATTAGCAAGTCCACGTTTTGTTATTAATTGCCTCTTCACTGTCTGATCTTTCAGCGGTTATTCAAGCCAAATGCTTTGCTATTATTTTAAACATAAAAATAGTTCAAGAAATAATTTCAGCCTTGCTGTTTTTGAAGTGGATGTTTAATCACCAACCATTTTACTGTAATTACTTTTAATTACTGACAGGGTGGTTACTTCCTATTTAGTTTTGAGCTAGAATAAAGCATGAACAGTTAAGCGTTTGTTACTTTGGCAGTTTTTTTTACTGGAAATATTAAGAGTCTGGGCAGCTGTATCAGTGGACATTCCCCTAATTTCGATAAGTGGAACTTTTTTTTTAAAGCTTCTGTTGTGATTTTGATTTAGGATATAGTTTCTAAAAAGAAAACTTGTCTGAATAGGTTGTCTACTCTCTTCTTATCTTTCCAGAGTCCTCAGAAGGAGCACCAAACAAGTCAGAAGTTTGCATTTGTCTTAAAATATAGTTGAAATCACTATTTGAGTAGCAGGAAAGGTGATTTATTAAAAAGCAAAATCAAACAAGTTGTTACTGGACTAAAAAAGCTACGCGTGGATTCCCCCAAGGGTACGTGTGTGTGTGTGCAGGCATGCACGTGCACATTCATTAAAAGTTAGAAAAGAATTTGAATCTCCTGCCTCTGTATGGCAAAGTTACAGGAGAGGAGTACAAGGGATCACAGACATTTATGAGTGATGGAGCAAGAACAAGGAGAATGAATTGCTTGGCATGCTCCGAGCTATGAGTTGTAGGTGGAAGGGGTGAAGAAGAAATACCGATCACTGGTGACTTCTCGTTAGTGTAGAATTTATTTTCAAGGAATAGGTGGTTTTCGTGTTCCAGGGGGCCTGGTGGCAGCTCCGTTATTTTAGAAGCTAAAAGGAAACTGGTACTGAGATGCTTTGCTTGTTTGGGGTTTTTGTCTTAATTTGGAGTAGTCTTTTGGGATAGATTGTGAGCACTTCATGTTCATATTCAGACCAATTATGCCAGCTGCATGTGACAGTAGTCACCTCAGCCTGCAAACAGAGGCGCGCCTGCCTGTGCCCACTGCGGGCTGAGAATCGAGCACAGCGTCCCTGTCGGAAAGGTGATGAATGCTATTTAGATACGAGGAAAAATGCAGCAGCAGAGAAGCTCCTGTAACAGCGTACTCGTAAAAGTCTCTAGCTGCGTATGGGGCTCTGAGGGGTGACGCAGGAGGAGAGGCTTTTCCTTGTAATCTGTATAGGTATGTAAATATGCAATGCCTGTATATTCTAGGGTTATATATATGTATATAGAGGAATCGTATATCTATTATATATAAATACTTAGTAGACACACACATATAATACTGTTATACTTACATTTTTATAAACCTGAAATAATACTACTTTTCCCTAGTAGGAGGTTATTTACCAAGGTTTTTGTAGTAACTCATTGAATAGTTGTATGAACACCTTTCAGTACTGTACCTGTACGTGTGGCGCTCTTGGTAATGTTGCTCCAGAAACTTGCTCTGCTTGTGAACGTCACTAATGTCCATGGGTTTAAAACAGCTGTACACTTTTGTATTTTTATATATTTTTATTAAGAATTGCAGGTGTGGTGTTAGCAAAACGCTAGAACTGACAGCCTTGGTTGAGAGCCTGCCCGCTGGCTGGGCTCGGGGAGCGCAGCAGCAGCAGCACAGGCTTTCTGCGTCCGCGTGCCCCCCGCCACCTTCCCTCAAGTGACTCCTGACTTGGGGACCTTTTCCGTTCTCAGTCTCCCAGCAGCTCGTGCCGATAGGGAATAGCGGTGGTCGTGTTGCTCCGGAGGAGCTGGACTGACGCCAGCAGCTCTCTCCCAGTGGGGGTTATTCATTGTTCTTGCATAGCGAAGGATCCCGGCTGCTGCTCAGCTGGGGTTGGTTTGCATCGGGAAGGCGAAGCTTAATCTGTCGTTCTGTAAAGGCAGGCATCTTTAAATTTTTTTTTTTTTTTTTTTTAAAACTGACTTTGTACCACAACAGTCAATATCTAGAAAACTCTCTCCTTGAAAGCTCTCCCTGGTTTCTAGCCATGAGGAACCCTGCCCCGACTTGTACTGATTTCTTACAGATTGTGTGAGAAATTAAACTCTCTAAAAGAAATCCAGATTGTAAAATCCATAGCATGTATTTTGTCGACCACTACTCTTCATGCCAAATCAGGTGCGTTCCACTGCAGTTTGACATGAGGTCGATTGACAGACGTCACTGTCCCAGTACAGGCTTTATCAAAGCACCTCTGCCAAACCCAAAGTGAATGTCCTTATTTCTTCTCTTTGAGCCTGCAGTTTGCAGGTCTGATCTCCGCTGCTTCCGGAGATGGAGAGCTTCTGTAATTTTTGCTGTTACAGTTCAGGAAATTGCCTCATTAGCATTCGAGTGTACTGGGACAAGGGTGAGGAATCCGAGGATTTCCCTGCTTGCTGTGGGACACCCACCCACGCTCTCTTTGCAAGTGCTTGGTTCAGACTCCAAAACGCCGGCACCCAGCAGCAGCCCGCCATAAAATATTCCGGTTGCGTTCCAGTATTCAGATAAGCAAAGGTCCTGTGTTCAGATCACATAAGTGGCCTTTGCTTCTTTTTAGTCCCTGGAACTGCCCCTCGGTGAGCCGGGGAAGGTCTGGCCACGGTGTCCCCTGTGCAGGTGGGTCCCCACGCAGGAGCCCGGCTGTCCCGGCGGTCGGGATAACGGTGCTCGGGGGGAAGCTCCCTTTGGAAAGGAGAGAGCGTGGTGGTTCTGGGAGCTGCAGAACTGGGAACACGTTCCAGTATCCTGCTTAGTAGACCACAGTATTCCTGAAGTTTTTTTTTTTTATTCTGGACACTATTTGAAATGAGGTGATTTGAAATACTGACATTTAAGCTCATTATTAATGAGTAAGCTCCAAAAAACTTCAGAGCAGAGCTTTCTACCTCTGTTACTAGCTGCATCTTTGAGTGGTTTACCTGCCTTTCTGCCATGTGTTCCTGGAGTGCACTGGTCGACCGCTGAGCTGCCTCTTCCACTGTCCTGCAATGTGAAAGTAGCACCAGATATTCCTTTGTGCATTTCTGTGTATATGGCTTTCGTAGTTGGGATTTTCAAAGCACTGATACCCGGTGTTTTCAGTTTGTTCTATGAGGGGATATTTCATTTGCATCTATGTTTTTAGCTATCCTGTGATAACTTGTTGAATATTAAAAAATAAAAATATTTTGCTTCTATTGGGACATTTGTATACTCGCAACTATATTTCTGTAAACAGCCGCAGTCAAAAATAAAACAATGAAAGTTTTCATTTTGCAGTGTAAAGTCTTGTTGTGGTTTTTTCAAGGGCATCTTCTCTCTGCCGGAAGAAAGCGTCCATTCTTCAGTACGGAATACACGGCGCTTGGGTCAGGAAGTACCGGGAAGGCAGAAGCCCGCCATGATTTGTGCCTGTGGTGTATCCTGCTGGAATGGTTGCGTAAGAAAAGTCACGGTGTCGTGCGTGCACATTTAAAAAAAAAATTGCAATGTTTCTTTCTGATTTTTGGGGTGTAACCATCTATACTACCCCACCCCCAGCCTGCAAATTACAGAGCCTTCAAAGAAATTGTTTTCATAGTCCACCTAAAGCAGGGCTCTGTCTCCAAGGAACCCGAGGGGAGATGCAAAGCTCTCCCCTGGGACGGTCTGGGGGCTGTTCTGCCCGAGGGAGGCGATGCCAGAAGTCCTAAGCAGAGATGACTGGAATTAACTACCTCTCCAGAAGAATTAGCACAGCCCCACTTTATCTGCATCTTTGGGGTATTCGTGCTAACATGCTAAAAAATGACCTGGGGGTTGCTGAGGCTCGGGTGCGTGCTCCCTCCCGCAGGGATGTAACCTCTGGCAGGACCACGGGGCCAGCAGCCACGATCAGTAATTTTGTAATTCTGAAAAATTACAGCAGGAGTAAGAAGAAACACTGCAGCTACCCCGAGAGCTGGGCAGAATGCTTTGCTGTGGAAGGTTTAAGCGGGTTCATCCCAAAGGCTTTCCCCCGGTGCTGCCCCAGTGCCTCCCCCTTCAGCCTGCGCCCACTGCCCTGGGCGGTCGCCCAAAACCACAACCCCCTGCCCCTGACTCTTGCCTCCCTGGAGCTGCCAGCCCTGCTGCAGGCACTCACTATCCATCCCCCTCGTTAGTGCCACTGGGGTGCTATGGGACAAAAGAAAACAGCCTGAGAAACCCTCCTCAGCCTCCTCTTCCTCTCTAGGCTCAGAGAGAGGCACACCCCGGCCGTGAGCCTGGCACAGGCAGCCACAGAAACGACTGAGCCACGGTGCTCTGGGTTTTTGTGTTTATTAGCTACTCAGCCACAGCCCGGGGGCTGAGCAGGGAAGCCAGGCTCCCCCCTGGTTCTGGCGGGCCATCCCAGGTCAGAGCCTCCCCAAACCGACAACTGTCACCCCCAGTCACTGGCCGCTCTTCAGGCACCAGAGAAGCGCAGAAGGAAAGGCCCGGCCCCTGCCCAGGGCGGCTGCCTTCGGAAGGGTGCTGGGAGAGGCCTCACCCTCCCGGAGTCGTCAGGCGTCGGGCAGCAACGTGCAAGGCCCGGGCGGATGGTCCCTCGCAGCACCGGCTGCAGGGGACCCCGTCCCGCCCTTCACCTTCTCTTCACAAACTTCTTTGTCACGGCGTTGGGGTTCAGGCGCCTCCTGCCAGCGCCCAGGGCCGCGTCCCGGATTTGCAGATTGGCCGCGCGGCTGTAGATGTCGTTTTCCGCAAAGGGTGAGACTCCGGCGATGTAGTCGGGGTCAAAGACGTTGGTCTTCTGCCTGGCCTTGCGGGACAGTCGCTGCTGTGGGAAGGGCTGGTCTTCCACCAGGTGAGGGTTGTTCGCGTGCTTCCCTCCTTTTGGGGCCGGCAGTGGGTACTGCCAAGAGAAAAGCAGTCGTTAAACTCGTTTCAGGGGCAACTCTCGCCCAAAGAGACCTGAAGATGACTGCAGGCCTCTAGAGAAGAACTGAGCAAATGAAGCCCGAAAGCCCCATAGTCAAGCGGAACATCTGGAGGACGATCACAGCTTTGCTTTAGCTCCCACCTGGCAACGGTTCCCTCCAACCCACCGGCCACAGGCCAGGCCCTTGTCCCAGCAGCAGCCGCCCAGCACAACACGTACAGCTACTCACCCTGAGCCCTCGGGGGTTCAGCACCTTGGGGTTGCGGGAGAAATGCATGTGGAGGCTCCCGTCATCGCTCACGCTCACTGCGACCTTCTTCAGGGTCTTGTTACCGCAGTGGGGACAGAAAACCTTGGTCATGTCCGAAGTGGTCCTGCAAGACAGGGACAGAGGGGGTTTACCGCTCCCTGGGCCGTGGAACGCAGGCTTAGCCCACCAGCAGGACCGTCCGCCCAGCCCCAGCAAGCACCGCACGCCCGTGCCGAGGGCAGCGCCGCTCTGCGCCCACGCACTCACTTGAAGCAGCCGTGGCAGCGGAGGATGTAGCTCCTGGCCTGGCGGATCAGCATGCCGTTCACCGCCAGCACGTGGAGGCCCATCTGCAGCAGCACGTTCTGCAACGAGGAGGGAGAAACCAGGATCCTGTGAGCTGGGACTGCCAGGAGCTTTAACCGGGGTTTGCCAGCCCAGGCAGCGAGAGGCTGACGGAAGCGATGCCAACGGGCTTTGCAGACGCCTCCGCAACGGAGAGAACTGGCTGCTTTTAAGATAAAAGGAGCTGTCGCAAAGCTGCTCTCATCCCGTCCAGGGGACTCGGCAACGCGCTCCTCTGTCTCGGTGTGCTGGTTTAACCAGCCCGGAGGTTTGAGGAATTTGAGAATCTGCCCTCAGCCCGCCCCGCCGGCCCCCCGTGCTCCCGGGGCTGGAGCCGGTCCTGTGCGGGGCAGCATCCAGCACCCACCTGCATGGCAAAGTCAGTGGTGACGCAGCCGACCTGGACGCCAGCGGGAGCAGTGTCACAGTGCCCCGTGTCCTGCTGGACCTGCTTGAGGTTGCTGGGTGTTATCCAACCCTCGTCGTCACTCTCCTCCTCGTCCTCCTCTTCCTCAGCACTGGCCCCATCCTCAGAGCTCTGGTGCTCCTCAGTGGTCTCTGGGCTAACGGAGATGGCTTGAGCTTTCTGGGGTGGAGAAGACAGTCAGCTACGGCACACGCCACGCTCCCGGTCAGAAACCGGGGTAGCAAGGACAGCGAGGAGAGGCGGCTCCGGGTCTCACCAGCAGCTCCTGCAGCTCCTCCTCGATGCTGGGCAGGGGGGCTCGCCAGTACAGGAAGGAGCTGAACTCGTCGCTCTCAGATGGGACCGCGCTCCTCTCGGGGCTGGGCTGACGCTGGCCTTTCCCCGGGCGCTTGTGCTGTGGGGGGACACGGGACAGGGGGTCCCTCACCCGCCGCCGCCCGGGGCTCCGCGGGGCTGCGTCCCGGTCCCCAGTGCCTCACCTCGGGGCGCTGCGTCCCCCTCCCTTACCTTGGCGGGCAGATGGAAGCCGGCGAGGTGCAGGGGGGCCTCGGGGTGCCGCGGGGTGGAGCTGAGCCGCACCTGGGGAGGCAGCGCGGGGGGTCGGCGGGGCACCCCGGGGACGGGGCCCCATCCCCAGGGCTGGGCCCTACCTTGTCCTGGGGCTCCCAGCGCAGGCAGCCGGGGCCGTCGGTCTCGGCCTGCAGCTGGCAGGTGAGGGCGAGCACCTGCAGGTCGGCGGCCGAGAGGCTGGGGTAGTCCCCGGTCTTCTTGGAGAAGTCGGTCACTGCGGGGCGGGGCGGAAGGAAAGGCGGCCGTCGGGCCGGGCCGGGCCGGGCCTCGCTGGGCCGCAGGGAGCCGGGCGGGCCGGGCCTCCCCGAGGCGCAGGGGCCCGGGCGGGGCCGCAGGGGCCCGGTACTCACCGAGGCGCAGGATGTCGGGCCGCGGGCGGCGGAGGCGCAGCTCGCAGGGCAGCGCGGCCAGGCGGCGGCGCGTCGGCCTGTCGCGGATCTCGGCCAGCACCTCGGGCACGGTGTACAGGTTCTGCGCGATGTCCTGCGGGCAGCGCCGTCAGACCGGCCCGGTCCCCCCGGCCCCCCCGGCCCCCCCGTTCCCCCGGTCCCCCGGTCCCCGGTACCTGCAGCGGGGCGGCGCTGAGGAAGGCGCCGGTGTCGGCCACGACGTGCGCCACGCGCGCCATGCCCACGCGCCCCATGGCCCCCGCCGCCACCCGTAGCCGCCGCGCTGCCCGCCGGGAGCTGTAGTCCGCGCGGGGCAGGCCGGGAACGGCAGCGCCGCGGCCCTCGTGACCGCTTCCGGGCGGCGCGGTCAGGTGACGAGCTGGTGTCACATGACGGCGGGCGCTGGAGCCGGAAGCGGGAGTGGAGCGGTAGCCGGTAACTCGGGTGGCGGGACGGGGCGGGAGGACGAGGAGGAGACCGGGGCTTCCTGGTACGGCCCAGCTCCCCAGGCGCTCCCGTCTGGCGGGCAGGGCCTGGTGGGGCGCCGGGAGCTGCTCGGCCGCGGGCTCTGCCTGCCCTGGGGCGGTACCGGCCCGGTGAGGTGAGGCCCGGCCTGGCCCGGGGCGGCGCGGCGCGGCCCGCGGGGAGGGCTGTCCCGGCCGCCGTCTCCCCTTCGCGGTGCCCTGGGCGGCGGTCGCGGCCCGCGGAGTCCGGCTGTGGCGGGGGCCCTCTGGCCCCTCTGGCCCTCCCCGGCGGCCGCTGCCGCCCGGCCCGGCTCTGTGCGGAGCGAACCGGCACCCGGCTCCGGCTGCGGGGCAGGCCCCGGCCCGGTCCCTGCGGCGGCGGCGGTGGCGGTGGGTGGGGGTGCCCGGCTCCCGGGACCGCTGCCCCGGCCCTGCCACCGCTCTGCGGCCCCGCGGGTAAACCTCGCTTTAGCCGGACGGCGGCCGGGCTGCCCGCCGCCCCGGGAGGCGAGGCCGGGCCGTCGGCAGCGGGAACCCCGGGGCGGCTGGGGAGGGGAGGCCCCGGCCTTGGAAAGAGGGAAACCGGCACCCGCGTGCGGGTGAGGGAGCACCCCGGGCCTGCGCCGGTTACGAGCCGGCTCCGCAAAGGGCGTAAGGAGTAAACGGAGCGTGCGGGAGCGGAGAAAGGCCGGTCGGAGAGGAAAGGCCTGGGGAGCGGTGCTGAACGCGGCGGGGGTCTGACGGTTGAGAGGTATTTAACACGGCCAGGGAAATTAAAGCAAGCGATAGTGAAACGATGTAGACTCGGGAAGAGAGAAAGCGGGAAGAAGAGTCAAGGTTTAAAAGAAAAAAGGATAAACACACCCAAGCGGGAAGGGTCTCTGCCCTCATCTTAGGCAGGAGGGTGCAGCGAGGAAACGGGCAGCCGGTCTGGCCCGGGGTCCTCCTCTGCCATGGGATGCTCGGGCGAGGCCGTGAGCGCAGGGCAGGCGCGTCGTGGCAGCTCTGGTCTGCGCCCCGGCGCTGGGGTGCGGCGGGAATGGGGGGGACGGCGGGGCTGCGAGGGGACGCGTGTGCGGAGCGAGGGCTGGGAAGTGGAAGTGCCTCTGTAACAGGTAACGCTCGGTGATTAACGAACCCCAGATCGCCTTTGCTGGCGGAGCTGGCAGAGGGCTGGCGAGGCTGGCACCGCCATGGGGGACGGCTGGAGAAAGCAAAAGCAGCACCCGTGACTGCGAGGGAGGACCGGGGATCCAGAGTCCCCGCTGCAGGGGAGCGAGCCTTGGGTCTTACCGCAGTAACTTTGAGGCGCGGGTCGCTCACGTCCGCGTAAGAGGCCCTGAAGGAGAAGCTGGCTGGTCGGTCTGGCGCGGCGCTGGCGCGGGAGGCCCTGCTTAGGAGGGGCACGTGCGCCCGGCTGTTTTCTGTGGGCCTGTTTAATGGCGCTAATGAAATAAGCGGTGATGCAGAGCTGGGGAGTCATAACAAACACGAGGAATAACAATATCCTGAGGGAAGGCCGGGGTGATCTGTGGGCCAGGGTAATTGGAGTACGAGTGACTGTAGTAATAGCAAGTGCAATTAATCTCATCAAAGACCTCCCTCCATAAGTCGGCTCTCCCCCGCTTGTGAGGGGGAGGAGATCGCATGTGTTAGCGAGCCTCCAGCCACCATCTGACAGAGCCGAGACAGCAGCGAGTCTGGTACCAAACGAGGCTTTCCAGGCAGAGGTGGGGATTGTACGAGGCACTGGCCAGGTCTCGGCTGAGCACGGAGTCCTGGGAGGGTTTGCCGTGCTGGGGGGGGTGAGGTCGCCCAAGGCTGGCATGGAGAAGGGGGTGGAGAGCGGAGACGCTGGTTCATGAGAGGGGATTTAAAAAGGAACCTGGCTTTGAAATGGAGCTTGGTGAGGTCTAATGAGGGTGTGGGGAGAGGGCAGGGGAGAGAGAGAGAGAGACTCTTGCGTGAGAGGGGAGGTGGCAGAGGCTGGAGCTGCTGGAGACGTTCTTCTCCCCTTTTCATGCTTCCCTCCGCTGATCGGGGGGGAGAGGTCGGCAGGCCCTCCGGCCCAGGGCCGGGCAGGAGGGGTGCTCTTGGCTTCGGTGGCTTGGGAGGGGGATCAGGTTTGACCCCGCCCGAGCCCTCGCTGCTGCCCCGGGAGACAGGATTGAGGCTCCTCTCTGCTCCTGCCTGGGGGCGGGCAGCAAATGCCTCCCTCTGCCCCGCTGTGTCGGGGGCTCGCGCAGGCAGGGACCCTCTGGTCCGTGACCTTCACACCCACTGCAGGCGCCCGCGCTCGGCACGTCCCCTCCAGCTCCTCTGCCTGGGAAGTGCGGAGAGGAGGACTGCTGCCCGCAGGCTCGGGAGGACGGTACGAGTCAATAGCTGCCTCTCTGGTCCCAGACCAAGCGCCTTGTGCTTCTGCGTGGCATGTGACCTCATCCTCCTACTTTGTGGTCAGTTGTTTTCAGCAGAGGCGCCCAGCCACGTGTTCTGCCAGCATCCCCGGGTGTTACAGCCTGTGCCCTTCCTGCCCTCTCCCTGTCCCCGGTGGGTGACTCTAGCAGCAGCAGAAGGGACAGGGGGAAGCGCTGTGCCTGCGGTGACAGTGACATGGTGCCGGAGAGCGAGGAAGTGATGAGCGCTTGGGGAAGTGGAGGCCTGGGCTTGTAGCCTGTTCCGCAGTGTGATCCTCCTCTGTGTTCAGAGCAGCTGCGGTCCCCGTCCCCTCCACGGTGTGTTACAGTACCTGGGACTGATTTTTCTGTGGGATTTTGCTGCCAGGAAGAGACCCGGGCCGTCCTTGAGGGATGCAGCTGCTTCCCCATACTGTGACCGGACCCTCCTCTATTCTGACCGGTGTCACTGCCTCGTCCTTTCCGAGGGATCCCTTGTGCGGTGGCCACGCAGGCTGCTCGTGAGCCGGCGTCGCCGCTCAGCAGCGCAGAGCAGGGCGTGAGACAGCGTGCCTGCTGAAGGCTTTGGAGACTGCTCTGTCCTCGTGCCGGCTGCGATCGGCAGCGACCTTTGGGTCGGGGTGAGCTGCAGCCGCCCAAATGGGGTGTCCAGAGGGCTGAGCGCTGCCCAGCTTGGCCCGGATCTCTTCAGGCCACGGCAGCGCCGCTGAAGGGGAGTTTCTCTCCCCAGGGCGCAGCGTTGCCGTTGCCTGCGGTGCAGGGCTGGTTTATCAGGAGTGAGAGGGAACCTGTGTTTACCAGGCGTGTGCCCGTCCATTGCCAAGTCTCCCTGCCGCGTGGGTCACTTGCAGTAACGGCCGGGCTGCGTTCAGGGCCCAGAGGGGCTGACCTGGGACCCCAGCGCAGCCCCGGCTTCCTCTGCGTGGTGGGAGCGGTGCTGAGGAGTCTCCTCTCTCTCTGCTTCCAGCCAGGGGTAATGCCATGGCCGCTGCAAGCTCCAGCAGGGCCAGGGCCGGGCCGCCCTGCGAGAAGTCCCAGCTCTCTGTGAAAGGTGGGTCCCGCTGCCTCGCCGGAGGGGGGGTCGGGAGTCCCGCGGCGGGGAATGTGGACTTCGGGTGCGTCTGGTCCGGGGCGTGTGCTCTGCCTGTGCGCTGGGCTGGGAGACCTTCTTGGGGGGAGCCAGGGGCTGGGGAAGGCCAGCACTGCCCAGCGTCCCATGGGCGCTCAGGGAAGTGGAGCGGCCCTTGGCTGGGCTCCGCCGCCTCCTCTCCCCAGCAGCCGTCGGGACGTGGCTCCGTGGCCCTGCCAGGGCCGCGTTGGTGCTCCCGTGGCCGCGAGATGGCTCCCGATGCCTGGAGCTGCGTCCCCTGGAGCTGCGTCCCCGGCTCCGCTCCAGCAGAGACCCCTTGCCCCCACCTTGCCTACAAGCCCTGGGGTAGGGTGGTGTCTGTGGGGACCGTGACACTCCTGCAGCCTTCCTGTGTGGGGCCGAGGCATGGGTGAAGCTGGGGACAGGCAGTGACCGGGGCTGGTGACGTGAGCCCCTGGGTACGGCCGTTGCTGCCATCAGGAGAATCGCTTCTCGCTCCCCCTCTCCCAAAAGCAGTTTGGCTCTGCAGCGGGTCGTGGCACCCCAAGCTGGCAGGGATGGGGCGTGTGCGTGTGGGGCAGGGGACAGGGTCTCCCCTGCGGCTGCCTGACCCTCTGCCTGTCCCCCCTGCCCAGTCGTGTCCGTGAAGCCCAAGGCGCACAGCCGCCTGTCGCGGATGAACTGCTACGTGGAGGTGGCGGGCGACGGGCTGCCCAGCGAGACCAAGAAGACGGGGAAGCAGATCGGGAGCTCTGAGCTGCTGTGGAACGAGATCCTCGTCCTGTAAGTCTCCGTGGTGGCGGGAGGGGGGGTCTCCCGTTGCCCCGTGGCCTTGCCCGCCTGCCTCTACCCCCTGGCTCCGGCAGGCCTGGCACTGCCCGCTTCCCGAGCGTGGAGCAGGGACGAGGCCACGGTGACGGCCCCCTTCTCTGGTCTCTGCAGGAACGTCACGGCTCAGAGCCACTTGGACCTGAAGGTGTGGAGCTGCCATACCCTGAGGAACGAGCTGCTGGGCACCGCCTCCGTCAGCCTCGGCAACCTGCTGAAGAGCGGTGGGAAATGTACGTACAAGCCGGACCCCGCCGGGGTCCCTCGGCCTCCGCCCTGGCCGGGGGCCTTGCGCTCCGCAGGGTCCTGCCGCCTCACCGGCCCCGTAGGTGCGCAGCGGGGAGGCGAGGCGGCGGCCGCGGCGGCTGCCGTGCAGTCCCCTGCCCCAGGAGGGAACAAGGCGCCATTGTGTGCCCTGGGCCGCCTGTCAGGGCCGGGGGGGCTGGGGCGTGACGGAAGCCATACCTCCGTTAGCCAGGGCGCCGCAGCCTGCGCGGAAACACAAACCCCTCAGCTATTTGCTGCCATTTGTGGTCGCCAGAGCGTGGCTTGTGACAGCAGCTATCGCATAAAGGCGGCCATTCAGGGCTCGGGCCGTGCGAGCGGCTGTGCGGGGCTGGAAAAGGCTCGCTCTGTCTTTTCCAAGCGAAGCTCCGCCGCTTGCGAGAGACAGACCTGGTATTGAGTGGGGAGAGGGGCCTCCCGTGCCCCGGGGGGATACGGGGCCGGTTCAGACTCTCCCCTGTGCCGGGGCTGGGGTGAGCTGCTTCCCCTGGCACTGCCAGCCGCAGGCTACGAAACCGCGACGCTGTCCCCGCCGTGCTCCCTGCGGCGGGCAGGCTGCCCTGCCCCTGGGTGGCACCTTGTCCTGCTGGGGCGGCGAGGGCCACGCGGGGAGCTCTGCTGCCGCTGCCGTCGTCTCGCGACGCCCGTGGGGACCTGAACGTCCGCCCCGGGTAGCTGCAGGGCTGGGTTGCCTGTTGCTTGGGCTGGTGTTGCCAGGCAGCCCGCAGCGGGGGTCTCTGCCCCAGGGCACCCTCCTCTGCAGCTTTTTCTTCCCGAGCTGTGCGAATACCCTGCCGTGCTGGGCTCCTGGAGCCGCTGCTGCTCCCGCCCTACCTGCCTGCTCCTCTGCAGGGGCACAATCGGCTCTTTCATTAGCAGGCGTCCCAGGGGGCTGTGTGGAAAATGAATGGAAAAGGCAACTGGCTGTTTTAGCTTGTCTGTTAACATCCACCAGAAAAAACGTGTCACATTTTTCCTTGACACCGTGGGCTGGGAGGGAGGACTCTTAAAGCTGCAGAGCCTGCCCTGCCCTGCCGGGAAGGTGCTGCCATGGGCTGGGGGCAGCCGGCACTGCCCGGACAAGCCACGTGCTCTCATCTGCCCATCTTGTCTAGCCTCGCGTCTGCTCCCTCCTCTTCTCTGTGGACTCGCTGCTTGGCCTTTGGGCTTTGCTGCAGCTCTGAGTGGGCCACGGACTGCTGCCGGTCCCCCGGAGGTCCCGTGGGAGCCTGCGTCCCTGGGAGACCCTTTCCTCGAGGAGGCTTCTCGCCTGCTGAGGGGAGGGGAGCGCCCGTTCCCTCTGCCTGCCAGCCTGGGGAGGGGGCCAGGTCACACAAGGGCATGCAAAGGGCATTTGGGATTTCAAGCCATCCCGAGCCGGACAAGTAATGTCCTACTGCGGCCCGCGACCCTCTGCCTGGCGAAGGCACCGAAACGCGTGTGCCCTCTGCCACTGGCGGGGGCCTGGCCGTCCTCTCCCCCTCCTGGGAAGCACTCGGCAGGAGCGTGCCTTCCCCGAGGGCTGCTCCTGCCGGGCAGCAGACCCGCTTTCTAGCTTAGTTGGGTTTGTTACAGTTTTGGTGGGGTTTTCTGTAAGTTACTGGTATGTAAGCGTAGATGTGGCCTTCGGTTTATGTTCCTGTAGTTGTTCTACTTGGTGCAGAAGAATCGTTCTGGTTGCTCTGCTTTTGGGCAGGGGTGGTGTTCTCTCCGCCGGTGACATCTATGGCGGTGCGTGCAGGGCTCCCACCTGCCAGGAAGACACTGGAGCTCCCCCCGTTCTTTGTCGGCCCTTCTGCCAAGCACGTCTCGCTTCAGGTGGAAGAGTCTCGGCTCTGAGGCCTGGAGCCTGGAAAAAGAGCTCAGCGACGAGCCCGGTCAGGCCCGGGCTCCCGGGAGGATGGGGAGAGCCTGCCGGAGCTGACGGTCCGAGCCGTCGGACAGGAGCTCCTGCTCCAGGCAGGTCCAGCCTTGCTTTCGGGCTCGCTGCGCTTCCCACCGCCTTGGCAGGTGCCTCTGGGGCCTCTCCTCTGGCAGGCAGCACCCTCCCGCTTTCAGAGGGGATTGGCCGGGGGGACGGAGAGGTGGGTAAGAATGGGCTCAATCGCAGAAAATGAGCTGGAGCCTTCCACGGAGCTGCTCCCAGGGCTCCCGTAAAACAGCTAATTTGCAATGGCACAGCCCCCTGCCCCGGCCCCCGAGCTGCCGCCTGCCGCAGAGACACCGCTTTGTTCCCGGGCTCCGGCAGCTCCTCGCCGCCTCCTCCCGCGAGGCCTGAGGAACATCCCCGGCTGGCTTCGCACCACGGTCTGCCCCTGGAAGCCGATACTGGGCCTTGCTGGTTTTTGCTGGTCCCGCTGTGTGCTGAGCCGTGGGTGTCTGTGCAGGCGCTGGAGTGAGCCAGGCCGCAGCTCGCAAATGACAGTGCTTGCTTTTATTGCTCGCTGCTCGGGTTGCGAGTTACATCAACAGGCTCCTGTTTCTTGAGTGGCACCACATGCCAGGGTTTTACTCCTGCAGAGCCTGTTCTTTCCCTGCTGCTGCGCCCCAGGCAGAGCTGCTGGAGCCGCGGCCTCGTGGGACCCTCCAGGAAGCCAGCAGCAAACCCCCAAACCTCTGGAAAGCTGCAGCTCCCCCCCCCCCCCCCATCGTGGATATGCTGTCAAAGCAGCTCTGCTGCATGGCCCGGCAGCAAAGGCTCTTAGCGAGGAGTTGCGAAGGCACGTGCGCAGACTGGCTGAGGTGCCTGTTCAGTGAGCTGGCTCTGTAGCAGCTGGGCAACAGTCCTGTAAAACTGGTTGTCCAAGCCAGTAATTCACAGCCGGGGTCAGACCCTGCCTACCCTGCCTCACCTTTCGGGTGTCGCGTCCCGAGCGTCCTGCAGAGCTGATGGGACTGTGACCGCCAGCACTGTCCCCACGCCCTGGCCACCTCCAGGCTCTCTTTGGATGGGAGGCCGCTCTAAGCGCCCAAGCCATCGAGTAGGCAGGGTCTGCTGGCTCCCGTCCTGCCGCGCCCTGGCAGGTCTCTTTTGCAGACAGCAGATAGCTCTTTGAGTCTCTCTTCCCATCTTGTCTTCCTTCCCAGGGCTGTGGTGGTTCAGAGGAAAGAAGCAGCAGTCCGAGGTCCTCCTGGTTATACCTAGCAGATAAATGGAGTGGGACACAGTTGTTTCTAAGCTGCAGTGGCCGAGACTGGGTCAGCAGCAGGGGCAAAGCTTCCCACTGCCTGGGGAGACTTTTACTTTTTACCTGGGACAGCAAAGATTAGTCCTTCCCCTAAACTCTGGGTTCCTCCTTGGTTTAGGGATGGCTGTGGAAGGTCTAACTTCCCCCTGCCTCTTCCCGGAGGGACTGTAGCCACGGCATGGAGCCATTCCTTCGGCTGCAGGTGTGCGCAGGGGTTCAGCTAGTCTTAACTCGCCAAGCACCAGGGAGGTGGGTGCTGTGGGTGGTGCTGCCTGCCTGACAGCCCTGAGCTCTGGGGTAGCTCAGGGGCCCCGAGACCCGCGGGAAGCCGGCACAGCCCAGTGCTCCCACTGGGGCCGAGAGTGGCCCCGCTGATGTTATTTTCTGCCCTGCTTTTTCTGTCTAGTGCCAGGGTGCTTTCAGGGCAGGGTTCTGGCTCTGGGATTTGATTCTTCTGTGGATCGATGCGGGGCAAGTAGGCTGCTGGCTGGAGCGCGTGGTTTTTGGGGTAGCCCAGAGGATCTGCTTATCTTCTGTTCGCATAAGTGGCAGTCCCGGCTGCTCTCAAGGGACGATGGTGGACGCAGCTTCGATTGCGTGGAGTCGTTTGAGTGGAAACTGGCCTCTGCATCCAGTGGAACTGCACGATGAGGGTTTGGGGAGCTTGAGAGGGGGGGAAGCACCATCCAGCTGTCTGTCTGGAAATCTTCCTGCTGCGTGTGCGAAGACGGAGCCACCCAACCCAGAGGAAGAGGCAGAGGGGCTGCCCCCTCCCACGCAGCAGCTCTCTGGTGCTTATGCCCATGGGCGTCAGGCGCGTGTGGTTCCTGGAGGTCCCGGAGGGCTCGGGCTCGGGCTCAGCCCGGGGCCGTTATCACACTGGCTCCTACCAGCCTCGCTTCGTGGAACCGTAAATCCGCTTAATGGGCTGGGTGGGAATTCCAGCTCACCTCTGCTAAATGAGAGCTCTGATGCTGCATGCGGGGCACTGGAAGTAGCTGAACTGAGACCTTATTCAGGACCAAATCACCCCCCGACCCCCTCCCAAAATAATAATAATCCCTCTGACATTCTGGCTGCCGGCGGGACACAGGCAGCCTTTGTGCTCAGCCGTTCAGGGGACCCTCTGTTGGTGTAACAGCAATGTCCCTTTGTGCGTCCCGCGTGCTGGACTGGGACAGTGAATGGAAGGTTCTGCTAGTGTTTATTTTCTTTAAAAAAGCTGAAGGGGGTGGAGAGGGGGAGAAGGAAGCCGGCTGGGAGGTTCATGTTCACATCCTCCATTTGGAGACACCTTGTCTTTGCTCCTGCGCTGCCGCCCCCTCAGCTGGGCGCCTGCACAATGAGGGCTTGTGCGGCTCCGGCGCGCTCGGCTGCCGGGCGCTCGCAGAGGGGGATGGAGGGGACCCCCGGAGCGTGCGGGCACGACTTCCGCACAGCTCGGAGAAAATGCAAATTCCTACGGCTTGGAGCAGCCGGGGAGAAACAGGGTCTGGATTTGTTCTGGTTTTTGGCCGTGCTCAGTAGCATCTTCTATCTCGGGCTCTTAAAACAGTCTGTGAGATAGGTTCCCCTTGGAAGCAAACTGAGAGCAACTCCTTTAGGCAGATGGGTAAGACCAGGCTTAGCAGAATCCCTTGTCTGATGATGGGCGGGTAATGAGCGACAGAGCTGGGCTCCAGCCTCGGCGCTGTGCCCCCGTGAGCGCGTGCTCCTGCCGTGCCCGGACCCTGGGCTCTGGGGGGACACTTGCCTCCTTGGCACTAAAATCCTGAGACGCTTTCACGAGGGGTGCAGCCTGTCCCGCAGACCCCGTGGCGCTGGGCTTCGGGGTGCCTGTTGAGCACCCGCTCGGAGGAGGGGGTGCTGAATCCCAGCGCGGAGCCGTCTGCCTTGCAGCTGGGCTCCCCCTCGCAGCACTGGTCGGCTCAGAGGAAGGATGGCTACCGGCCATGGACCAGCGCACGTGGTGCGAGTGCTGTGACCGGCCTCGTGCCGGACCCCTTCTCCGTCCCCTTTGTGTCCCTTCCCAGTTGTGGGAGGCCGGCAGGCACCCTGCGGGGAGGAGCAGCTCCGGACAGGGAAGGAGGGCGAGAGCGGCTCTCTGGGCTGGCACGAGAGGTGCACGGCTGCTTCTGGTCCTGGCAATGGCCAGGCTGGTGCGCAGCAGCACCGTGGTCTCTGCGCCTTCACCCCTGGTGCTGTGCAAGCGCTGGGCTGGCAGCCGGGAGTCGTAGGTGCTGTTTGGGTGGCGGTTTCACACCCTGGGGCCCCGCCAGCGTGTCTTCCCCCCGAGCCAGAGACGGGACGAGGGGTCCACGGGGAGCGTGTTCCCATCCTCCTCCTGCTCCCGCTGGCAGGTACTGCACCCCATCCCCACGGCGGACTGGGACAAAGCAGGTTGCTAAAAAATGGTGCCGTTGTATCATGAGCAATCTGTGTATAATAAAAATATTATTTGAGCAAATGAGTCAGGAAGCGTCTGGGCCGGTGTCCCAGGCTGGCGCAGCCAAATTTTTCTGGCCTTCTGTGGCGGAGCAGGGTGTTTCAGTCCTGCTGGCTCTGGCAGGCATTGCCGCGATGGTGCGAGAGCCCTGCCTGCCCGCGGGCACTGAGGGTCGTCTTGTTCTCTCATCGCTTGTGGGGAGCGGCTCTGCAGTAGGTGGTTTTGTGTGCAGGGCTGGAGGAGGCTGTGGGAGGCCTGCAGGCAGCCCCTTCGCACCGTGCCTTGCTCCAGCCGTGCTGGGAGCTGGTGGCTTCCAGGGACACCTCTTGCTGCCGTCCGTGCGCGGTAGGGAGCTGTCAGGAGGCCTCGGAGGAGCTGGAAGGGTGGCGGGTGTCTGTCCTGGGGTGCAGGGAGGCAGAGGGCCGTGGCTGCCAGCGTGTGTCGGTGAAACAGGGCAGGCGCCGGTTCTCGAAGCAGCTGCTGGGTGCCCCGGCACGTGGCACGGTGCAGCTCATCGGCTCTCCTTCCCCGCTGCTGCAGCCCCTCGCTCCGTGCCCGAGGGGAGGACAGCGAGCGGTGTTCCCGGGACCGTTACCCCTGAGCGAAGCCAGTGTCCAGCTGTGCGTGGAGCTGTGACTGGCAAAGCCTCGCTAAGCTGCTGGAGCCAAACTGGCTCATGAGGGAGGGGAGTGGAGCTGGTGGCTGTCTCCAGGAGCCTCCCAGCCCACGCCCGCTCCAGAAGCTTCTGCAAAGGCGGTCTGATGCCGCAGCGGAGTGTTTCTGTGCGTTTGGGGGCAGCCCTTTGTGCCAGTTGCGTTCAGTGGAACGGATGAGGATGGAGGGATGTGCCTGGGGTTTTCCTTTGCTGCTTACCTGGGTTTTCTCGGTGGCGTGAGGATAGCCCCGATTCTGAAGATGCTGCTTGCTCCTCTGCCGCAGGCCAGGGCTTCAGGCACCATTGGGTGCGTAGCCATCAGCCTGCTTCGTGTCCCAGGCGCCTGGCAGTCACCCTCATGCAGGACCCTTCTTGCCCCTGTGTCGTGTCAAACCAGCCGAATCCCTCGGCTTTCCTGCCGCCATCTGCCCTACAGCCCCAGCTTCTGGATCTGTAAGCGATGGTGGTCTTGGCTGTGTTGCAGCCAGGGGCCCTGGGGCAGCTCCACCCCTGCGAAGGGACCCCGCTTTGCGAGCAATGGCTGGTGACCGGGGACCTTCCTCGGGAGCTGGGGCTGGCCCGGTGTCCCCTGGCACTGCTGGTAGGTACGTGTAGGTGTGGGGCCAATGCCAGTGGTGCTTGCTGGGACAACTGGCCCTGAGGGAGCAGGCACATTGCCCTTTGGGGCACGGGGAGGCCTGGAGAGGACCAGGAGGCTGACGTCCCGTCCCATGGGGGAGCTGGGGTGGTGGAGCCATCCTCCATCATGGCTGGCATCCTGAGTGGTGACTGCTTGGTCTTTTTCTCCGTGTCCCCTCATCTCCCACAGTGGAGAACAGGCAGCTGACCCTGGACCTGCAGACGGAGAACAAAGGCAGCGTTGTCTCCGGCGGAGAGCTGACGATTTTCCTGGACGGGCCCGCTGTTGATCTGGGAAGCCTGCCTAATGGCAGTGCCGTGACAGAGGGTGAGTGCCGCCCGTCTCCGCATGCATGCGGCGGCTCTGAGCACGAGGCGGTGAGCAGCGGCGGGGAGAGGAGCGGGGCTGAGAGCACGGCCCCCGGGACCTCTGAGCAAGCGTCCGAGTGCCAGCAGCCGCCTCCTCTCCCAGGTAAGGCTCCGGCCCCTGCCCGTCCCAACTCCGGGCTTGCGCAGGGGCTCCCGCGGGAGGGAGCGCGTGGTGGGACAGGAGCGGGAGCGTCGACAGGCTCACGCCCTGCCTCCCCGCCAGCGTGAGAGGAGCGGCCCTTCTCCGGGCCCTCCACCAGCCGCCCGTGCGGCTCAGCCCCTTCCCTCTCTGTCCCGTGTGGGCCGGGGAAATGGCTTCTGTATGTGATGAACCACTTGCCACGGGAAGCCCTTTTCCAACGGGTGCGCAGAGACGCAGACTGGTGTCTGACCTGTCGGGGCTGCCTGGGGAGCAAGCAGAGTTTGTGCTCGGCAGGGACTGGTGCATTGCTTTCCCTCGGCTCCTTCCCTTCCTCGGTGGGAGATGAAGCCTGTGACATCTGGGAGTCTTAAACGCGGCCGCTCTCCTGGTGCTGCCAGTTCCGCAAAGTCCTGCGTTTACCTTCCCTGGCGCTGCGCTCCGAGCCGCGGGGTGCTGTGGGGACAGGCTATGCCGATGCACGGCAGTGGGAGAGGAGAGCACCCCAGCATAAGGGCAGAGGGTCCTTGCGTGCTGGTGGGTCTGTCCTGTAACATGTGGAGCTGTTGTGCTTTTGGGTCTCCTTTCTGGAAGGAGGGAGGGAGGGGAGGAGGCTAGAACTAGTGGGTGCCTCAGTCATTTTCTTCACCCACTTTTTCTTCACCCATTCAGGGTCCCAGGTGCCTGGACGGGACCCCAGCAGCATGGCTGCAGCCACAGAGGGCAGACACCAGCCTCCCAGTACAAACTGCTTTGGAAGCAGACCGAGGTAAGGGTCCTGTGCTGGCAGGCGCCTGGCAGTCTGTTACTGGGTGGTTGCTGCGGCCGTGAGGCGGCTGGGAAGTGTCTGGATCATCCTTGTGCAGCGGACCCCACTCCAGATCTCCCAGTGAGCCCCCAGCAAAGCAGCCCGTAGGAGGTGTGGAGCAGGGGTGGGCTGGCCGACCTCCTGGAGGACGGAAGAGCTGGGAGATGCTGAGGGGTGGCCGTACAGCCGGGGTGCGGCTGACCTGAGCATCTCTTAAAATATTTGTTTCTCAAGGAATATCAGGTCTGTGATGACCCAGTTAGTTTCCACCGCTTGCTCTACTGGCAGCTGAGGGACTGGTCTACCAGGGAGGTGTGGGGCAGGCTGTGACCAGGCAAACCAGCAAAGAGCTGGTCTGCAGGGGTCCCTTCAAATGGGGATGACGGGGACCCCCGCTCTTGCCTCGAGCACAGCCCTGGCCAGGCACTGGGCCAGGCTGGGAAGCACAATTCCCCTCCGGGCGATGGTCACAGGGGGACTCTTCCGAAGGTCCAGGGCGAGCAGGAGAAGCAGAGCTGCAGGGAAATAACAGCTGCTTCCAAAGGAAATGAGATGCTTGGGCACCAGGCCATCCTGTGCCTGGCAGGGTGCCCTTCCTGGCCTTCTCGCTGGGCTGGAGTGGCTCAGCGCTGCTCCTTTTGGAGCTGTGGTTATTGAGAGACGTGTCACACTGTCAACATGGAGTTGAATTTAACACCTATTTATATTTCCAGAGCATGGCAGTGGCCCAGCAGCCTATACAGATGTTCTGGTTAGAAGTGTGCCTGCAGAGAGGGCGGCTGCAGCCTGCCTGATAAGGGGTGCTGCGTGCCCCCGGGCTTAGGAGCACTCTCGGCAACAAGCCCCACACCTCGAGCTCTTCTGCTCCTTCTTCATCTGCCAGGCACATACAAGAGATGAGTGAAGGGGAGAAATGTTCTTGGCTCTAAAAAGTGACCCTGGCCTTCCATATTGTGTGTTTGTCTCCCACCCGAGGAGGGAGCGGGATGGGAAATTGGGAGCCGGTTGCTGAACACAGTTTGTGCCCTTTTGTTGTGGCCGCTCCTCTTGGTTCCTGCTGTCTGGGTGTTAAAGCCTTCTCACGGGTGAGAGAGTGCTCAGTGTCCTGATGGGAGCTGGACTTTGCAGCCACTTCGCAGCTATCAGGAGGTGCTAGAAAGCCTGCAAAGAAAGTTCTAGTTTGGGTGGCTCGGCCTGGTGACTAGGTGTGACTGCTGACTTCTGATTCCTGACTGCTTGCTGATTGTCTGTAAGTAGTTTCTGCTTTTGGTGTAGTCTCGACCTGTGAGCGTGTGAGAGAAGTGTGGTGAGGTCTGGCCGGTACTTCTGCAGGGGACCTTCAGAGAGCGCTTGCAATCATTAAAAATCCCGTGGCTGCTCTGGTACGGGAAACTTAGTAGCTGCTTTTCAATTCATCCTAGGCTCACCTGAATTTAGGGTTGTTCTGGATGTAACGCCACAGTTTGATGTAGTACTTGCTGCTACATGGGGCAGAGCATTGCTGTACGTACCCAGCATGGAGGCAGCTGCCTTCTCCGGAGCGGAGTACGGGTCCTTTGCACATGGGAATGCTGTTTGATGTTTGCTCTGTTTATACGCAGAGCCGTGTTTATTTTCATGGGCTTGGTGATGGATGCTAGCAAACTCGCTCACAGGCAGGACAGAAAGAAAAGGGTCATTCTTTGCTCCTCAGCTATTTCTACACTGTCCCCTCAAGGGAAACTGCTTGGTCAGGGCTTCTCTTTCTTCTCCTGAACAAATGTCATCCTGGGATTTGCTGCTAATCTTGGTGACAGGGTGTGAAATTCCACAGCCCTCTGTGTGGAGAGAAAACAGAGCCCAGAGGTCCCCGGCTGAGAACTGGTGCCGTGGGTGCCGAGAGGGTTGCCACAATCCCCGTTTGTCTTGTGGTGGCCAAAGGGGCCTCTTCTGACAGCAGGGAATAAAGTAGCCTGGTTTGCTGCTTGCCCTGCGGGGAGGCTCTAGCTCGTGAGCCACGTCGGGTATTGCGATCTAGGCACGGCCGTGAGAAACTGCTGTCACCTGTCACGAGCTTTGCAAACTCAACTGACTTCTTCAGTGCAGCATGCTTTGCTTCCTCTGCTTGTGTGATGTCCAAAAGTCACCGTTCAGCTCGTGACGGGCACGAGCAGCCCCGAGGGCAGGCGGGAGACACGCCTTCAGGTCACTCAGACAAAGTATTTCCCTTCGTGAGACCCCTTGCTCTGCAAAGCCCCGCGTGCGGCTGCGGGGTGTCCGCAGGCGTGTGGCTTCTGGTGCGACACAGCAGCAGCGAAAGGCCGGGGGAGCTGCGATCGCCGGTTGCAGCCCCGGCACAGGCAGGGGAGAGGCAGGCAGTGCTTCGTGGCGGGTGTGCTGCCTGCTGCTGCAGAGGGGCCGGGGGGTGGCTCAGGGCCTTAGAGAACAAGCCGTGAGATGGGTCTTGGGTCAGCTGGAAGGGGGTGGGTAACAGGAATAAATTGGGTTCGGGGTTTTGGAGCCGGGCGCCTCTTCGGCTGCACGTCCCGCTGCTGTGGGGCGAGGGGCTGTTCCTCCTGCCCCAGCTCCAGGGTGCTGGTACACGGGTGCCATCTCTGCTCCGGCACTGCAGGCACGAGGGCTGGGTGCTGGGGGACGTGGCTGCCTGCCCCCCCTTTGCAGGGGGAGTTTCTCAGCTCCGTGTTTCGGGAGCTGAGGCCCCGCTGCCCACGTGGCGCCGGGGCTCTCCCAGTTGTGTTTCCCAGTGGTCGTGCCCCAACCCGCTGCAGCTGGTGCTGGCTCCCGGCTGCGTGCTCTGCCCTCCCTCCTCTTCGGCCGCAGTTTGCGATCCGGTGTGCCGAGTGGGACCGAGACTGGTGCTGCCACCTCTGCTGGCGTCTCATGCCAGGACCTTCTGGCCACCGCAGCGGGAGGAGGCGGCCGTTCCTGGGTTTCATGCCCGGGGCCCACGTCAGTCTCTGCCGTGCGGGGGCTCTGCCTTGGCAGAAGCGGGGAGCTGAAAGGTTGATGTCACCCTGGCTGACGCCGCTTTCCTCTTTGGCATCTGCTCCCTCTGCCTCTGGCCCAGGAGGGGCGATGGGGCAGCCGCCCGAGGACCGTGATGGTCGGGGACGGCGGGGGTCTTGCCGCCTGGGAGGTGGGCTGCCCTCCGCATGCCCCGCTCCGTCCCACTGGCGTGGCCGCGAGAGGCTGTTCCCATCCTCTGCGACTTGTTTTCTCCCCGCTCCTATTTTAAGAGCGCGTTCCCAGCCCCGCCGCTCTCACGTGGCCTCGCTGGGTTTGTTTCCACGCGTCTATTAAAAGACAATGCCCAGATGGGAGCACTCGTAGGAGGGCTGGGCTGGGCGGCGGGCCGGCTAATTCAGGCCTGGTAACCCTGTGCGGCCGGCTGGCAGCCTGGAAACATCCTGTTTTGGTTTCTAAAAACTCTCCAGGCAGCGCTTAGCTCATCTGTGCTGAGAAGGGCAGGGACCAGATCCGTCCCGTGCCTTGGGGGCCGCTCCCGGCAGGACCGGCTCCTGCCGACCGTGCCACCTGCCCATTCCCCTCCGGCTGGGGCTCCGGGGGCCGCACCGC
Source organism: Mycteria americana (assembly GCF_035582795.1). NCBI lineage: Eukaryota > Metazoa > Chordata > Aves > Ciconiiformes > Ciconiidae > Mycteria > Mycteria americana. The sequence goes on from NC_134372.1 coordinate 49,123,429, forward strand.
CTCCCCACGGGGTGAATGTGGGGATGTGGGTCCTGGTCAGCTTCCAGGAAGCGCGTGGTGCCTGTTTGCCTTGCTGAGCCCCGTGGACGGGCAGCGAGGGGCAACCCTCGCCTCCCGAGGGGGGAAGAGGAGCCCGTTTTGCGCCTGCAGCTGCTCCGAGTCCCCAGGTGCTGGTGGCCACAGCAAAGCCCCAGCACGTAGCGGTGTCCGGGGTAGCTGGGGTTTCTGGGGTGAGCTCACTGTCTGAGGAGTGCCTCGAGGAGCCCCTGTGCGGGGCTGAAGGTCCGTGGCCGGTTGAAGCGGCCTCGGCAGCTCCTGCTCATGGGCTGTTCTGCCCGTGGCTCTTATCTGATCTATTTTCAACAACCATCTCCTGCTTTCCCATGTCTCCTCCCGATCCCGGCCCTTCCTCTGCCCGCTGTCGAGAGCTGCTCCCCAAGGAGAGCGGCTTTGGAGCGAGTGGGAGGAACCGAGGGCTTGCTGGAGCTGGTGAGGGTGGCATGACTGATGCTGTGCCCTGTCGCTGCCAAGCTGCTGTCCCCTCCCAGCTCCAACCCGGAGACGTGGGGACAGTTTGCGGGTTTTGCCCTTTTAAGGGCAGAACTTGGCCGGGGCAAACAGACTTCCTAATCCCTGCGGTCCTCACCCTCTGCGGTCACTGCCCCGGGCCAGGGACCTGGGTGGAGGTGGCCGGGCTGTGCCGCTGCTCCCCTGGCCCCCGGATGCGGGAAGGCAGCATCCCGCCCCTCCCGCCCTGCCCTGGCCCCCTCCCCGCTTGCGGTACCGACTAGGCTTCTTAATCAGCCTGAAAACCCTGAATTCTTGAAAGCCTTTGGGCTGCCTCAGGGCTCAGGGTGGTCGGAGGGGGAGAGCTTGCCGAAGGGGATGCGGTGGCAAGGGAGCTCTAGCGTGGCACAAAGAGAAGACCCCCCCGAGAGATGGAGCAGCCGCATCCGAGCCAGTCGCAACCCGTGCCATGATTTAAGCTCCTGTCTTTCCCGGCTGCTTGTTCCCTCCATGGCCAGAGGCCACGGCTGTCCCAGCCGTCCCGGCAATGGCGAACGCTTGCACCTTCCTCGCCCACTTTTGCGCAAAGCTTGTAGCCAGGCGGGAGGCACGGTGAGGGTTCCCACCGGTGCCTGACGTGGCACCGCGGTGCAGGAGCTGGCACTGGTGCGGGATCTCTCCTGGGAGCTTTACTGCAGGGATGGAAGGAGCAAACTGCCAGGGGCCATGACGGCTCGGTGCCGCAAGCAGGTTTCTGGCCGTGAGTGCTTGGGGCCGTTCCTCAGCAGGTGGGGCGGGCCGGGGTGAGCACCTGCAAACAAAAGCAAGGGCTTTGGCAGCCAGGTTGCTTCTCCATGGGACTCTGCCACCGGCAGGCGGGTGCCAGGGCCCGCGGGCAGGCTGGCAGGTCCGAGTAAGCAGCGTGAAGTTCAGGGCTCTGCTGGAGGAGCAGAGGCGTGGGGCTGCGTGCTGAGGCACGTGGCTGCACGCTGGCCGTTCTCAGGGGAGACCGATGGCTGTGCTGGGGGAGAACTAGCATGAGACGGAGGCAAAAAGGCGGGAGCGGGGTTTTCTTTGTGAGGCCAGCGGTGTGTCTCACCTCCCCTGTTTCTTTCCCTTGCAGGACGCACCGGCATGCGGCTGGAGTGGCCAGGCAAAACACGGGGAGCGGAGAGCAAAGTCCCAGCGCCAGGAGCCGGCACCGGCAGCAGGCCAAGAGCACGCAGCACGCCAGCATGGCCAATGGCACAGCCAACGGCACAGGTGAACCGGTGCTCGTGGGAGGTGGGGGGGCAGAGCTCGGGGCTGCGTTTTGGGGGAGCAAATGAATTTCTGCTAAGATAACGCATCTTGTAGTGCCTGGGAATTTCCGCCCTGTGAATTGATTGATTTTTATTGATTTTACTTTTGATAAGCTGGGCAGCTCCGCAGGGTGCGCTGGTAGGATCTGTTCTGCCTGTTGTGAGTAATTTCTGTGGCTCCTCTCTGGAGTCTCCCTAACAAAAAATACTGCATCCAGCTCCAGGTTTTTAAAAGGATACTGGGACAGCAACGTCACTGATGCCACAGCAAGGAGGACAGTTATCACAGCTGAGTGGACTTTTTTCAGGGTTGGGAGCGTTCAGCTGAATTTGCCCATCAGTCTTCAGCAAAAATGTCCTGAGCTCTTTGCCCACCGCAGCGGGGAGGAGCAGCTGTCTTGTCGAGCACCAGAGAAGGCACAAACCCACCTCTCAAAAGGGGGCTGATTCTTATGCCAGAGGGTATTTCTGGAAGGATTTCTCTTGTCTTTTCTTGGGTTTGTCCACCAAGCCATAAATACCTTGTAGAGTGGGGACTGGGACCTGCTGAGTGCCTGACTACGAAGCTACAAGCAGTTTATCTGTTTTCCTTCTCTGGCTCCACGTAGCTGGCCGAGCAGTGCGGCATCTCCCGCTCCCCTGCACTGCTTTGGCAGGCAGTGCCGTCCCTTCTTTTGCTTTTATCGGAGACCTGGAAGGAGAAGCAGAGTGCTTTGTTCTGGGTAGAAGGAAATGTTTCGTTCAACCCAAAAGGAAGGTTTGGTTTTTTGTTTTTTTTTTTTCTTTTTCCATTTCATTGGAAAAACCTGGAGCAATGCAATTTCAATTTTGCCAAAACCCATTTTGGGAGGGAGATGGGGGAGTGGAAGGCTGACGCGAAATGCTGCCTTTCAGCTGTCGCTCCTGGGCTGTGCTCCCCTCCCCGGGGCTGCGGCTTGTCTCTGCCCTGGTTGGTGCAGCGCTGCACTGGGAGCGAAGGCTGTGCGGTGTCCCCTGTGTGCCCACCCAGCCCTTCCCAGCGCCCTCGCTGTGCAGGGGACACTCCCTCGGGCTGTGGACAGGGATTTTGTTCCTGCGAGTACAACTTGAGTCCTTGGCTTTGGTTTATTTAAAACATGTTTTATTGGCCCAGCCCCAGCCTCCCCAGTGGCTTTATGACTGTGCTGTCCTTGTCGCTGTTCACCGCTCACCAACCTCCATGTCTCCCGCAAGTCCTGTCGGCGATGATTTTACACTTCGGGGTGGGGAGATGAGTGTTTTGGGTTGCTGGGATTAGGGCTGGACGCCCTGTCTTGCGCTCTGTGGGATGCCTCTAGAAACCATCCTCTTCCTCCTCAGTTTAGTACATCTCAGTGACATTATCATGTTTTTTGAGCAGACAGTTGCAAGAACGCCCCCATTACATTTGTCCCTCACAGCTGTAATTTCATCCGACAATAAAAGGAGATTATTTCATGGCCCGTTTTCTCCACAGCCACGTTGCTTAGCCCTAGCTGTGCTCCCCCTGGAGCCTTCCTTATCAGGTGAACTTTGGATCAGCTTTTCCCCTGCTTTGTCCAGGACTGAGATCAAACCGACCGCAGCGTAGTTACCTGGGTCGTTCTGCAGGTTCCCTTTGACGATTGGCACCACGTGTTTGAAGCTTCTAAAATTGCCCTTTCCGAGGCTTGCTAGAAATGAGTAGCAGTCAGAGACCTCCTCACCCGAGTCTTGCAGGACTCTGGTGGAAGTTGCTGTGAGCCTGCTGACCTGGAAATCTTCATCGCCCGTAGATGCTGCCTGAGGGGCTCCTTCAGTTGCTGATGCTGTGTACCGAGATTCCTCCGGTGCTGGAGGATGCTGTCCTGCTTCACTCCAGCCGCAAAGCAAAAGTGTTCCCAGCCGTCTGCCTCTTCTACAGAGTGTCTGTAGTTCTTCAGTCTCCCGTCTGTGGGGGTTTATACTGTTGTGAGGTGTTTTCCTACAATCTCCTAAATACTTGGGCTTGTAGACACAGATACTTCCCTTACAGTTTTCTACATTTCTCAGCTCTAACTTGTGGAGCTCTGTCTGCATCCCTTGCTTCTTTGTTATTTGTTGCTGGTTTGTTTTTAATGCTTTTGCTTTGCCACTGAAGCCAGGATGTCTTGTAGCGAAAGTTATCCTCTGCTGGACTGCCAAGTCTCAGGGTTTTTTGGCTATCTAATGAATATTCGTCAAACAAATTCCCTTTCATTTTTTTTGGTCTGCATTTTCCTCCTCATCAGTTTTCTTTGTAATTTTCCTTTGCTCTGTCCCTTCCCCTTCCCTTTTCCAAAAGTTCAGTGGAATCCAGCAACATTTAGCTCTTACCAGTGCCGCAGCTGACTTGCTGAGCCCGGGCTTCCCTCTGCCTGGGGGAACACTGCACCAGCCGTTTCCGAGCTCCTCCTCGTTACCTGAGTTCCCGTCAAGCACGCAGCATGTTTGCAAGCGGCAGAAGAGATACTGAGCGCAAATGCAAAGTACCCTCTGCTTTTGTCCCGGGACAAAGGGCAGCGGCAGTGCTTCACAGAGGGATCTGACTGCTGGGTGAAGGAGGTGCTGCCTTTGCTGCAGGCTGGGAGCACCGTGAGTCCCGTGCTTGGGTGGTAGCGGCTGCCACCCACCACGTGCTCTCCTTCCAGGGCTGCGTGGCTGGGGCAGATCCACAGCCGTTACCCTTTCTGGGTGCTAACGTCTCTGCCCTCTGCCTTTCCAGTGAACGGAGACGCAGCGGGTGCTGCGGACATCGAAGAGGAAAGGCCGGCAGCGGGAACGACCGTACCGACCGTGGCGGCGTCGAGTGCGGCTGACAGCTCCGTCGCTCCTGCCCTGACCGGCTCCGGAGAGGCAGAGGAGGCGGCCTCCGGCTCCAGTGCCCCGCCGGCCCGGGCAGCGGTGCTAGCCCTGGATGCTCTGCCCCCCGGGTAAGCTCTGCCTCCTGCTTGCGACTTTCCTTCCCCCGACAGAGCCAGCACAACGGAGTGCCTGTGGCCCTCGGGGAGGGAGGCACGGCCCTAGAAGGACGGCTGAGGGGACATGACGAACCGGGGCACTGCTGTGTGCTGGAAGAAGAGGATGTTTGAGGGAAGAGGCTGTGCTGCACCAGGAGTTGGTGGAAATGTTGGTGCTCAGCAGAGCAAAGGGGGCCTGGGAGCGCCCGTCAGGGATCCCTGTGCCCCCGCTGCCCTGGCACAGCCTGTCCTCCCTAGGCTGAGCCGCCTGGCCTGTGACTGTGCCGGGGACTCCTCTCTCCTCCTCTGGGCTGGGGTCTGATCTGTGTCTGCTCTGGGGTAATAAACAGCGAATCGCATCTCTGCAGCGAGCAGCCTCTCGGTGTCCGTGCCCAGGGGAGCAGCAGAGTCCTCTGCTCTCCCGGGGCCGCTGAAGGGATCAGTCAGAGGAAAACGCGTGAGGCGGTGAGCGTGGATTTCCAGGGAGCTCCCTCTGAGCGGGAGGGCACGAACGTGTGCTCCAGAGACACCGAGGAGGCATTGGCCGCTGCTGGGCGGAGGCGGGCAGGACCCTCGCGTAGCTGCGCCGTTCGTCTCCCTGGCCTGGATGCTCCGCATCCTCCTCCTCTGTGGGACGTGGGGAAGGGGCTGGGAGGAGAGCTGGGGCTGGCGGAGCCGTGCCAGTGGGCTCGCTGGCTCTTGCCGGGGCGGCGGGCAGGCTCTGGGCTCAGCCCCCCTTCCCGCTGCAGCTGGGTCGTTCTCCCCTTGTATTTCAGACACCTTTAATTCTGGACTGAAAACGCCAAGTGGCGAGGGGGGGGGGTTGAAAATGGCTTGTGTTTCGTATGAAGGGAGCTGTTTATTTTCCTTTGGCTGAGGCGATGCCTGGAAGGTCAGGGCCTCGCTCGTGTGTCAGTCACAGGTAATTAGGGTTAACGGCTCAGTGTGCCTTTATGCGGGGTGTGTGAGGGTTTCTGTTCTCCGGCTTGGGCGCTTCCTGTTTCCAGGCAGCTGGAAAAGTCCAGTGCTCTGAAAAAGGTCTTTATTCCAGCCAGAGCTTATGCCCCTTTCTGCTCCTACCAGGTAGACTGAAGGTCTCCTTTTCTCCACCTCTGCACGGCCCCAGGTGGAAACAGGTTGCTGTTCCTTTCCCGGGGCGGAGAGGAGCCTGCAGGTATCTCACGATGAGGGTTTCCGGAGGCTCGGGGGGGTTGCGAGCCCTGCTTTCTAAGACACGCCAGACTTGCGTTTACCTGGTCCAGCCGGGTGGAAGGGTGGCCCGTGTCCTCCCTGCGCCTGTCTCCCCGCAGTGCTCACGCAACAGAAAATCATGCATGTCGGAGCGGGGAGGAGGATAAAACTGCTGCACTTTGGGAGATGTCTGGAGAAGAGCAGCGAAGGTGTAGCGAGCTGTCCTCCGAGCTGAGCTTGTGGAATTTGGATCTCTGGAGACACCTTTGATGAGCACGTTGTGTATCTGTCCCTCCCTGTCCTGACCGAAGGATCGGTAGGGGAGAAAGAGGGCAGCAACCCTCTTGCGTGTGCTGTGCGAGTTACGCGCTCGTGCTGGGCTGGCTTGGATAGGAGCTGACCTGCTCGGTCAGGTGAAGACCAAGTGTCTTCCCAGGTGAAGGAGAGTGGAGAATTGAGTCCGTTGAGGTCTCTGTGGTGCAAGCCCTGCCCTGAGAGCAGCCAGACCAGGTTCTGGGCTAACAGGGATTTGCTAAACGGGGATTGCACAAAACACTGTGGCCCTGGGGTGGCATAAATGAGCTCCTGGGGATCTCCTGAGACCTGATCTAGGGCAGCTGATTTTTGGCTGGCTCACCACGCCAGGGTGTTGGTTTGACTAGTGGTTTGGGGCCCAGCTTGGGAGATGGGGATGCAGCTGGCTGGGCTGGTGGAGGCAGCGATGTCTCAGGCAGAAGGGATGCAGACGAAACCAGGCCGCTTCAGCTCTGGCGGCAGCGTGCTCCGCAGAAAGCGGTGCAGGATAGCCCCTCGCTGGCCTGGCTTCGGCAGGGATGGCCGTGCAGAGCGCGCTGCAGAGCCCCCGAGCGATCGCTCTTGCTTCGCCGCTTGCAGGAGCGACATCCCCTGCCGAGCTGCCGGTCGCTCTGACACTGTCTTGTCCCTCCTGCTTTCCGCAGGAGCCCTGCCTCATTCTCCAAGAGTCTCCTTTCATCCGTGGGAGCGTGGAGAGCGCTCGCGCTCGGCTTCCCTTCAGCCTCTGGAGGGGCGGCAGGTTTTCCTAGCTGCATGCTGGTGGGTGCGCTGAGCCCCGGCCTCCCTGCTTGCGCCGGGCTGCGTGCAGATGGAGTCGAGAGCGGCTGGGTTCATGTGGGGATTCGGAGCTATTTATTCTGCTCGGATCGCTGTCTCTGAACATCTGCACCAGATGTGGCGGGCACAGAGGCATCTCTCACACAACCAGGAGTCTGTTCTAGGGGCTGGAGGGTGCTGGAAGGTGTTCTGAATAATTCCAGCCCTGACGGTGCCTAGAACCTCCTTCACATCCTCCTGGCTTGGGCAGAGCACGTTTCCTTGCAAAGCCGAGGAGCGTGTGTGGCACAGGAGCGGCCGGTCACAGCTCTCGAGGCCTTCGGCGCGGGGTCCTGGTTCTCACGTAGGGGTTCCCAAGCGGACGGATAGCGAAAGGGGGGAGGGCACAAGAGCTGCTGGCTCCTGCATCTGGTTCCTATCAGTGATGATCCTGCGCGGGGGACAGACGGTCGTTAGCGCGGTGTGTATACACAGCGCTGTCTCGCCCGTACAAAGAGGTACATTATGCTGCCTGGCAGAAGGCATGGGGCTGTGGTTTCTTACATAAGGAGGGCGTTTTGTTTGGACTGCAGGGTTGCCTCAGCACTGCCACTTCACACCGTCCGTGGCTCCCTGTATCCACTGCCGTCGCAAGCCTTGCGGGCAGTCGGAGGGGAGCTAGCGGGGGCTGACACGTCGCGCGCTTCGTGCTTGCAGCGGTGGTGCGCGTGGGTGAGAGCTCCCACCGCCTAGCGCTTGCTAAGCCGCTGGTCGTCCTTGCTGGTGGCGATGTGGCAGCGGGCACGGGGGAGGAACGGCAGCCGGACGTCGGGTCCCCGCAGGAAGAGCCCGTTGTCGTGCGTCTCCCTGAGCTGTCCCTTGCAGGGTGGCAGACGGGATGCAGGGAAGCTCGAAAAGGCTGAAGCCTGTGAAGAGCTGGGCAGGGTGGTCTGAGCAAGGATGGGTTGCCCCCAGTGCCCCTGTTTCTGAGGCCATTGCTGTGTGTCAGGAACGATAACAGTTCGTCGCAGCTTGCTGTTCGACGGCGGTGGTTTGCTGTTCGGAGGGCGAGGCAGCCCTCAGCAAATTTACATTTCAGATCACCAGGGAGCTGCTGACCTGAGGAGCGTGTGAACTTGTCACCTGTTTGTATAGGGTGTGAGACGGGGACAGTGGACGTAAATCAGCTGCCACCAGCAGCTCTCCCCAGTCCTGCATGGCTCTTTGCAATCACGAGGGCACCCAGAGGGGTATCTGAGGGATCCAGAAAACCTCTGCCCTCGAGGAGTCCTCATCGTGGGGTTTCTGGTCTCTACAGCCACAGAAATGGTACCTGGGGGCTTGAGAGCCTCTTGTCGTAAAGGCCTTGCAAGTCCTCAGAGGCACATCGATCGGAGAACCCGTTAATGCGTCTGGAGGACCCGTCCACTCCAGTAACGACTGCTGGCACCACTGGTTCTGTGCGCGCAAGGCTGAGGTCCCGTACGTCTCTGAAGCACCCCGTGTCAGCGTGGGCAGAACGGGTGGGACAGCTGGCTGGGGTTGTCCTCGCTGTAAGCGAGTGGCGCTGCGGTCTCTAGATCCGCCCAAAGGAGGCTGTGACGTACAACTGACCTTGGAAAGACGATGCTTAAAGGGTTTTTGCAGGATGCCGCCTCCTGCAAAGTCTCACGAGTGGAGTTGTGCCTTGCAGTTTTGTTTGCGAATAGCGTTCCTCCACCTGAGCCGTGTGCCAGGTCCCTATCTGGTTGCTGGTGGGGATCTGAAGCGCCCGCAGTGCGAGCCTAGGAAGGGGCTTCCCAAAGCTCTGCCTGCAGTGGGCAGCTCTCCAGCCAGCGGCACTTCCACAGCCCTGCCTTCTCCCTGAAGGTGCCCAGGGACCTTCTGCTGTCCGTCTCATGGGGTGGACGTGCTTGTGTCTTCAAGAAATCCCAGCTATGCTGATTTTCTCTTCAGAGATTTCAATCTTTCAGCTGTCCTGGTGCTCGTGAAGCACCGAGTTCATCGCTAGTGAACAGGAAACTCGTGGCGTTTCCCCTCTGACAACGCCCAGCGCTGCCCGGGGGTAGCCCAGGAAAAGGGCTGACTGCCGGACGGAGAGACAAAGACTTCCCGATCGCAGGCAGCACCGGGTAGTGATAACCACTGGTGTCCCTGGGTCTGTTCTGGGGATGAGAAAGATGCAGTGCTGCTGACTGGTAGCTTTTATCTGCAGATCTTACCTGGCCTCTGCGTATGCATTAAGCTGACAGTGCTTTTGAGAAGCCCATAGGAGCGAAGCCAACAGCTCGGATTTGGGTTAGACAATCTCTCTGCTAAATCCTGAGCCTGGCATTCACGTTCCCCTCCTGCTTTCGGGGAACTGACTCTTATCTCAGAGTGCAAGATTGCCTTTCGCCCAGGGCAGAGGTTTTTCAGGCTGCCCGCATGGCTGCTGGACCGGTGGGGTCCCCAGTTGACGGCACGCTGCCGGGGCTTGCAAACGCGGCTGAAGCTCTCCCCGTTTCTGCCTTCCCACCTCTTTCGAGAGCGGTCTCGAGGCTGTGATGCACGCGACCTGTGGTCGGAGCAGATCTGTGGTTGCGGATGAGGTCACCATTTGGTGGCTTCATTGTCCCCTGGGGAGGCTTGAGGACGAGCGGGGACGGCGTGAGCCCGGGCGATGGGGCATTGGCACTCAGTGCGTCTCCTCCTTAAGGGCTTCTTGCTTTCTGCAAGCCCGGATTTGTTCCCTTGCTGTCACAACAGAAGCTGGTATATTAATTTCCTAGGGCTTTTTGTGATGATTAATTAAGACTGAAGATTGAATCGGGAGGGAGACCTGTGGGAGCAGAAGTGTGGCAGGAGAACACTTTATCTGTCAGCAGCTGCCGGCTCGCCGCTCTCTGTTGCAGATCAAAAGCTGACAGGAAAGCACGGTGCTCCTCGGAGCTTTTCCCTTTGCCAGGGCATAAACTTTCATGAATGAATTAAGGCAAAGAATGGTTTTCAGTGTAGCCGTGTAAAGCCAGGCCTCCCTATCGCACCGGCTCCCCTTAGGGACCACCTCCGAACCGAGTGCCCTGTGGCCACGCGATGTTTTTAAGCAGTATCTGTCAGCAGTGAGCAGGAGGGCTGCCAAGGAGAAAATTCAGCCCCAGCCCAACCTCAAAGGCTCCCCTTTAAAGACATATTAAGAGAAACCAAACAAAAACTACATCAAAAACTCACAGGACATAAAACTGACCCTGTGTGAAATCTTATGCCGACCCTCCTGCTTTCTGGAGGAAATTAGGAATTTATGCTCCAAATTATGCCTGTTTTCAGAAAGCAGACTGCTTTGGCACGTCTCTGATCGTCTTGATCTAGCAAGCCAAGCAACTGCCATGTAGACCTGCTGTCAGCCTTTATTTTAAATAAAGGTGGTTAGCGCACTGTAGCCAAGCAGCGCGAGGACGCAGGCTTGCTAATCCACCAGATGCAGCTCTCTGGACGTTCTGGGTAATAAGGTCATTATTAATTATTCACAGCTCGCTGATCTGTGGGGGAGGCTTGGCTGCACAGCTACAGTCCGAGTCCACGGGCACACATGCAGACAGCTTTCCTAGGGAGGCTGTTCGGGCACGATTTAAAGTAGACGAAGGTGCCTGCGAAGTCTCTTGGTCCTACGCGTAGCAAGGCTTCGGCTCTCGCTGCCCTCCGGGTGCAGGGGCCGAGGCTGCTGGATCCACGTTGCTTGTTCCAGCTGAACCCCTTCGCTTCACCTCCGTGTTTGAGGAGAGGACAGGCGCCGTCTCGTCTGCCTCGGGTTTCCTCCGCGTCCTCTCCTGAGGGGTGCTGCTCTCCCAGCTGGCCCTGGAGCGGCGTGCGGTGCGGCAGGCGCCCGGGGAGCCCTGCAGCGGGAGGCACGCCGCTCTGGCTGGCATCGCAGGGGGCAGTTTGTTTTGGTAGCTCCACCTCAGCCAGGGTTCGGTCTCTGTGTGAGCAAGTATCAACTGTCTCATGATTTTTTTTTTTTTTTTTTCCCCCCTTGCAGGTGGGAACAGCGAGAGCTGCCTAATGGTAGAGTCTACTATGTAGACCATAACAACAAGACCACCACGTGGGAGAGACCTCTTCCTCCAGGGTAAGGGGCTCTGGGGGCAGCCGGCGTCTCGCGTACTGAACTACCTTGTTGTACCAGATGCACAGGAGTCTGCACAAAAGGGGAGAAGTGGACTGCTAGCAGGAAGGTCTTTTCATTCCTAAAAACAAATGGGGTGAGATGACCAAGTGTTTGCTGGCCTGAAAGCACACCCTGTATCCTCAGAAAGGTCTTTCCAGCATTTGTAAAAAGGAAAAAGCTTTCCAATCTGTTGCGTTTTGACCTCTGTTAGAGGATTATTTTTTAAACAGTCCGTGGAAATCACTGAACGCTCGAGCAGCAGCACAGCCACTTGTGGGCAGAGCAGAGGGGTGGCCTTTGGGACAGGGTGCCAGCAAAGTCTCCCCAAGGACCAGGAGAAGGGAGGGGGTGGGCCTCACATCACCTGGAAAAACAGATGCTTCTAGATGAGGACTGGGCTCGTGGTGAGCAGAAACAGGCACACTCAGTGTGCCCCGAACCTGGAGCTGGGCCCTGGACTCTCTCTGAGGGCCCTCTTACGTCCTCAGCCACGCTGGGGTCTGCTTGTGCTCGAGAAGATGCTGCTGCTCAGCTCCGTGAGACCTGCAGGAAGCGCTCCGCAAAACTCACGTCCAGGAGGGCCATGCTTTCATTTGCGGGAGTAAACAGTCTTCAGGTCATAAAGGCTGTACACAGCCCTGGGGGCCACGTGCTTTCCAGAAGCTTGTTGAATTCTCACCTCTTTGTGCTCCTAAAAGCAGAGAAGTCGCTACAGCCAAACTGTTGTCGTTCTCTAGACTGAGTTTGCTCAAGGCTGGAACGACTGAAGCGTGCTTTAACCACCAGCGTAATGTGTGAAAGTGAAATACAAACTGGTCCTGTTTTCCTCCACGGGAGCCTCCAGGTTCCTGTGGGCACACACTACCTTCAGTTAAGCTGTGATCTCTGCAGCCGCTTTCTGATCCTACAACAGCTTGAAATCTGTCTGGTGTTAACAGAGGGAGGCTGTTAACTGGAAAGGTAGGTTTGGAGTACCCCGGCTGTGCTCCTTCCCTCCTGCGCAGGTCTCCAGCCCAGTGCCTTGCCTCTGTCGGAGGTCAGCTGTCTTGGAGGAATGCTTACGGCATCCTGGTGCGAACTCTGCTAGTGTCTAGGCGTCCCATCTAGGCTTTGTGTGCCCTTGCAGGGAGGTGCTTCAAGTCTTGCTAGTCTGTTGTATTTCCTTCTGGTGGATCTTTGTCCAAAAGAACCCCTTCAGCTGTGAAACTAGTGGTTATGCTGGAGCTGGGAATGGAGCCCTTGTGTTAAAGGGTATCTTAGTCTTGTGAGAGGAGCCAGAGCGCAAGTGTCTGAAGTTACCGGTAGTGAAACGAAAGTTTCAGAGTGAAACGTTTCAGAGTGAAATGAAAAATCAGTCTTCATAGCTGGACCTCGAGCCCCAGCAGCTCTCGGCTATTTCTCCCTCAGAGCACTATGAGCCGTTTTTCTCTCCTGCCTTTCTGAGAGGCAGAACTCGGCCACAAATCCTCTGCCGAGCCGCTGCATGGGGAACACAAGGGGAGCGTGGCAGCTGGGGAAGTGGCTCATAACCCAGTGCTCCTCCCGGTCGCCCTTTCAGCACGTTCTGGGGGAGCAGCTGGGTGTTCTCAAGCTGCTGCTGCACATCCAGACCCCGGAGGCAGCCCTTGGGCGAGGGCGATGGGAAGTTCCTCGGTGTAGGACTATGGTGTGTGTCTTCTGCTGTGCCTCCCGACGTCTCCGGGGCTTCTTTCTGCTGCCTCCGCACCAGCGTTAGCATTGAGTTGCCGCATGGCAGCTGGAGGCACCAGCCAGCAGGACCCGCCGAGCTGTCTGAGGACAGGCAGTGACATCTTCCTCTGGTGTTTCCAGGTGGGAGAAGCGCGTGGATCCTCGAGGCAGGTATTACTACGTGGACCACAACACCCGGACCACCACGTGGCAGCGCCCCACGGCTGAGTACGTCAGGAACTATGAGCAGTGGCAGTCCCAGCGAAACCAGCTCCAAGGAGCCATGCAGCAGTTCAGCCAAAGATTCCTGTACCAGGTGAGAGCCGGGGGCTGCGGTGGTGGAGGTCTCGCCCGGCTCTCCCGCTGGTCTCACCTGGGCTGCCCTGGGAGACCCTGAGCGTGGGGAGGTGCTCGCTGGGCTGCGTGGGGTCTGTCGGCTCGGCGAGCTCCGCAGAGCAGCGCTCGGACAGGAGAGCCCACGAGCTCCTCTGCTGCGTGCAGAGAACACCGTGGGAGTAACGTTCTTTTTATAAAACAGCTTGTGTGGCCCTGAGGTGTGGGGGGAGGTGTCCTCAGCAGCCTGTCCCCGGCGTCCCTTCCGTGCCAGCGTGGCTAGGCACGCACTTTCTCCCACGGCTCCTGTCAGCCAAGCCTCGCCGCTTACCTGCGCGGCTTGCAGGACTTGCTGCGTGCTGTTGGAGCTGGGCATACGCTGAGGAAGCTGTAGGAGCCTGGTCTGTAGCAGGAGGGGAGGCCCTCGGGGCTGAGCTCGTCCCTCCACAAGTCTCTGTTGGACTGAGGACAGCGAGATGGGTCCTGGGTGGCAGCAGGAGTCAGCAGCAGTAGCTGCAGGCCCAGGGTACGAGTGCTGGCGTAGTGAGGGCTGCAAGGGCCGGGGGACCAGAGAGCGCAGGGAACGAGCGCTGCTGGGCTCGGGGAGCTTCCTCCTGCTTTCTCAGCTTCTTCCCCTCGTTCCTGGTTTGAGCTGAGTAGCTGCGTTTCCTCGCTCAGGGAACGATCTCTCAACAGCCTCGCAGAGCAATAGCTCCGGGGCAGAGACCACTCTTGTCCTGGTCTTGCCCTTGCTGCTGGAGCCGGGACCCGGCCTCCAGCAGTGGCGAGCACCCTCTGATAGCCAGGACCGTGCTGGCGGCTGTTGCGCTGCAGGGTGAGCGGTGCTTGGGGAAGAGCCAGGCTGGAGCGTTTCCGTCTCCCAGAGCGGCGATGTCCCAGTGCTCTCCGCCGTCAGCCGGCCACGTGCCTCGCAGAGGCTGTGCCGCAGTGTAAAACACGGCTCTTGCCAGAAGGTGGGGAGGTCTGGCGGGGCAGGTGTGGAGCGAAGGTGGGCAGAGCAGGGTGACCAACTTCCCGTTGACGTTTAGCTCCTCTCGGAGAAAGCCAGGAGGCTGACGTGTCCCAGCAGCGCTGCTAGCGCTGGTGAAAGCTCTGTGCTCCGGCGAGGAGCTCGGATGCTCTCTGGGAGGGGGGTGCAGAGCCCATCCTCCGGTGCCGCTCTGCGTGAGACGCAACCAGGGCCGCTCCCTGGGGGTGCGGGAAGCCGCTCTGCCCCTTTCCTCCCCTTGCCCCTCTCTCCCCGGACAGCTCGCCAGCCCTTCCACGCCTCGTGGCAGGAGCTGGACCGTCACGGCTCTGCTGCCCTCCGCCCGCCCGTGCTCCTCAGCACGCCGTTCGCAGGACCGCTGTGGAGGGGCGTGCGGGAGGGGGCTTCCACCGGAGGCCGAACGGGGCTCCAGGCCCGTCGCTCGCTCGTGGCTCTGCCAGCGCCAGCCTTGGAGCCGCTCCAGTGCTGCGCGACTCGCCCTGGCCAGGCTCTGCGGAGTGCAGAGGGAGGGACTCGTGCTCCAAATTTAGCCTGATGAAACGATTGTACTTTTTGTTTCAAGCTCTCTGCTGCCAGCGGCGATGGCTCCCGCTCTGCCTCCTTCCCCGCAGGGGCTTTCTGCTTTGCCTTGCCCTCCCGTCTCCAGCATCCGCCTGCCCTCCTCGCCGGGAGAGGAAGGTGGGGAGGTGACGAGCGGCGCGGCAGCCCTGGGCGATGCGGAGCCCTCTCGGCACAGCCCGTGGGGGAAGCCGCGGCTCAGGGGCCGGGGTGCAGCCGGGGACCGCTCTGCCAGCAGGCACCTCGGTGCCGCAGGGCTCCCCGCGCACAGCACCCCTTGCACCGAGGGGTCTTGCCGACACGAGGGGCCAGGGTGTTCCCAGGAGCTGCAGGAGGGCCGGCTCCCCGGAGCTCTGCCCGGGCTCTTGTGTCTCGCTGCCTCGTTAGTTTTAATTACTTATTTTTAGGTCACAGCGAGGTGATACCTCTGGACGTGACTCAGCTGCGTCTCTGGGCAGGGAGGGAGCGGAGCCTGCCCCAGCCCTGGCATGTGGGGTCAGGTACAAGAGGCGAAGCTCGGAGAGGCACGGACTGTGCCAGCCCCGTCCCTGATGTGCCCCGGGACATCCCCGGGGTGCTGGGCTGCCATGGGGAGCCCCGAGTGCTGGTGCCTGTCTCGGAGTGGGGGGCCCTGGCACCCTGAATAGCAGCCATGCCTGGGCCTGGGGCTGCCTCCTGTTCCCGGGCGGGAGGGACGGGTCTGGCTGCGGGTGGCATTTCCTGAGCCCGGGCTGACTCCGCTCCCCGGGCCTGGGACGTCAGCCCCTCTCCAGCAGCTGGGTTTCAGGAGGTGCAATGAAAATGCCTTTTCGGTAACAACGCGTTTCTTATTTAACCAGTAAAAGCACTCGCAGGCCAGCTTCTCCCCCGGACCCCCGACTGTGGGGGCTGTGTCTCCATCCCCAGGGACCTCCAGCGGAGGTGGAGACGGGGGGCTCACGCATACCGGGGGATGCTCCGGGACGGGGGGGAGCAGGCTGGCTTCGCCAGCCTGCTCCCCCCCGTCCCGGAGCATCCCCCGGTTCAGGCTGGGTGACGGCCGCCAGCTCAGCACCCGCCCCGGTGAAGAAGAAAGGTGCTTTGTGCGGTGGCCCCCAACCTGCTGGGGGGGGCGGCGGGGTGCGGAGCCGCCCGTCTGCGCGGGATGAATGCGGCCTCAGTGCGAGAGCATCCCCGCGCCCCATTGCCCGGCCCGGGGAGGAGGGGGCCGCTGGCCCGCCAGGAAGCGCTGGGCGTGGACAGGGCTTGTGGGAATGATTTCATTGGAAAGGCCTGCGATATTTTTTCCCCTCTTGTGTGTGGTTCTTGGAGGAGGCTGGAGGTGTATCTGCTGGGGACGGCCGGCGGGAGCCCAGCAGCCGCGCACATCTGGACCCTGCCGCGCTGTCCCGCTCCCCTCCGTGCGGCACGGCCCCTGCCCCGCCGCCCCCTTGGCTGCCCCAGCCTGTTTAGTTTGTGCTTTTTTTTTTTTTTTGCCCTTTTTTTTTTTTTAACCCCCCTTGAGTGTGCAAGGTTGTTTTTTTTGGTTGGGTTTTTTTTTTTTTTTTTTTTTAGTTCTCTGGGAGCTGCGAGCCAAGGGGAGGCAAGCGGGAGCAGGGCACACACCCGGAGCACAGCTCACCTCCACACTTTGCTCTTCGCAGGCGTCCCTGCCCTGGTTTTTATTTTGTGTTTTTGCCCTCTCTGTTGTCTCTAGTCATCCGGCGCTCCGTCTGACAATGATCCTCTCGGTCCCCTTCCTCCTGGCTGGGGTAAGTACTGAGCCGCCTTACCTGCCTGCCGCCGCGCTCGCCAGGCAGCCTGCCCGGGATGCTCCTCCGTCAGCCGGAGCGGGACCCTGCCCACCCCACGGGGAGGACGGTGCTGTCAGCAGCTCCTTCGCTCCTGTCCCTGGCATTAATGGGGGCGGTGGCTGGGGAGCCAGCGTTCCTGCGCTCTGCTGCATGTGGGGCTGAGTCTGCCTGTGATTAGCACGATCTGGGATTTGAAATCCAGCTTTTCTTCCTTTTTCCCCCCCTTTTTCTGGAGGAGTTCCCAGTCTCTCTCAGCTACTGAATGCAGAAGTGCTTGTGGTTGTTCTTTTGGACGGGGGGAGAGGCTGGGAATCCAACTCCTCGCTCGTCCCCAGACCCCTCCTCTGCCGAGCAGGAATCCGTCCTGTTGCCCTGCGTGCCTCCCGGGATGCTCTGCCCCGGTCCGCAGCGGAGCTGGGAGCTGGCAGGAGCAGGGCCGGCTGTCCTGTCCCCGTGGCCGAAGCATCGTGTGCCGGGGTGTTTTGAAAGGTCCCTGTGCCGTCCCCAGGGCAGAGAGACCCCCTCTCCATGGCAAGAGCATCCCTGGAGAGGGCAGGCGGGGGTGCTTGTGGGTGCAGATGGGCTGTGCTGTGCCAGGTAGGCAGGGAGGGCAGGAGGAGGCCCCGGCTGCTAAGGGGGTCTCCAAGGGCAGGGTCTCGATGGGGACGGTGCTGGAGCCCTTGATGCCATGCTGGGTGGCCCCCCTGCTGCATCAGCGAGGTGAGCCCTGGCCTGGGAGGAGAGGGGCCCCGTCCCCAGCGTCGGCTGGGCAGAGCGGGGGGAGGCACAGCTCTGCGTGGGGCCGAGCACCCTGGGGCGGGGGTCTCCGGCATGGATGGGGTCCCCAGGATGGATGCGGTCCCGCTCATTGTACGCGGGGTCAGCCGGAGCCACGGCCTGGGGGCTGCTTCCTGCCGTCCGGGAGTGAGACGCAGCGAGGGGGGCTGCGGTGGCCGGGAGGTGACAGGGGAGCGTGCGTGCAGGGCGTCCCTGCCGGCATGGAGCAGGGCTGTGCGTGCGGGGAATGACGCAGGCACGTGGAGGGAGGAGGTGTGTTGCGTGTGGGGCACGCGTGTCGGCGGGGAGGCAGCGAGCGTGCGTGGGCGTGCGCGGCGGGGTGGCTGGCGAGAGGCAGAGCGGCGTCGGCAGGCGTGCGGGCGGGACGAGAGGGGGTGCGTGGGGTGGGTGCAGGCGCCCGGGGGCTGGTGAAGAGGGGAGCGGGTGCAGGATCCCCACCGGGCCGGGGCTCGTGGTGCCCAGCCACGGCCGGGAGACGCTTGCTGTTCTGTTCCGAGCGTGCGAATAGCGTCGGGAAGGGGGTGCCCGGGGAAGCGTGCGGCGTGCGGGGGGGGAGCGTGCGCGGGGAGGCTCCTGTGCGACGACGTGTGAGGCTGCGGGCGCGGAGGGGGGTCGCGCAGCGGTGCTGGTGTGAGCGGCGTGCTTGTTTTATGCGCGACAGGAGGAGGTGGGGGCGTGCACGCGTGTGCAGCGCGCGCTGGGAGCACGAGCTGTGCACCGGCAGCAGGGCCACGCGGGGAGTTCGGATGCGTTTGGGAAAGCACCCGCAGATCTGCCTGGAGGGATGCCGCGCTTGCGGAGCGCCGCGTGTCCGAGGAGGGCGCGTGTGCCGCCTGCCCGGCGAGGTGCGTGGCCGAGCACGCCTCTTGTGCCAGCCTGGCAGCGCCTTGGCGGGGCCAGACTCGGCCGAGGCACCTCCCTGCACTCTGGCCTTGGGGGCACTGGAGGAAGCCGGCCTGTGCACGTAGAAGAAATGTAGCTTTTTTTTTTTTTTTTTTTTTTAATCCTGTCTTTTCCAAACGAGCTGGGGCAGTGCCGGCGGGGAGGTGGGACGGGGAGTCAACAAACTTCTCCTGAGCTGAGAAGGGGAGGGCTGTTCCCAGGACTGCGGGTCAGCGCTGGCCAGGATGCTCCAGCTAACGCTTCCTCTCCCTTTTCTCTTAGAGAAGAGACAGGACAATGGGCGAGTGTATTACGTGAACCACAACACCCGGACCACCCAGTGGGAAGACCCTCGCACGCAGGGGTAGGCAGCCTGCGGGGAGAGCAGGGAGGATGCTTGCGGTTTCAGAAGGTCTGTGCGACGGGCTACCGAGTGCTGAGCTGGCCGTGCCGGGGGCCCGAGCCCCCAGAGGGTCCTGCAAGCTGCACCACTGGGGAGCTGAAGGCACTGAGAGCTGCGGGCAGCGCTGGAGCCCGGGAGGGTTGGCATTGCGGGACAGCTCTCCGGCTTGCGGGAGCTGAGGGGAGAGATGAGGAAATCCCCAGGAGTGGGCGATGGGGAAGACTGGGCAGAAAGAGGTGCTTTCTTCTCACCCTGTCACCTTCCCGCAGGGCTCTGCTTGGGCTCCTGAGGGCTCTGGGTTGCAGCTCTCCAGAGACCTGGCCCAGGTCTCCCCTGAGACCACCTCTCCCGCAGACAGAGAGCAAAGCCGTAGCTGTGGCTGGTCCTGGCTGTGGCCAAGCGTGCAGCCCGGGCAGCGCTTCTGTCTCGGCGGGCAGGCGAGTGCTTGCTCATCCCATACCATAAATCCTCCCTTTTTGCCTGGCATGGAGCTGCAAATTGAAGGTGGTCCCCAGGGGCAGCCATTCGGAGGGCCGCAGTTCAGGGCGAGATGCCCGAGGTGCCTGCCCGGTGACCCCTTCCTTGTCGGCAGGATGATCCAGGAGCCGCCGCTGCCGCCCGGCTGGGAGATGAAGTACACGAATGAGGGCGTGCGCTACTTCGTGGACCACAACACTCGCACCACCACCTTCAAGGACCCGCGCCCCGGATTTGAGTCTGGGTAAGCGCTTTTGGGCCGGGCCCCTCGCCCTGCAGCTGGGCCGCACGCTGGGAGCGGGGACTCGAGCTGCCTGCTCGCAGCTCGTGCCTTCCCGTGCTCGCGACACGGGGTGGGGGAAGTGAGTCAGCTTTGTTGCAAAGGCACCGAGAGGTGGGTTTAGGGCCTTGCGCTTGGCTCTGGCGGAGGTGAACTGCGCCCCAGAGATCTCCGTCCCGCCTGGCAGGCGATGAGGCTGCTGGGGCCAGGCAGCTTGCGCCAGGGCAGGCGGGGATGCTGAACCAAGGCCCGTGCTGCTTTTGCAGGAGCAAGCAGGGTGGCTCCCCGGGGGCGTACGACCGGAGCTTTCGCTGGAAGTACCACCAGTTCCGCTTCCTCTGCCACGTGAGTAGAGCGGCCGGAGGGGCCCGACAGCTTGGGGGCTGCTGAGCCGCAGGGCCGGATGGGTGCGTGGACAGCCTGACCCCGTGGGCAGGCGCGGGCGAGGAGAGCCGCTGTGCCAGCCTGCACAAAGCCTTCCGTCTCTGGCTTGCTCGTAGTCGAACGCGTTGCCCAGCCACGTGAAGATCAGCGTTTCCCGACAGACGCTCTTTGAGGACTCCTTCCAGCAGGTGAGGAGGTGCTGGGACTGCGGAGCCCGGGGAGGTGTGGAGCCAGCCCTCGCACCAGCCCGCGGTGACGCTTCCCCTTGCTTCTCCCCAGATCATGAACATGAAGCCGTACGACCTGCGGCGCCGCTTGTACATCATCATGCGAGGAGAGGAGGGCCTGGACTATGGCGGCATCGCTAGGTGAGCGCCGGCGTGCCGGACCGTGCGCCTGCTGCTGAACGGGGCTGTGCCCTGCCTGCGGCGTGAATCCCTGACGGGCAGCGCAGGCAGGGGAGTCCGTCCGGCAGCTGCACTCGGGGTCCCCAGCCTTTCTGCAGCGCCTGCGTGGGCGGAGGAGCCCAGGGGTGTTCGCAGTGTGAGTTTTAGGAATCGTGGAACACCCTGAAAGCATCGCAGCAGCCTGTCCCTGGCACAGAGGGGGCTCGGGGCTGGGAGCCCAGCTGGGGCTCTCCCGCCGCCCCCGGGGCGTGGGGGCAATGGGTCGAGCGGCCTCTTCTCCCCGCAGCCCACCTTCGCGGCCAACAGGCCCTGGTGTTTCCCGGGACAGTCGGTGTGTGCCGGGGCAGACGTGGTGTGCTGCAGCCTCCCACTGCCTGCCCCGCGGATGGTGTTACCGCAGAGCACGGGCTGCGTCTCGGCCGGAGCGGGGTCCCGTGTCCCCGTCAGCCCCCGCCGGCTCACTTGGGGCGTCTGCCTTGGTGCTGGGCTAACGCTTCCCCCGCCTGCCGCTGCCCCGGCATTCGTGCTGCCGTGCTCTTGCCCGCTCCTCCTTCATGGTGCCGCTGCCCCTGGCTCCGGTGCAGGGGCTCCTGCTCTCCGCCTCTCTCTGTGTCCTGCCAGTGGTTTTACCCTATGGTAGGTTACGTCATGCTGTTCTACCACAGGGTAGAACCACGGACGGGATGCCGGGGCTGCCTCTGCGTCCGAGGACTCCCATCTCCCTGCGCGGCCGGGGGAGCAGAGCCAGGACGGCACCCGTCCTGCGCTGCTTTGAGCTCGGGGTGGGGCTCCCGGGGGAGCCTGTGCGGGGAGGCTGCGGGGGCGTGTGCGCAACAGCGCGCGCGCGTAGGTGTGCGACAGCCTGGGTGGGACTGAGCTGTCTGGTGCCTGCCGGGATCCCCGGTGCTCCGAGCAGGGCCTCCGGAAAACCGGGGTGCTTCTTGCTGGTGTCTCCAGAAGCCCTTCACAAACCACGCACAGCAGCCCTGGGGTGGAGGACGCCCTCGCCAAGTCACACCGGGGCCCAACGCTTCCACCGGCACCCCGAGGAGACGGGCACCCGGTTTGTGCGGGGTGTGCCGTGGAGGCGCGTGGCCGTCCCCTCTGCCGGGGCGCAGCCTCCCCGTGCAGCCCTCGGGCACCCCGGCTCCTCGAGCCGCTTGTCACCGCGCCGCCCCTTCCTCTCGCCCCAGGGAGTGGTTCTTCCTCCTGTCCCACGAGGTGCTCAACCCCATGTACTGCCTCTTCGAGTACGCCGGCAAGAACAACTACTGCCTGCAGATCAACCCTGCCTCCTCCATCAACCCCGACCACCTCACCTACTTCCGCTTCATCGGCCGCTTCATCGCCATGGTAAGAGCCCGGGCTGTCGGGGTGAGAGGGGCTGGGGAGGCGACGGGACAAGACAAGACTCTTCCTTTGTGTCCCCCCGCGGAGCAGGGGCCTTGCAGGGGACGGGGGTGGTCAGCGGGGCGAGGGGCAGCTCCGCACGCCGTGGCCCTGCTCGGCTCGGCACTGTCGCCCTCCTTAAGCCCCGTCTCGCTCGGGTGCGAGTCCGTGGGAGACGGGCCGTCGAGGGGGGGCTGCGGGCCAGGCTGCGGGGCGATGCATTTTAAATCCGAGGAATGGCCGTGGGGCCGGAGGGGACCTGGTTTCCCAGGGGCCGTGCCGCGGGGATGGCTCCAGGTCTTTGGCTGCCACCCCAGGTGCTGTCGGGTCCGCAGCTCTGGGGACTATTTTTAGCCCTAGCAGTGTGAGATTTTCCAGCTGCCCAAGCCCCAGAGCGGCTCCTCCCGTGCGTCTCGCGTTCCCCAAGGCCAACGTGTCGCAGGTCGCCCAGGCCTGGGCTACCAGGGGGGCTGCCAGGAGCTCCCCGAGCTTGGGGAAGGGTCCCCGGCCCGTGGCCCTGCGAGGTGCGCGCGGGAGGCGGCTGCGCGCTGCTCGGGTCCCCGCTCTGTCCTGCCTTGCCCTGCCCTGCGCGTTGCAGGATACCAATAAAACCCCAGACTATTACTCACCGCTGGGCCGTTCTAGACAAGCGTCTGCATTATTTTTGGCTGCCTTTGCCTTGGGGCTCCTGGAAGCCAGGGATTCAGGGAAGCCGCAGCACAGCTCTGTTTAAACAAGTGCTCTTAATAGAGCTGCGAGGGGAGAAGGAGACGCGGTGGAATTTGTGGTGGGGAGGGGAGAGGGGCTGCGAGCACACCCCGCACCGGGCAAGCCGCCCCCGGGCAGCGCTGTCGGGGGGAGCCCGCTCCTCCCCACCGCGTTCGCTGGCCGGGAGCGAGTGCCGCAGCTCTGGGACCCGGGAGCGATTCCCTTTCGCCCCACGGCCGCCCCAGTGCTGCAGCACTGTCTCGCCCCGCGGGTCTGTCCTGGGGTCCCCCGTGACCCGGCGTTATCTCCCCGCCGCAGGCTCTGTATCATGGGAAGTTCATCGATACCGGTTTCACCCTGCCCTTCTACAAGCGGATGCTGAACAAGCGGCCCACGCTGAAGGACCTGGAATCGATCGACCCCGAGTTTTACAACTCCATCGTCTGGACCAAGTGAGTGCCCCTGCTCCCTCCCGGCCCGGGGCCCATCTGCTGCAGTGGCGGCAGCGCTCCTCCCCACCGCCCCTCGCTGCCGCCGGGTGCCTCTGTCGGAAACCACATCCCAGTGTCCTCCCGCAGGGAGAACAGCCTGGAGGAGTGCGGCCTGGAGCTGTACTTCATCCAGGACATGGAGATCCTGGGCAAGGTGACCACCCACGAGCTGAAGGAGGGTGGCGAGAGCATCCGAGTGACGGAGGAGAACAAGGAGGAGTACATCATGTGAGCGGCCATCCTGCGGCCCCTGCCGGGTCCCTACCCCCGCTGGCTGCAGGGCAGTTCTGGGGTGGGAACGTGGGGCTTGGGACGTGGCCGCTTCCCCGGGCTACGTGGCCTGTGACAAGTATGGGCTGGCGCGGTCGGCCGAGCTCCGCTGCGGTCTGGCTTGCTGCTGGCTGGGCAGTTGCCAGTACTTTCAGGAAAGAGGAGAGGGGAGAGAGGGTGAGACTTCTCTCCCTGTCCTGTGGCTGCTCACTCTGCCTGTCCACTGCTGGGCTGGCTGGGGGCTGCCAGGGCCGTCTCCTCCTGCTGACAGTAGGCTCTGGCCAGGGGACGTGGTTTGCACCCCTCGACCCTCCCGAAGGCTGCTGGTCTGTGCTCAGGGGTTTGGAGGCAGAGAAACCCACTGGTGGGAATTGAGGGGAGCCCTGGTGATTCGCAGGAGCCACGTTCCCCCTCCCCACGCACTCCTGCGGCTCCCAGGGCCCTCCCCGCTGGCGGGAGGGATGGTGTGGGGGTTCCCCGTGCCGGGCCAGCGGCGCTGGCTGCCTGCCGACCGCCGTCTGCCTTCCCAGGCTGCTGACGGACTGGAGGTTCACGCGGGGTGTGGAGGAGCAGACCAAGGCTTTCCTGGACGGCTTCAACGAGGTGGTGCCGCTGGAGTGGCTGCGGTACTTCGACGAGAAGGAGCTGGAGGTGAGCTGGCGCCTGTGCTGGGACGGGGACGTGGAGGTACCGGTGCTTCCCACCCTGCCGCGTGCTGCCCCGGGAACGGCACGCGGTGATGGCAGAGTGCGCAGGCTCTGCTCGCACCCTCTGTCCCTCGGCTCTGCTGACGGGGGTACCACCGCCCCAGGTGGCTGGGTCTGTGGGGTGGCTTGTTGGATCTGTTCGCAAGAAACCATCTTGCTGGAGGTGAGGAATTCCTCCCAGACACCTCCGCTGCCCCGCGCTGGAGCCTGTGCCTTGTGAAGCCCGGCACCGGAGGAGTCGGTGCTCTGAAGCGCGGGCGCAGGGCCCTGTTTCTGTCCCCCTGCTGACTGTTCCCTGTCCCCAGCTGATGCTGTGCGGCATGCAGGAGATCGACATGAACGACTGGCAGAAGAACACCATCTACCGGCACTACACCAAGAACAGCAAACAGATCCAGTGGTTCTGGCAGGTCAGTCCCAGCGCTGGCGGCACCTCCGACCTGCTCCACAGCCCGGGGATCATCCCCTGCCCGAGGCCCGGGGCAGGCAGGGCTGGCCTGGGGCAGGCAGCCTCGCAGGCTGTCAGGAAGAACGAACTACAACCGCGAGCACGTGTTCAGCAAGAAGCTTTTGGCTGTGGCTGGCAGAGGCCCCGGTGCCGCCGCCAAGGACAGCAGGCAGCACTTAGTGGTCAGCGTGCTTCTAGCAATAGCTGCTGCTCTCGGGCAGGATGACAGAAGGGGGTGACATGTAATAGAGCTGCGCCAGTTCAGGCGGTGCTGCTCTGTGCTGGCCAGGAGAAAGGGGGTCAAAAATGGCTCTGAAGGAGGGCAAGGCTGGGCAGAGCTGCTCCCCGCAGGCCCCTCGGGATGCACTCGTCCCCGAGGATGCGGGACTGGAGGCGAGGGCTGGACCGCGTGCCCGGCGTGCTGCCCTGCCCTGGGCTGTGTCCGAGCCCGGCTGGCCGGAGGGCGTGGGGTGTTCATGGCAGGAGCCGTGCTGCAGGACGGTGCCCCAGGCCCGGCCGGGCTGCGAGCTCGGGGGTGATGGGGATCCCACTCTGCTGCCACCTTCTTGTCGTAGGTGGTTAAAGAGATGGACAACGAGAAGAGGATCCGGCTGCTGCAGTTCGTGACGGGGACCTGCCGCCTGCCCGTCGGGGGGTTCGCGGAGCTCATCGGTGCGTGTTCCCAGGCGCTCGGCTTGAGCGGGGGTCCTGGGGAGGCGAGCCGGGGCGGCGGCCGTGCGCGGGGGCTGGCGGGTGGGACCTGGCTGACCACGTCCCCATCGCAGACTTCAAGACAGCCCACAGCACGTAAGCAGAGGAGCAGCTGCGATGTCTGAGCATGGCGATTTAATCCGGTGGCGTGCCATGCGCAGACAAATTCCTTAGCCATGAACTGTGCCGCCACAGTTAACGTTGTCAGTCCAGTTTGTAATCTCATTTTGAATGAGATTTGGTTTTTGATTTAATTTTGATTTTTATGCGACGAAATCCCTTTTCCAGAAAACCACAGTGCGGCATTATTCTGCATTCATCCTTCAATTTGCTACTTTTTGGGGCCTGTACCAGCCTTTCCCTTACTTTCCTGGAATCTGTGTCAAGCTAACCAGCTAACTTAGCCTGCTGGTTTATTCTTGCTGGCATGTTAGCTTTTTTCCAGCCCCCTGGAACCTCTCCAGCATTCACGATCTGTTAAAAAGCGACCTCAGTGACTCAGACTTCCTGAGCCAGCTCCTTTAAAACTCTCGGATGGACCCGCTCAGTCCTGCAGGTCTACGGATAAACGCATTTTAGCACTTGCTATTTAACCATCCTGCTTAGAAGCCACGCCGTTGTCTCTCTACGCTGTGAATGTGCTTTTCAGCTTTCTCCTTCCTCGTTTTTTGTACATTCTCTCTGCAAAGGCGTCAGAACGGGCAGTGAGTGCTGCTATGGATTTATGCCCCGATGTGCGTCTAGGATAAGGGCGTGTGACGGTGTGGCCTGCTGGCTAACAGCGCGTTGGAGGGTTTTCTTTTTCAGCTCCTGGTCATGTAATGAGATTTGCTGTGCTCATCATTAACAGGCAGCAACGGGCCCCAGAAATTCTGCATCGATAAAGTTGGCAAAGAGACGTGGCTGCCTCGGAGCCATACATGGTAAGTCATTTCTCCTTGGCCCCGTTAGGAGCCCACGGGGACAACCGCTGGCAGTCTCTGCGGGGCTGCGTGGGGCCCCGGGCGCGCTCCGTCCCCTCCGCCCGCGTTCCCACAGGATGTAGCTGCCATTCCTGGCCGTGCATCTTACCGCAGCTGCTGTGCGCGGCCGAGGCCGGAGGGGACCCTGCAGCGGGGAGGAGAGTTGGGATTGCAGCGCTATTCACGGGCTCTGCTGTCTCGCCAGCTTTAACCGTCTGGATCTCCCTCCCTACAAGAGCTACGAACAGCTGAAGGAGAAGCTGCTTTATGCGATTGAGGAGACGGAAGGATTTGGACAGGAGTGATGGAGCTTTGGTGCTTTCCCGGGGCGGGGAGGGCCCTGGAGCGCTGCCGGCCGCGAGGTCCTGCCTGCCGGCACCCGCAGAGCCCAGCGCCGAGCCCTCTCCGCGGGATGGTGCGCAGGCAGCTGCGGACGCTGTTGCTCTTGTTCCTGTGCGAGATCTGCACTAATGCAGCCCTGGGGGAAACGGGTCCACGTTTCCCTCCTCAAACAAATTCGAGGTGTGACGGGGAGGCGGACGCAAAAGCCTGGCTCCGCTCAGCTCGTGAGGGGCGCGGGCTGGCACAGAGGGGACAGGGCGAAGCCCTGGGCCTCGGCAGGCAGCGCGCGGTGCACCGAGGCTCCCTGGTCCCCCCTCGCAGACACGGTTAAACGAGATCTGGTTTCAGCACAGGCTCTTTTTCCCCCTAGTGTTTTCTGCCTTCTCATGGCGTTTTAATACATGCAGCTGAGGAGGGGAAATGGCTCTCGAACCGACTCTCAGGTCGCTTTTGGGCCCTATCCTGCACCCAGCAAAGGTAACGGGGAACCCCCAGTCGAGGCCACTGGGGCCGATGCACCACGCGAGGGCCGGGACAGCCCCTTCCCACAGCAGACCCGTGGCTGCCCACGGGGGACCCAAGACCCAGGTCCTGGCCAGCCATGCCCGTTGCGTGTTTTGATTTGCAAGCGTGTGGCCCCGGTACTGTAGTAGTTGATATTTAAGCGGTGTGGTGCTCAGAGCTGGTGCTCTGCAGCAGCCGCGGGGACTCCGGTCACGCTTGCAGCACATCCGGCCTTTGCTTGGGTCGTGGGTTCGGCCCAAACTCCCTGTGTTTCCTCTGCCGCCGGCCGGGCTGGTGGCAGGAGCTCCCGGAGCTGCTGGTGAGGGCAGGATCAGGCCTCTGCCCCTTGCCCAGATGCCACCTCCACTGCTGCCCCCCTGCCACCGTGCACCGGGGAGACAGACCCGCGCGAGCCTTGGTGTACATAGCTGTACATAAAGGAAGTCTATGGATACAAGACACTGCAATAGCTTTTGACTGGCAACCGGATAGTTTTGTACTGCACCATCCTGCCTCAGCGACGCCGACTTCTTGTGCAATAAAGGATAAGCAGCTGCCGAGGTGTGTGTCCCTGGTCGGTGCGTCACACGGGGGGACAGCCCGGTGCAGCCTCGGGGAGTCTGTGCGGGGACTCGCCTGAAGAGCCGTGATGGGCACCCGCAGCTTGTCAGCGGGGTCATAAATAATACGTGTTTTTTCCATGCCCACGCTGCGCAGGAGGGTCAGGCTGGGCGCAGCGCTCCTGCCTGCCTTCGCCCAACCTATAATCACACTCAGCTAAAAATGCCTCCAGGACGCTTGCCAGAGCTGGAGCTGCCTCCCTGTGCCACCGTGTGAAACCCAGAGCGGCATTGGTGGAACGAAATCAGGTGAACGAGGCCAACGGCCATAGGCTGGCGGTGTTTAGTAAAAAATCCCACACAAGCAGAACTAAACAAACCCGCTATTCATATCACCAGCGGGCAGCCTGCATCCAGTAATTTTGCCATGACTTTGCTTTTCAGCAGCTGCCTTGGCTGGTTGGTTCTTTGTGTGGGTTTGGGGCGTTTTTTTTTTTAATAGTCTGTACTTGTGCCAAGCATGGCACAGCCGCTGCCAGCCTAATCCCAGAAGAAATGCTTCAATCGCTGTGGGCAGGCTGCTGGCACTCTGCACTCTCCCGGCACCGGCGTGCTGGCGCAGCGCTGCTCACACGCCGGCCCAGGAGGTGGCAGGGGAACCGGTGGCATCTTGTGCCTGGGAGAGGCACGTCCCCTCCGCCCCATCGCCTCGGAGCTGCCTTTTGCTTGAGGCTACTGCAGTGCTGCAGCACACGTCCAGCCTGCCCCTTCGGCCCAGGAGGGCAGAGCAGCGACCTGCGCTCCCCGTCCCCGGCGTCCTGGTGCGGGACAGTGACGTGGCACAGGACGGCAGGTTACAGGCGTGGCTGCCCTGGAGATGCTGCGCAAGGGAGGCTCCTCAGTGCTTCCATGGCATCGTGCTCTGCTGAGGCCAGCCTGTTTCAGTGCCACCATAAATGTTTTGACGGTGAAGCTTGAGGAGCGAGCAGCCGTGGGCTGGCAGGGCGCTCCGTGCAGAGCTGACAGCCCCGGTACCTGCCCAGGCAGGCAGTGAAGCTGGTGCCCTCAGAGGCACAGAGCTGTGGAAGCTGTAACAGCAGCAATGTGCCACCAACAGGCGCCGAGGTGCCTAGGGACTGTGCAAATAGAAACCAAATTAAATATACAGATGTCTACGTTGCATGAAATTGGCTAATTGTTACAAATTACACTGCAAATTACAAATTGTTACACTGCAAGCCTAAGATGGTATTGACCCGATGTCTTACGGGAGGAAGATGTTCTTCACACCATGGTAGCACCACACACAGCCTTCCCTCCTCACCAGAGCAGGATCCCCTCTTCTCGCCCTGCTGTGTTTCCACCCCTGCAGAGCATCACAGGAGCCAGGAGTATAGGTTTTATCTACTTTTTTGGTTTTTATAGTGTCAGGTAACAAAGCAGCCAACCCCAATCTTGTCACTGGCCAGCTAGAAAAGCTAGCAAAAAAGAAAACACCAACAAAACGAAACTAGCCCAGCACAAGGTACAGCTGGAAGAAAGCGGCCAGCAGTAGCAATGTCCTCCTCCTGATTCACTCCGTGGTGCTTCCAGAACTCGGCACCTCCTCCTCAGCTCAAAAACAAATTGATGCTATTAAAACACATCTCACACAGTGAAAACTTGGTGTCAGGCAAGACAAGTACACAGCATGAAGTCTAACACAGTATGTGGTAGAAATCCTCACCTGTTGGCCTAGAAGTCCTTGAAGGAGCAGTCCTTGAAGAGTGCTGTGCTAAAAAAAAAAAAAAAAAAAAAAATTTCCCCTGGTTTTTACGGCTTCCCTGCCCAGCGCTGAGGCGCAAACTGCCCTGCAATGGCTGTCTGCTTGTTGCGACAGCCGCCAGCTGGAGATCTACCCAGCCACGCTCTAATGGACACAAAAAGCAGAAGCCAAAGTAGAGGAAAGCAGAGCACCGACCATTTCAACACGAGGAAAGAACCCAGCACCAAAGTGATTTAGTTTACAAGATTTTTAATTTACAAATAAAAAAACTACACATTTTACTTTTTCTCCTTTTTCTCCTCTTTCTTGACATCACTCTTCTCCTTGTCTTTCTCCTTCTCATCTTTTCTCTCCTTTTTACTTTCTTCTTTTTCCTGTCCTTCTTTCTTCTCTGCATCCCTGTTGGCAATCTTGTTGTTAATGAGGTTGTGCAGGGCAACCACGGAACGGATAAGAGAAGCCAGATAAACTACCACCATCTGGTCATTGGTCTTCAGATAAAAGGCCTTGACAAACTCTTGCAGGTTGACGTCTGGTAGCAGGTTGAAGACATCCTGAAGGTGGTAGATGATCTGGTGGTTGATGGGGAGTTTGCCCATGGCTACTTTCTCTAGGTAGCTCCTGATGTCCAGAAGCTTGGAGTTCAGTCCCTTCAAGCCATGGACCTGATTTGTGATCCGCTGGGACAGAGTGCCCACCGTTGTATCCTTGATATCTCTGAAACACCCACAACAGAAAGAATCAGCATTAGAATGGTACTTTGCGTTCTCATTAACAGGTGGGCATATTCACTTAAGACATCTTTCCAGCTTAAAAAGAAAAGCAGTTTTAAGCGCAGCTGAAGTACAACTGAAATGAATGCTGCAAGTCGAGGAATGAGAACAAACTGATGTACATGACAAAGTATAGCTAAAACAGCTCACTGGTGTATCCTGTGGTGTGCGTCTGTTCTCTTTGGGACAGTGTTTGTGACACCAGTTAGAGGGATGAGAGAAATAAACTACAGGATTTCTGACTGGTGAAAAGGCGACGTGGTTTGTATAGGGTGACTGCTCTCTTTTTTTGACTGGAGAGCTACAGACCCATCAGCGACACTCCCGTTCAGTCCTGCTCTGTGAGGTACACAGCCGCTGGAGACAGTTCCAATCGATGCAACGTTCCGCAGCTTTGATGATAGAACAAATACGTAGTTTTCATCATCTCATCAGTGGGCAGTCACACTTTTCACTAGCAATGAGTGAATATGCCAAGCAAGACTGCTAAATGAACACGCTCTTAGAATTTAAGTAGCGTGTTTAACAAGATCCGCGTTTCCCCCAGGAAGCTGGCACTGGGAGATGCCAGATGGATCGCGGTCACTGCTACGCAAGTCCCGTAAGAACGCTTTCACTTTAAAGATGCTTACCGTAGCAAGTGTTCAACACCAACTTCCTCTGCCTCCTCTGCTCCGATCTCACTAGTCACATGCTCAAACGTCTTGGAGGTCGGAGTGCCATCCTTCGAGGTGCAAGGACACAGGAGACACGGTCAGACCGAGCACGCAGCTGACTGCAGGCACAAAGGTGCACGCCAGCTAGCCAGGGCGGGCGTCTCACACGCGAACAGTGGGGCAACTCGCACAATGTCACAGCGTAAGAGCAACTGGCGCCTGCTTGCACGCCAGGATCGGGAAGAGGCAATGGGGCAAATTACGGCAAAACAGAGTATCAGGGGACTGAAGTACACAGCTAAGGGGAGAACTCTGTCAGTGAATCACAATGCCTTTTAAGAACATGGAATTTTAGATGGAGTATGAGAAACTGTATTAATGAAACTAGCAAAGTAGTTATAGACAGTCCACAAGAAATCAGAGAGGAAAGACTCTGGTTGGACTTTTCTTGATTTAGTTAGTGTTAGCAACTGTCACAAGCCCCGAGTTGCTAGCAATTTCTTCTTTCTTGCGCTCTGTGTAATTTTCAATTAATGTATTTTGCTGGTCTATGTACTGGTGGGTAGAGTGGAAAGTCTCACTAAATATCACAATTCTTTCTTTCTTTTCTTTCTTTCTTTTCTTTCTTTCTTTTCTTTCTTTCCTGATACAACCTTATTACATTTTGGGATACCTTTTGTCATCCTGATGTTTGCTCTCAGCCAGTTAGAAGCACATATGCAGTTCCAGAAACAAAATACTAATATGGAGCAATTTCATTAAAATTATAATTTATGCACTGGATAGTAAGGAAGATGTTTAAAAGATTCACAGGCTGAATTTCTGAGAAAGAGTTTTACCCATGTGTTTTCAAAACCATTACCTGGACCAGTATACAGCTGTAAATAGAAAGCACCACTGGGACTACTGTGAATTCACAAAACTAAGAACAAAGCCTGCAGGTGTAAGATCTACAATACTGGGAGCAGCTGCTTCTCCACAGTGAGCATCTCAGACAGGCAAAAGGATCAAACTTTTTTATATACATCCAGAATGTAATTTAAATCAAACACCCGCAAAGAAAAGCTAAAGCTGACTGACTACTCTATGTTGTTTGTCTGCGCGGTGCTGCAAGTGATTAGTAAGTGTTGCTCATGCCTGACCTACCGACTCAGCACCGGCAGGTGCGCAAATGAATACGCACGCAATTACTCAGAACACCTCTGCGAACAGGCTGACATGTAAAAGTGACATCTTAAAAGTGCTCCCATCTGTGACTGTCTTCACAGCCATGGACATGACAGAAACAGGTAAGCATCATCTAAATCATACAGACAGCTGGAGCTGTGGAGTTCCTTAGGTGAAACAGTAACGCACAGCTTTTCTTCCAAGAGCATCGGTGGATGAAAGCTTTAGTTACAAATACTTATATTACAACTAGGATTTAACCTCTGGTTTCAGCAGATTTTGGCTGCAAGTCACAGGCCCTCACTAGTGAGTGCAACATCCCATGTGTAAAAGGCAACTATGTGCCATGGGATGTGCAGCCTTCAGAAAATAAGGCAATCCTAGCAGCCATCTTTTAATGGAAAACCCTTTACTAGGAAAAAAGCAGAGAGACACGTTAAATACTCACATCGTGAACTTCTTCAACCGAAATGTAAGCTTCTGTGGGCAGCCCCAAGTCCTTTGGCTTCACGTCAATAATCACCAACACCTTACAGAAAAAGCAAACATTTCAGAAAACCAGGTTTCATTCAAGGACTAGAAAAAAAATACCCAAGCCAGCTCTTCACTCCACAGCAACGGTACGCTGGCCGCTCAGAGGTGTTAACTTCAGGCATTGAGAAAAGACATCTATAGCTGTTTCAAAAGACTCTGGTCTGAGTTCCTCAATCATTTTACAGCGACCAGGTCTTTAACATGCTGTATCACCAGTAACAAAGGTGGGGGCCAAGGGTTCCCAGATCTCCCACTTAGGAAGGGGCAGGGAACAAAAAGTGGCGCACTTACAGAGTTAGGACAGTATCTCTTCATCAGTTCATTGATGGCGATGTCGTTCTTGTGCAGTTTAGGGCCTGTGTGGTACCAGCCAACTATTCTTTCTCTAGCTGAGCAAAACCAGAAAGGATTCTAAATCAGAATCACGTGGTAAGACAACAGCAGAAAGATTTAGGCAGAGACTGAATTAGCAAATCAAGGGTGAAAATCTGATGCGTGTAGAAAACCGGTGTAAAGTAGGGGGAAAGGAATCACAGTGGGCACAACAATGACATGGCTAGTGACAAAGACTGCTTACTAATCATACCTACTTATTGTAGCTTACTAATCACATAAATAACTTTACTCCTAGGTAGTTAACTAAACGGGACTATTTCATATCATTTATTAGTTTTGCAGATACCAGGATCAGACAGCTTGAAACTCTAACTAGGAACGCAAAAATTCTAGCAACGCAAACTGTATCATGAGAACAACAATTGTTCCCAGCGCTAAGAAAATTCATAGGAATTTAAGTTATGACTGAACATTCAGGTCTGAAGTCTCAAACCGAGCAGTGAAGACACTTTTTAAAACAGTGGTGAAGAGCAATTACAATCATTACTGAGAAGTTTGTAACATTCACGTTCATAAAAAACTAATGTCAGGGCACATCTGTATAAAACAGGTTATAGAGGGGAAAGCTTTGAAATTCTCCAGAAATAATGGCATTTTTGAAATCTGAATTATTCTGAAGATACAAAGCCGTCAGGAGTCTTGGGAAAATTAACAAGGTATACATGAATGTATTAAGAATACAAACTGCTTGCACAAATTAACCCATGGAAACCACCACCGAAAGTGAAGCCACACAAGGAATTAGTGTGGAGTGGCTTCTTAAGTAAGCAATTAATTTTCTACCTCACTATAAATTCACTTTCCCATACAGAGTCTTGAAAGTTTCTAGCAACCCTGGCTGCAAGAAGACCTCAACTTACCGTTGACCTTCTTAAACATTCCATACATGTTCTCCAGATAGTCATGGTCTAGAAACCACACAGTATCATCCTTGTCATCCTCGTCAAAAGGTACTGGGAATAAAACAAAACCCCAATATTTAAGAATCCAACTCGCAGACTGAAAATGTTTATAGAAACACTGTGTTTTAGGATATCTTTGGCTGCTAAAGGAGAGTTTAATTAGTTTCAACTGTTCTGCAACACTACGCTGCACAAGCTAACCTGCAGTGCTGGTCAATTCTCTCAGGTAGAGGCCGTCTCATAATTGCTAACAGTTTAGAACTGAGGAGTGCAGCATGGAGCATTCTGAGGGTTATCCGCAGCGGACAACATCAAGCATCAGAGAGAAATCCTCCGCCACACAAAAGTGACTCGACAGTGTGCATAGACATTTGATGTGATAAACTGAGTATCCCGGCAGACTTTATAGCTTGTTGATCAACAGCAGTCTACTTTGAGAAATATCAGTTTTCAGTGTAGAACACGTCATCAGCACTTTTATAGACTACTAGAACACAATAAAGCACTTAAGTAAGGACTATTTACCCTTGACTAAATGACTAGTAATTTTATCAGTTAGCACATCTGCAGGGACGCAGGCTCAGTTCTGAGAACAAAGACTGGTCTCAGTCTTTTAATTTATAGGTATAGTAAAAGCTTCATAGTTGAATGGCTGTCAAAACGACAAAAAAAACCTCTTTTCAACTCAAATGGAAAAAAGTTCCTCCAAAAACTGGAAAAAAAAAAATAGTCCACACTTGGGAGAAGGACTCCATATAAACTGTGAAACTCCGTACACAAACTGAGATAATTTTGCTTTGTCACAGAGTAGCCCCACCGGGAAGGAAATGATCTAACACACACAAACGGGTCAGCAACAGCCATGCATTCAAGAAGTACTCTTACTATTGCATACAAGTATTTAAGAGGAAACTATTTCAACACTATTAACAACATACTTAAGGAAAGAACTAGTATTTAATTGGACAAAATCTAAGGAAAAGAACTAAAGCTAAAATATACGTTAAATCTTTACACAAGTAGGTAACAGCTACGTCAGCACCGAGAGCTGCGATTTCTGTATGATGCGTTGAGATCACTCAGCAGAGGTCAGCAAGTCCAATGCAGCAAAATATTCAGCAGCATTTTAAAAGAGGATTACATCCGCTCCCGAAACATTCCACATTGCACAATATTACAGGGAAGATGCAGCACAAGACTGGCTGGAATAGGTGTATTTTTGACAGTAGTTAGTATTTTTTGTTTGATATAGGCTGATTTGTACATGGAGAGAAGAATCTGTGGTCTGGCAGGGTGGCTTAAGAAAAAACAAACGCAATTCATCTATTAAATAATTGAGTAGGTTTGAAGGCGGGTAGGACACCCAAACTCACCTGCAAAACTGTTGGACACATCTAGTATTTTTTTCTGCCACGAGCCCAGCAGCACACCAACGACTCGTTTCTGATTTCCAACTTTTCCTATTCTAAATGGAAAAGACTGTCAGTTCCGATGACAAAAGAGCCCGATTCAGGAAACAAGGTAACAGCGGACAAGTTGTTTCATCTAATTTCTGCAAGTTAACCAGTATGTGCGTTGGAACAGAAGAAAAGGAGTCATGATTGTTTTATTACTGATTGTTAATTTACATCCAGAAAAAGGCGTTTCGGTGCCCTCAGAACCAAACCTGGTAACCCAGCCATGCAGAAAGAGGACTACGTGGTCCGATGCAGCTAACGAGGGGGACGGTGACCCAAACCAGGCACCGCTGCAGCCTCTCCGCAGGACAATGGGCTATAAAAAAGTGAGTAAGCTCTTCAACTGCTCGGTGTCACCCACAATTTGCTTGCACAATAGCAGGCTTGTTTGCCTTGCGAGATTTTTTTTTTTTTTTAACACTAAAACTGCCTGTCAATTGGCGCCATTAAGTGAAATTAGGCACAAATTACCCTCGGCGTTTAGAGGGATATGACTTATCCCCGGCTCAGCCAGCTGCAGCTTTAGGAACAAACCCCACCGCTCCCCCACTCGCGGTTTAACCAGCAGGACGTTGTTCCCGAGCCCTCGGCGGGTGCCGTGACAGCCCCCTCACGGCCCCCCAGCGCTCCCCACCTCCTCAGGACCCTCCTCCTCCTCCTGAATAGGAAAACACCAGCGGCGGCGGAGGGCCGGGGGCTCCGGCCGCCCCCGCAGGCCGCGCTCCCGCCGCCACACGGGGATCGCGGCCCCCGGCACCGAGCGACCGGCCCGGGCGCGGGCGCGCCGCTCCCCTCACGGCGCGGGGCCCCTTCCGCCCCGATCTGCCCGCCCCGGGGCCCGGCGCGCCGCTCCCCGCACGGCCCCGCTCCCCTCGCGGCCCCGCGTCCCTCACGGCCCGGCCCGGCCCGGCCCGTGACCGTGACTCAGCGCCGCGGCGCCGCGCCCGTCCGGCCCCACCTGTTGAAGTGATCGACGACGCTGAGCAGCACCAGCGGGTGCACCACCACCCGGTCCACCGCCAGCTCCGGCATGGCGCCCGCCCGGCCCCGCTCCGCCGCCAGCCCGGCCCGACCGCCCGCCCGCACCAGGCCCGCTCCCCGCCGCGCGGCCCCGCTCCCAGCCTGCCCCGCTTCGGGGCGGGGCCACCGCCGCCATCTTTAAGAGGTCGGCGGCGGCAGGGCACCATCTTGGAGAGGTCGCGGGAGACGGACGTGCCGCCGCCATCTTGGGAAGGTGCATCTCCGCTGTCGGCGGCGCGGCACCATCTTGGGGAAGTCGGGTCGCTCCGCCCGGAGGTGAGGGGCGGGCCGGGCCGGCCAGCGGCCCTCGCTCGGGGGGTTTCCGGGGGTGCTGGTCTCCCTTCCCCGCAGTTGCGCCTCGGCGCGCCCCGCCTGAGGGGGGGCGGCTGCGGGGCAGGTTCCTGTCAGCGGGGGTCTGAGGAGGCAGGGGCGGAGGGAGGCGGGCAGCCCCGCCGAGCCGCGTCCGGCCCCAGCCGGCGGGTCCCTTGTCCGCCTGCTGACTGAATGGCCTGCAAGAGCGTTCGCCTCATGGTCCTTCCAGGGACAGTGGTTTCAGGGGCCGGCCAGCCTTCCCCCGCTCCCTCTGCTGCTCTTGTGGAGCATGAGTGTGGCATTTGCCTTTTTCCAGTTGTCAGGACCGTCTCCTAATCACCATGACCTTTCAAAAAATGAGAGTGGCGTCAGAATGATGTCGTAATCCTATCATTACCGCTAGACTGCAGGTTTAAAATGCAGGAGTGCTGGCTTCTCATCTTGACAGAGAGCGAAAGCGCTAATGGCATATACAGGGTGGTATCCCAACCTTCTCGGCTTGTGCTCTGCCTGGACTTCTGTGTCTGTCTCTACAACTTTGGGAGTTGTTGCAGCCTGGGCTGGAAAAACTCGATCACCCTGCCTCTCGTTCCAGAGTTTCGGGTAACTTCAGGGTTCCCAGTACTGCAGTGATAAAAGTCTGTGTAAATCAGCAGAAATATTTATTACTGTTGGTGTTTGCTTTCTTCTGAAGGGGTTATGTTAGGCTAATTTGTTTTGTTTTGCAGGCAAACCCAACAGACTTCAGCCTCTCTTGTTTGTAATTGTTTTTCCTCTCTGAAGTACAGCTTTCCTCAACCTAAAGGAGAAACAGACTCTGAACTAAGCCGAGTGCTTAGGGTAGTCTTTGTAGGAGGGTTTTTGCACCTCAAGAGTAGGAACTGGTAGACATGGAGCTTGTCTTTTGTACTTTACTTCTAGCAAGAAAATAGAACCTGAGGCTGTTATTGCTGAATCTGCTACGGAGGAATTATTAACATAAAAAGTATTAGCAAAATTCTTGAGGATAGTCTCACTGTTTTTAAAGCATTATGATATCCTTTATTTTCTACACTTTTCCCACGTTACGTGTTTTTTGCATATTTCTCAGGTCTGACCAAATGGCGATATTCTGGGTGAAATCTAAAGTTTTGTATTGCTGTGTAGCACCTTTTAACAGGTTTCAGCAGAACAGTATTCGTTTACCAACTCTACGAGAATCAGAGACCTCTTGTGGAGTTTTTTAGGCGTTACATCCTTTAGTGTTGCTACTTTTAAAAAAAATTCTGGTCGCGTTTTTAGCGTTTTTTTCCAGCAGAGGGAGACATCTGACCGTGAAATTCAAATATAGCCGGTATTCTGGTAGCTTGTTTTATCAATATACATATAAAACTCAATGTTCAAATTAACTAGTTCAATAAGTAATTTAGCTCATTGATTTTTGGGCATATCCTAAGTGCCATTACAAGCTACGGATATTTTAAATGCCATTACCTAATAGAAGGAATGTTTTAAGCACCTTTTATTGATTTTATTACTGCTTTATTTTGCTGTCTTGGTTTAAAATCATTTTAACCACGCTGTAATCAAGAAGAAATATATCGTTGGTGAAATACAGTCAATTTCCTAAAAACCTTTGACATCGTTAAATAAGGAATTACAGTTGTTAAATCATGTCAGGCAATAACCGAGGGACAGAAAAGATATAAAATTTGGAGCAGTGGGCCAGCATACCAGTAAGCTGTTTTGACCTTTGGCATTCAGGCTCTGTATGTGACAATCACACTTCAATTCTGTTCTTGGTTCTTACATCAGTCAGAAGAGATTTAAAATCTCAGCATGCCAGGAAGGCTGTTGAAGGATAACGGAGTATGATCTAGAGACAATTAAGGGGCATTTTAATGACCTGCTGTGACTTTTTGTTAAAATTACTCTCTAACTTAGCACAGTTGAAGTTTCATTTGCTGGATTGTATTGCTAGTAGTTTAGTGTATTGATGTTATACACAAAAGGAGTAAATTGAGTCTGCTCATAGGGATTTCAGTTACTTCCCTTCCCAGCTCTTTTGACTTGAGAAGATTATCAGTATTATTGAGCTAATCAGCTGGTAGATGTAGACTGGGAATACAGGCAATATGTTGCTTAATCAAAGAATTGAAAAGTAAGTAATGAATGTTGGTGCTCAATAAAAAACAGCTAATGAGTTGATTGCATTGATGCTTGATGTAATTTAACTGTAGAGTGGCAACATCAATACTTATGTATGATTTGGCTTATGATTGCTGAGCCGAAACTCAAAGTTCTGCAAAGAGGTTCTGCAGTACGCGAGCACCTGGCAACTGACCTGAAGTGGGGAGGGAGGGAGCTGCGTTTTGTTCTTTAACTGGAACGAGTGATTCCATCATTAATTGTTGGGCTTTTATTTTCTTTGAAAGAAAAATACCCAAACCCAAAAAGCCCCACAAAACCCAAAACTTACATGTAACTTTTCAGAGGTTTAAGAATAATTTCTGGATTGAAAAATAAGAATAAATCATCATAAAGTAGTTTAAAAATCAAATTCATGATTATAAATGTTAAACCAACCTCTAGTCTTCCTTTAATACTGATCTTGATAACAGGGGGGAGTCAGCAGCAAAGAAACATGATGCTGTCTGTGGAGATGGACATTTGCTATGTTTGAGCTAGCTATCCCGTTCGTGTAGTATCAGTTATGACTGCATTTTAAAAGAAAGTTTGTTTGCAGAAAGTGAACGCTGTCTTGAATGGTGCCACCTGGAACTTCGTTCTGAATTCACTTTTTGCCATTATTCTCTTCCTTTTGATTTGTTAGGTGTTATAAACTCTCCTCAAGTGCAAGGTTATACTTACTGGTGGAACAGAAGGACATCTTTGTAGGCTTTTCTAAACCAAGATCTGCCACTGTCAGCTGCTGTGAAGCAGCAGGAAGAAAACTGTTGGTACCCAGATTCTCTGTAGTTTCTACATCTTTTGTCATGTTCTGACCTCTTTTCCAGCCCTGGGGATCACACTTCTACTTCAGGAACGTTGGACCTTCCATCAGGAATTAGCATTTGTCTTTAAACTGTGATGTAATTAGATGTTTCAGAAACTTGGTTTTTATTTCTGTGAACTGTCCTGTGTCATGTTTGGGCCTAGATCCTTGTTAGATTGGTGACACGTTCTCGGGGCAGCCATCAAGCATGGCTTTATGGAGTCTCTGCTTGCCAGCTGTTTTCTAATTTAACTAATGCTGCCCTACAAAACCACAATAACAGAGCTGAGGGACACTTTTACTGGCCTTATCTCTTGCCTTCGCCTTTCAATCTGCTAATATGGGGGTGGGAGCAGTGATGGAAATTTGTAATAGGGGAAGAAACAAATGGAAGTAATTCTGTTGGCAGAATCACAGAAGAGTGATCATCTACAGACTAGGGAAGGCATACATTTACTGAATACATTCAGTTTGTATTTCTAGGTGTTCTTTCCAATCATGAGAGTTAGAAACGTAACGGTGCTTTAAATGAAAATACCAGCATGCCACAGGAACCACCTCAGTTCATCAAGGCCATGAACTGAGCCTTGGATGGCTGTGCGGTAGGCTACACCCTCCAGACTTACAGCCTGCTTTGTGCATTGCTCTTGATGTGTATTTTTCCATCTTGTCTGACAAGGAGCTGCTGTTTGCTAATCAGTAGCCTCTCCTTGGGAAGAAAGGTTTGATTATCCATGTCACTGAGTCTCTCCCAGATCAAGAGGGTTCTCTACCTACCTAAAGGGCAGAGTGCAGGAAGGGAGCTTGCATAAGCAAGCAGATGGTCGGCTGTGGGCAGGGCAGGCTCGGGTTGTAGGCAGGGGGGTAAATCACGCAGAAGGCCGTAACACTTCAGTCTGATTTGCTTTTTCTCTGTAGCTTTCCAGTGTCTGCTAGTGATAAGTGACATCCTTGGGACTTTGGCTACAAAAGATCCATGCAGCTGGGAAATACCGATGCCTGATACTTTGGATCCTAATCCTAAATGATGCTTAGTCATGTGCTCCTTTAATACTGGTTGTCTTTGTTTTTAAAGAAAAACCCTACTTTATTTTTCCTAGATTGGGGCGGGGCAAACTGCACAGTTAAAGAGACAATGTCGACTAACATATATTTTCATTGAGATGCCTTCTAAAATGTGTTTAAAATCCGGTCAAGAGAAGCTAGGCTTTCTTTAGACCTGTTGATAGTTTGTCACATAATACCTTTGTGCTACCAGTTTGAACAGGAAATATATTATTTCCCTATAAATACGTTTAGCTTTGTCCAAATAACTGTAGTTTCCTGTTAAGCTTTCCTCGGCTAGGGTGTGCCATAAAGTGTTTTAGAAGGAATGATGCTGCCTGGAATGGAAGAAGGATAATGCAAGCCATGGAAGCAAAATGGAAAGCCACCACAACATTAATTCTAATTTGTTTTGGTTAAACTGTAATTCAGTGCAATGCTGGCGCTATGTACTCAATGCACGATGCCATAAAGAGTGTCCTTATCCCAACTGCAGTTTGCTTCTGAAGACCTCCAAATAACCATTTTTTCCAAATGTCTGTTCTAGAATGTAATCTCTAAAGCAAACTTTTAAATCTGTAATTATAAATTGATCTGTTCGCTTTATGATATGATCTTTAAATATTTGTGTTGTAGTAATTTATTTCTCTGTTTCCCTATAGGGTACTGTTGCTTGACCAAAAGGTACATATATAAGTAGAACTCATGCTGCTTACCATAATTTGGCCATCTGTGAATATGCTATAGTTTCTGCCAGTGGATTTAAAAACTTTTGTCCATACCTGTGGGTTAGCTGGTGACTCAAATAATCCTGTCCTCCCTACAACAGTATCACAGTGGAATTTTGACTGATAATTTTTGAATGTAGAATCGCCACTTTCTTTAGTTAAAAATGGTTTGTAGAAGTATTGTCAACATCTAATGTAAAATTATGGAAAAATCTTTCATGTTTTATATTGTACACTTCTGATTTTGTTGCCCTGTCCAGACATCACAGGGTATAGAAATGCCAGAAAGATTTTAATTTTATTTTTTTAATAACTAAGTCACTGACTCTAATTTTTGTATTTCAATACAGAGTGATTTGCTTATTTTATTGATACCCTTGCA
Organism: Mycteria americana; assembly: GCF_035582795.1. Taxonomy (NCBI): domain Eukaryota; kingdom Metazoa; phylum Chordata; class Aves; order Ciconiiformes; family Ciconiidae; genus Mycteria; species Mycteria americana. The sequence goes on from NC_134372.1 coordinate 49,164,812, forward strand.
GCAAAATGATTTTTTGAAAATAGTGGAAACAAACAGTTAAAAAAAGAAAGCACAACAGGTTCTAGTCATACTCATTTTTCCACACCTTGAGGACTAGCAAATTCTTTAATATGAGATTTTATTTGTACAAAGCAAAACTTCAAAACCACTCAAAAGCTTTCTTATTAACTGCTGTCAGTCCTTTGATTTACAAGGGCAATAAAGATCTAGAGGGGGCACATTTATCATGGAGTTCAGCACACCAGGAGCCATTTTCTCAAGCGGTAAAGCCAAGTGATAAAATGAGTTCTTTTGTTCTATAACCAAGACACATTCCCTATTTTTAAAAATGTGTGTGTTGGACTTCTTGGCTTGTAGTTTGGCTGTGTTCCTGTAATACATTTATAAATAATGAAAAATTGCTAACATGCAGATGCTGATGATGCATCTGGAAAAACAGACTGGCTGAAAGAAAGAAACTTATTTTCAGCTTTGGTTTATTTGCTGACTTTTTCTCCAGTGCTAATTCTTGTATGATTTTTTTTTAATAGCACTTTTTAAACTAGAGTTTTGGTTGGGGTTTTTTTTGTTTTTTGTTTTTTTTTTTTAAGTGATCTTATACCTGTTTGCAAAGCTGAAAGAATTCTGGTTAGGAAGTAATATAAATACTCTATTTGAAATAAAGAGCCGTGTTCTGAGCGCGTAGTGCTATTTTGCAAGCTTCAGTTGCTTCATGTGTTTCTAAACTTGTATTTGAGTGACTTTTTGAATGTTAGCAGATAGAAAAATTTAGCTGCTTGTCTATACCAAAATATTGATGGCTTGTATGGGCACTTCATTCATGGACATAGCTGTGTGGGAGGAACTGATTGCGAGAGTAAATATCCTTGCATGTGAGCAAGAGGCTCAGAATCTGACTATAAATTGAATATTAAAAAAAGTGAATCCTGTTTTTTCCAAATAAAAATGCTGCCACCTGCAGTCTCTTCCTGGGAAAGAGATGCATTGCTACTTTCACCAGTCAGCTGCTGAGAGTTCTGTGAAGTGCCGTTATGCTCAGCTGTCCGGTGTTGTTGCGCAGGCACCTTTGAAATAGAAGTAGGAGAACAGACTTGCACAAAGTACTTTCTAATATAATTTTGCATATAATAATCTTTACCTGTTAACCTAAAACTTTTTGTGAAGTTGCTCTTGATGTTTTGGCTTCAATTGGGCTGCTGCCGTAACATATGGAAGAGTGAGTCTGAAAAAGGTCAGAGACATTAAACCTTGTTCATATTTAAATCAGCACCACGCTATGGTGCCCGTATAACTACAGCAGTGCTGCGGCAGTACCCATTTGTCCCCAAGTTATGCAAACTGTGATGGATGGGCTTGGGAGGCATTTTGGACAATAGCTGTTTCTTTGGTTTTATTCTTGGTTTCTTTTGTAGACAGACCTTTAAGAAAAGCCATGCTGTAAGCAGATTGCACTTGTAGCAAAGTTATCGCATAGCTCTCGAATGTGGTGTTTGATGAACAAAAACACTGAACAAAAGGACCAAAGGTATATCTGGGCGGCTACACTCTCTTTGGCCATGGTCAGCAGCTGGTTTGTAGATAAGTGTCAGAACAGGGCAAACATACAGTGGTATTGTCAGAATAAGAAATGCGGAACAATGCAGGTCTTGCCAAACCCATTTATTGATCCTAGGTAAACACTCTTCAACTGTACAAGGTGTGTGTGGGACAAACAATTTTTCATTCACTGTGTTCTACATTAAATAGTTTGGAAGTAGGACTCATGCTATTATCACCCTAGTTCATATGTCTGTGAAAGTGTATTACTGAGAAATTAAAGATGATGTTTCTTGGTGGCTGACTTGTAGTGGCTATTTATCCAGAAGGAAGCAGCTGTTGCAACAGCCAAAAGACCCCACCATAACTGCTGCACTAGCTTATGGAAAACTAAAGCTTCGGTTGACCTGTCATAGCAGTCATCTGTAGCATAGGGATCTTGCAGATCTCTTTGCTGTAATTTTGTTGGCACTTGAAATTTAGCAAGAAAAGATGTAGCCTAGGAGACCCACCTTTTTGTATAGCTGTGTATGATACTTCCGATACTTACATTGCAAAACCTTTAGTCTCTGATGTTTAAGGTCAGAAATTATAAGTGTGTTTTTTTTTTTTTTTTTTAACCCTGGGGCCTCTTATACTGTAGTGTCTTGAAAGATCCTGAAGCTTTGAGGGGAAAAAAAATCAAAATACTTTATTTTATGAAGCAGTTTTTCTAAAATGAATGCTTTTATGTTGGATAGTTTAAAGACCATCTGTTAACTGAAACCAACCATAAGTGAAGTTGCAGTTATGTTTCCTATTAGTCTTGTATCTTTCCTATTAGTCATGTATGAAAGAATACAGAGACATCCAACAGAACTCAAAACAAAAATTGAAAAAGCAGATGTTGAAACTGTTGGCTTTCTTTTCTTTTACAGGAGCAAGTAATTATTAATGGATCACAAAAATACTATAAGCCTAGTTTTGTAAACTGTTACCTAGAATCACAGCAAAGATGTATTTCTGATTATTGTATATTGCAGTTGAAAATTGGAGTATTTCACTTGGAGACACTGAAGTGGGTTTTAAAAAATGGATCATGAATGTTATGTCTGGAAGCATACAATGAAAGATAAAATACAAAATTTTAAATAGTTATGCACTTCTAGTCTCTCAGGGCTCATTTATTATGTTGTCATGGTGAGCAGGGAATAAAAAAATAAAATAAAAAGGCTGTTCCTTGGGTAGTTGTGACTTATTGCTAGTTATCTTTTACAAGAGTTCCATGCTGACTTAAGTAAAGATCTCTGAGAAAAAAACCCAAACTTTATTTTTCAAATAAATTCAGCTAAGAGCTCACAGCCTTCCATGACACCACACTGAATTATTATTAGTGTACACTGCTGTGAGAATAACACTCACTGCTGTTTAACAACAATGTCTTTCCATGGAATTTCAGCAAGTCAGTAGGAAAATGAAAGGCAGAATTGAGTGCTGAAGCAGAATTAAACCAGTCCATCCTGGAGCCAAGATACTTTCATCATTACTTCTGTAAGGAAGAAGAAGAAGACATGTACTGTCTGTGCAGGTCCATATGATTTGGTTGAAAAAATTCTTAATGGCTTGTGTATGTTAAGCAGGAGGTCCTCTCTTGCCTGAATAAAATCTCCTTAAGTATATTTCTTTCAGACTTTCTCTTTTTTCCATCCATAACCTGCAGTCAAATATCAGGAATGTATGCAATTTTGTCTACGTAAAGCTTCATTTCTCCTGGAGAGGAGAGGTTAATTTTTTTGTTTACTTCTGTTGTGATGGAAGATAATGTGTTGCACTTGGTAGACGATTAAAATAGCTGGGAGTTAACAGCTGTGTCTAGGCTGTTCTGTAAGATTGTTCAGAAAGACTGCCCCAGCAAGGTTCCCCGACCGTGAGATGCCACTGAGCAGGCTCTTGGGTGCTTCCACGTTCCCTTGTGTTCTGGTTCTGGAGGGCATCTGAACTCATGGGTACTAAGCCTGTCTCTACTGCTGGAGGAAACTTCTGCAATTGGCCTCTAGTCAGGGCGGCAGAATGGTACAGGCTATCCAGGATCTATAAGGTGATGCCTCTGAGGTTTGTGTGTACAGTTTGGGAGCTGAGGTGTTTCCTTGGGACACTGAATTTAGGAGATGGGACAAAGGTCTGTCGAGTGTCACGATAATCCTTGCAAGGGCACAGAATTACTGTTGTGAAGAGTAAATCACTTCATTGCCCTCATGGGCACAGCTATGGACAAAACCCCAAGTGCTTACTACCAATTCTTGGAGAAAATCTTTCAGAAAATCCAGTTCTGAGAAACCTCAGTGTCTAGTGCTGTGGAGGTTACACAAGCCATATTCCAAATTGGTGTTAGAGGGCACTAGGCTTAGGCTCCTAGAGCAATGAAACAGCAGTTGGTAGAAAATGGGCGCTGATGGGAAGACTTTCTCGTCTGGATACCCAAAGAGTTACCCAGATTTAGTATGGTTCTGTGCCAACAGCTTTTTGCCCTATACATGATATACAATCCCACCAAAGACATCTCTCCTTATTCTATCTTGGGGTACCCTTCAAATGCAGTTTAAGGCCCGTCTGCCAAGGCACTTGGGCAACTGATCTCAGTGGAAAACTCTCCTACAAGGAAAATCTTATGGAAGCACCGCAATAGCCAAACCATCCCTATGGCTCCGTCGGCCTCCATGGTCCAGCTGGTGTGGTCGTCTCCAAGCACCTTGTCTGTCTTAAGACTGGACTTGTGGAGAAGTTGAAGACCTGCCCTAGCTCAACAGCAAAGGTCTTCTCTCAGACACGGGTCTGTGCTGGTTGTAGGGAACAACTTGGTTCACATGTCCTCATAGCCCTTGAATGCAAATGTTGCAAGGTGAAAGGAACGTAGACCATCTGGACTCCTCTGAATGCTTGTGACACCAAGGCCAAGATGGTATGAACGATGCAGTGAATTAGCCTTGAAGGGGCTTTAACATGGTAAGGTTGAGGTAGCTGATGTTTCTGTCTTGTTCTGCTACTGCTTTGTTGTATGGTTTACATAAAATCACTTTTTCATTCTGTTACAGCTGTCTCATTTAGAACATGGAAAATTAGTTATACAGGTGTTGAGTTTTGAAATTCTTGTAGTGGACATGTTTTAGAAATGTTGGTAGTAGTCATGTAGTTTATTCTTGTTTAAAGAGTGTTGAAATTATGTCACTGGACTGAGGAAGCACCAATTTGCTGTAAATGGCTTCCTTCTGCGGTCCCTGTGAAAGATGCAGGGACCAGCAGAGACAGAAATTCTATTTCATGCTTTGCCACTGACATGGTTACTACCTCTTTTACACATCCACCAGTGTTTTTAATAGGATATTTTACCCCCTCTACTGGTCCCAATATCCGATTTGTCACAACTTGAGAATAATGCAAAGACACACCTCCTTTCAGCAGACAAAAGTGGTTTTACACCACTTCTCTGTAAGCCTGGTATGGGAAAAAAATAACCCTCCTATGGCAACTATTTTCTTTCAGAGAAACACATATTTTAGGATAGCATTTACAAAGGCTTTATTGGTACTGCATTTCAATCTTTCAAAACTGTTTCCACAACTAACAGGAACTTAAAATGTATTTACTTTATGTCAAGGCTTTAATATTAGGCAATTACAAATGCTGTATAGCCCAGGTCTGCATTTTATAGACCGAATTTACTGTTGTTCTCAATGCTGTGCTGTGTTAATTATGTTGTAACGAAACATCTCTAATAGGGATGTCATGTTCGTTTTCCATACCTTCTTTAGAAAGATGAATTTCTCCTCTAGCTACAGCCGACACTGTGGAACCAGGCTTGTGTTTAAGCCCTGCTAGATGCTGCAGAGGGGCACTGCGACCCACAGCAGGTACGCGCCTGGCATCTCCCCCTCGCTCCCTGCTCAGCTGGGTGTCTGCTGCTGGCTTCTCCCCTTGGATACTCCTCTCAAATAGTCCCTCATCTGCATGTCTTCTCCCCCTCAGCCCAAATGTGACTGCGTACACCCAACTCGAACGGTGGGAAGACCAACCTAATCCAGGTCTTGGGAGAGAGATCCTTCTCCCTTTCACTTGCTCATCCCTTTCTTTTCCATGTCGTTATAATTTCTGGAAAGCTTGCCTCTCTGGGTAGAGATCACCGACTAACTGAGTCAGTTTTGCTGAAGGGGTTATTGAAATGCATGCGTGTTATTGAAAATGTACCTGTACCCCTTCTACACGTCTCAAATACTCATTTACTGCTAAGGGCAGCAACTCATGTCGGATGCAGTGAATACTCTTTTCAGATATTTAAGAACTTCTGTGCCATCTTATCTGTGTCAGGCTGTAGACAACTGTGTGGTTTGATATCCTTTGCCATGTTTCTCAAGTGTAGATTGAACACCAACATATATATGTAGATATATTAGTTAGTAAGCCAGTAGGCTAATGCAAATAAAAATCGGCTTTTTCACTTGAGTCTGGCCAAATACTGGTTGAAACTATTACCATAACATCATTAAGAAAATGGGGTAATCATCTCTTGAATTTTTTTAAAAAAGCCTTAATTATCATTATAATGTCTTTTAAAAGTGCATCTTGTTTGTACAGATATACAAAAAATTCAAAACACGTCGCATCTAAAGAATTTCTTTTTGCTTAATGTTTTTGGTACTACCCTGCCGTTGCTGTTAATGGTGCTGACCGGGTGCTGGGAACAATTGGGTGCGGGGACCTCTGCTTTCTGAAGGTAAACCTGACTGATTGTATGGCTGTCAGTCTGTAGGGTTTTAATAGGTGATAGTATTTAAATAGGACAGACTTATGTAGTACTTTTAGGAGAGATGGGTGTTTTAATCTCAAGAAATCCCACACCTCTTCGGAAACAAGATGGATGGAATAGAGAACACAAACCACACTTTTGTTTTGTCCAGCTTTGAAAATCTATTGCTACTTTTTGTTTCCTTGTTTTCCTAAGAGCCTACCGAGGTAAGAGGAGAACGGGGTGTGTATGTAGGTATGTGTCTATTAGAGAATGGAAGATCGAAGAGTTCTGCAGAGGGGGCCTCTGGAATCAAAGGGCCAGAGTAATTTAAATTTAGTGAGGGAAAACATTGTACGAGGTGAGATAGAATCATTGAATGGTGAACTCTTAAATTACTTTTGTAACTGATAAGCTGATTGTTTTTTGGGTGTGGTGTTTTGTTTTGTTTTGTTTTTTAATGGAAAGCATTCTTTACTGGTGTTGCATCGTGGAGAGAATTACCCAAATGCTGTTTTCATATTATAGCGTTACATGCTCTGTTTGTTGATGTAAAAACGCATGAAGTTTTACTAAAGATTACTTTCTCAGCTTATGGAAAAATGTCGTTCTAGCTCATCTGTTCTCAGATTCTGGTGATAGTCCTTTTAATTTCCCTTTGCTCATATTGGATTCTAGAAAAGGTTAATTAGTTATCCACTGACTTGATAGAGGAAGATTTTTTTAGAATATAATATTAAGAAACGTTCTATTGGGGTATGAAGGTAACACCACAAGGGGGTACTATAATTTTATCAAATTTGCCTTGGTAAGTTGTTTTATTAAGGTAAAGTGATTACAGCCTGCAGAGTTAATTTTAATATGCTAATACACCACAGCAAGTTGGGAACTTAAATTAATTGTATCATTTTATTTAAATTTATAGAAGGTAGAGAAGCTTAGTAAGGTCATCTGTATGTTATATTAAGATTGCATATAGGCTTACCAGATTTAAAAGTCAGTTTTCTTAGGAGCAAGCTTTAGAAGATTGCTGTGTGTACTTTATTGACCTTTGCATGAGGAAGTTAGCGTAGTTCTGTGAAAACTACGTTCTAGGAAAAGTTCGTTTTCATGTGAGAAAAATAACCCTTTACTCTGTGCGTACAGAAAGCTAATGTTAAAGCTCTATATGTTTTATGTTTTAATGGTTTTAACACCTGTATGGAAGTGGAAATTTATTAGGGCTTGAAGATTGGGGTTTTTTTTTTTGATTTGCAATGGAAAAATGCATCTTCTTGTATTCTTCTTTTAGGCAAGTAATTACTCTTGATTAAACTTTTTGATAAAATACATTAGTATGGCTTGCTGTTGGGCACATGGGTGCAGGAATTGTCTTGCTCAGTTTTGGGAAGGAGTGGATATTGCTCGTTTTGTTTTTGAAGCAAAGAATGTCAGCACTGTAAAATATCTGGGCTTTTGAACTTTTATGTCACTGCTGTCTTCAGATAATGCCTTCCTGAGCTCTGGAAGAATAGGATAGAAATGAATTTACCAGAAACAGGCTTTCTAAAAACCTTGCTATTATATTTGGCCAGGGAAACTAGAAGTATAAAAACTAAAATGAAATAAAGAATGAGGGAACTAAACAAGAGTACAGCGAAGCAGGAGTTATGGGAGACTAGTTCCAACATTTTGTTTGTATGCAGCCTATTGCTGTTTTATCTAGAGCAGAATTCATCTGAGCAGCATAACTGCTCCAGGTGCAGAGAAGCCATGATTTCAGGCTAGGGTCTCTGGATGTGTCATGCAGACGGGAAGCACCACCACCGGTAATACGGAATGATTGGTGGAAGGTTGGTGGGTGTTCAATCTCAAGGGCTGCCGTGGGGGATATGAGAGGCAGGGTGTAGAACTGTTAACAGTGGTCCTTGTTGTCTTTGGAGATTTTGATGAGGTCCACAGAGAGCCAAGTTAGAAAACAGGAAAGAAATAACGTGTCAGCAGAACACAAGAGAAAAATATTTTCTCGTAATTTCTACAGAAGATAACTAATTTGTCATTCCTGTGATCCTGTTGAGAGAGTTTTACTTTCATTAGGAGGTTCCTGAGATCACTGTTTCCCCCCAGGATATGGAAAACCAGACTGCACATCAACAAACCGGTTTGCCAGAGACAATAATTGGCAATGATGTAACAAAATGGGATTTTCCAAATGCTTTTAAAGATGTTTTCAGTGGCCATTTGCAGTCTGTTATTAAAATCTGCGTATACCATCTGTGTACATTGAAGGGTATGCCGAACTGACAAGGTCAGTGTTGCAAACCTGCTATTGATGCAAGGAGGTGGATGTATGAAACCCACAGTCATACAAGGATTGGTCCAGGTTATTAGTAAAACCTGCCAGGTTTCTTTTTTCTGAAATCCATGTATTGTACAAGCCTTGGAGAAATGAGGATTATAGTGAGAGTGTCCTTTCCAGTGGGAGTCTCTCCTTTATCTGTTTTGTAAACCAAGCAAATCACCATTGCCCATGCAATTTATTGAGTGCTTCCTATTGCTGAATTTTTGTCCCTCTGTGAGGAAGTAAACACATAATGAGCATGGCTTTTTGGCATAGTGTATGGAATCTGACATTTTGGAAGGTCACAATGAGTCAGCTTCTGCAGAAAACAGGTCCTGCTTTACTGTGATCACTGTTTATAATGGTTTCCAGAGATTTGGCTTTCTCCTAAAAACCACACACCAATGGAAAAGGACTAGGGGAGAATTTTGCCTCTGATGGCAACAAAATGCTGTTCATTCTTGTCATGGCTTTCTGTGGTTGTTCCTTGTCTTTGTGTTGAAGATGTGCCCAAGGAGCATCATCAGAACTTCATTAACGAAGTGAGGTAGCCTGCCTTAGTGTTCTGCAGCTTCCACAACAGGAACAGGAGGCTGGATTTAAGGATATTGGAGTAACAATAAAAGGATATGATTTCACTGGGTAGGAGTTTTGTCCCATTTAGGAAGACTGCAGGCAAAAATATGGCAAAATTGGGAGTGCTAATAATGAGAATGTTTATTCACAGAAACCTTGAATGTAATTTTTTTCCAAGAAAAAAAAAAGAATGCATTCTAGATTTGTATAACAAATTATTGGTATGAAATTATCAAATTATATGCACAATTAAATTTTTATTAAATAAGAAGGAATGCATGCAATATTATCATAATCTTCTAAAGTATAACAAGTTTTTAACTTTAACAGCGCCGTGCACTATGCCTCTGCTTCTCAGGGGACTAATTTTAAAAGTAAGGCATTCAGCAATTGAAAAGGAAATTAGAAAATTAGTCACTTGAGTAATTTAAACATGCAAATAAGTATCCCAACTGTGTTGATACCAGATTTAGCTAAATTTACTAGGGCTGCTTAGACTTTATCATCCTAATTATTCCAGCTTTGTGTCAGACTTAAGAAAGCAGAAAGACAGAATTATCTGTTACAGAAGTTTCTTGTGGTACTCTATTACTGTACTGTGTGTTCACTAATGCACTCACTGGCAAAAAATTATTCCAAGATTTTTTCTTCCTAATTAGCAGAACAAAGGCAGTCAGGACTGTTCTATCATTGCTTCTCATAAGAATACCAGAGATTTGAAAACACTTTGATTTTACTTGCCGAGCTGAGTGAAGTATGATGTGTGTATGTTTTGATATAAAATGATACAGCATAACTGATTGAATTCCATGTGATGGAGCCTCTTATGAATTCAGTAAAAATTACCTGTAAGAATGATATGCCAGGTTGGGCCTTCGGTGTGTTGTAGCTTGCATGTAGCTTCCATATGAGGTGTTGACTGGAAGCTCAAAGTATGGTAGGTGGTTCGTAATCGTTACTCTTCACTGTCCGTATCATGTTGGTATGCGAACACCCTAGTGAGCGATCAGGACCCCGCTGCTGTTGAGGTATAAACCAAAGTCATTCCCCTGAACAGATTATATTCCACAATGGACGGAGACAGTGAACAGAAAGGAGGTGGTGCGAACGGGTCACAAGCAACGTCTGCGCACACCTCGCCTGTCCGCTGTGGATTTATTGCAAGCGTTATGCCAGAGGAGGGTTCGGGCTGAAGAGGCATGATGAGGTACATCTGATATTTGTGATGCTTCTATGCCACAACTCAATTATAGGAGAAGGTGAAAATATCCTACTTCAAAATGAATTGACAAACATCTTTGATGGAGTGAAGATAAAGATTTCAACAGTGAACAAAAAATAAAGGCAAAGCCCTTTATAAACTCGTAACTCTGTAAGTGATGAAGTGCCTTAAAAATAAACATGTAGTTTTGTTTTTTGTATAGTAAAGAGGGTAAGCAATAGGTAGAACTGCAAAGATGGATTTGTCATATTAAAAAAAGTCAAGAAAATTATTCTTGAGGCAACTTTTTAAATGGGTAGAATTTGAGCAAGATTGCATTTATCAAGGCTGTAGAGAAGAAGGTTGTAGGAGTTACGATGTTATGTGATAAAGTCTTGATCAAGACAGTTGGATGGAAAGGAAAAATCATGTCCTAATAATGTCAGGCAGGAAGAGCATGAAGTTAGATTTGATGGAAGAAATAGAAAGATGAGACTTGGGTAATGGCCAAGTTATAAGTCTAAACATGGTGATCACTGTTTGTGAAGATGAGTCAGGAGAAACAAGGAATGCCTGAAGGCAAAAATTGAAAGTTATGCTTCAGTAAAACTGTCTTTATTTAGTCTTGTGGTTGGATGTACACATGAAAGAAAGGGACCATGATTTTAGTTTGGACCGGGGAGACAAAGCAGGAGGAAAGAGATAGAAGAGAGGTGTTGGTCTGAACATAACGGTTAAAATAATGCTTGAGAGTGAATTTGCTTAAGGAGAAGGTACATGGCTGAACCATTACAGCTTTCTTGAACAGGGGCAGGTTCTCAGCTGTGTCCAAGGTCCATACTCCCAGTGCATCAAGAAATGTCACTGATGCAGCTGCAGCTCTCCGATTCTCTGCGTAGGACCATCCCAGTGCAGGGTGCAACTGGCTGAGCTCTGGCTTCCCCTTGCCATCTGGGGACAGACAACTGGTTTTCTGTCATGCTCTGTCACGCCTTTCTCAAGGAGACCTTCATGGTGGAGAACACAGAACGGGCTTTGCCTCCTTTCAGTTGCCCGAGTGGCGTCAATTAAGCGGAGTAGGGCAATCAGTCGTCCTTGTAGACTGATCTGTTGCTCAGTCGTCTGTTCTAGGTTTGCTGGGATAATCCTGAGTTTGGCAATACTCTGCCTTTCATCGTTATGTGTTGATAATGATTTTTTTTTTTTCCTCAGAACCATCTCCTTTTGTGGTGTTTGCTCTGACCTTAAAACATATCTGGCTACCATGAAAATATAAATATATTTTAGAAATCTTATCTACAAGAAACTAGTTAAACCTTGTGAGAGGAATGATGAAAATAAAAGCATGACCCAATTGCACATGCAGGACTGTTTTCAGGCTAGTATTAATCTTGAAAGAATGTTAATACGAAATATTAAGATAAGAAATCAGAGACCAGTCTCCAACTACATAAAGTCCAGGAGCTCCCTGCTGAGCTTTGCTCGACCAGCAGGTTAAGAACGTTAAGTTACATTCTTAAATTGATTTAGTCCTTATTATTGGCAGGCATTTGGACGAGCATTCGGAGGATGTAAGATTTTTTTTTTTTTTTTTTAAAGGTATTTCAGTGATAAAAGACTGAGAGTCAGACAGACATTTCTTCTTATTTTTTGGCATAACTTTTAAAATTTTTCTCCCAGGAATGGTGCATAACAACCACATTTTCCACATGTGGGTAGAAATGGAAATAATCTTTGCAACTATGGATGCTTCTTAATATTAGTTGAAAGTGAAGATGCACATAGGGCTTCTGGTCTATAAAGAAGGTGAGAAAACAAATAAGAACAAGTGTTAATTCATGTACACAGAATTTGCGTCTGCACAGCAGGTGAAAATGCTACATTAATGCTGGAAATATCTGTCCTGCTGTGTAGTTTTCCTTCCTTTTTATTACTTCAGTGTTTGGTCTCGTATGAATGCACCATACTTATTTGCATGTTATCACAATGGATTCCTCTTTGCTTCTAGTTATCCATATAAAGAGATAGATGCTCCACATGACCTCAATAAAGTATTCAAATGAAATACTATATTAAAAATATCTTGGTTTTCATAGTGCAGTGTATATACACATAAATATTATTTTTAGTCTAGGTTATTAATTGCACACAAAAATGCTAAATAAAAAGAATGTTGTTAAATTGTAATGTCAAACACTTCTAATTATGGAAATGTCAGAAGCAGGGTTCAGTCAGAATCTCCACGAGATTAAATTGAAAATTATCTAGACTGTGTGACTCAAAGCATCTAGTGCTATTGAACACTCTACGTGTAAAAACAAATCCCATTAACTTAGTATCTGAAAATACACAGCACATTGCAAACGACACCCCCTATTAGCAGGCTGGAGGTCAGTGTCTGTGGAACATACAATTAGTGACTACCTCTGGCAAGTCTGATTTAACGGAGTGGCTTAAATTCGTAGAAGTCGTCTCTCCAGGGGCAGGATGAAATTCAGTTCTCCAGGGAAGCACTTAGTTGTCCGTAACCATCAGAATTTTCTTCCTCTTGCTGCCCCCAGCCTGGCCTGACCTGTGTTTCAGAAACCATTAGCTGTGGCCGCGGTACCACCACGGAGCTCAATAATGTGTCTTTGATCAGCGCCTGTTTTCAGAAAGGGACTCAAATCTTGATCTGTAAATGTACAGAGATGGAGAGTCCAGGCTTTTTGAGGAGTAACTTCTCAGCGATTAGTAGTCATCGCCAAAAACTTGAGCTGAATGTCCAATTCGAATTAGCCTGTTTTCAGTAAAAAAAGCGTCTTGCCTTGGTCTCAGGGGAATACAATGGCCATGTTGCAGCTGGGGTAGGACAAGAGGAGCTCGTGCATCAGTGCAGGCTGCTCTGCACGACCCAAGCTCACGCTGCCGTCAGGTGGTTCTGGTGTATGATGCTGCATGCTTTACGTGTCTTCCCACCAGTTTTCAGCGGGGTTATTTTATTTTATTTTCAAAAGAAGGGAGACTAGTCTTGCGGTCGTCCTGAGGTGGGTCGCAGACTTGCTGCGTGCCTCTCCTGGTGCCTCAGGCGGTGCTCTCCATCCCTCTGGCACGCTCTCGGTCTGCACTAGCGTTGCGGGCATCGAGGGCAGGGTCTCACGCTGGGTTTCTGCAGGACCTAACAAACAGAGCTGGTGGTAAATCTGCTATTTGTTATAAAATACACGTAATACTATATTATTTTATATGCTAAGTTTATTCAAGGATTGGATACAAAGATCTCTGTGGACAATGCTTCATTTTGTGTCCAAATTACTAGCTGTTTTAAGCCTTTGTGTATGAATAATAGTGAAATCTTGGAAATGGGTGTTCCAGGGATTTACTCTGTTCTGGTTCTCCGTTGTATCTGCAGTCGTCTTGTCTTAAGATATATGTTGTGGAAATAATGCGCGCCCTGCCCCCCCCCAAGAATACCAAGGAAAAGAACATACAAAATTCTAATTAGTTTGATAATTCAGTCCTTCCATCCACACAAATTCCCAGTCAAAGCTTGTCCTTCAGAAGGAACTGGATGTGATATATGTTATGCTCTGTTTTGGTCTGTATATTTGCCTACCTATTTCATTAATGCTATGTTATCCTCTGAAAGGGTCGAACAAAGGCAGTGTATAAAGGGGAATAGTTTTTTTAAAAAGGGAAATGAGTGCAGTAAGTGGAAGAAGGGCGAAAGCACATAAAAAAAAGACAAGCATCACATCAGTCATTTTAAGTTACTCTTCCAGACTGCTTTATGTGGCACTCACATTTTCCCAGTGTGTTTTTCTGATAATGCTTTATGTATTTTACTTGACGCAGCAGGTACTTGGGATTTGTACTTTCGTATACGTGAATCACAAAATGGGCTTTTTATTTAAAATTGGTATTTTTACACTGTTTTATGCAGCAAAGTGCTGAATTGGTGTACTAGTACTTCAAACTGGCAGGTCAGTAAAGCGTGGTTGTAGTCAGAACATTGACTGTAAAAGTGACATCATGGAATCCTCGTTCTTTTTCAATGATTCCAGCAAAATTGCAGTTTACGAGCTAAAATCTGACAACACCCCCCCCCCCTTCCCTTAACTGCAGGCTCTGGCCTCTGAAAACCCATCTGTTTTCTTTCCGTCTCATACATTATCATCAGTAATAAGGGCTCTACAATCAGAGCTTAGTGAATGCTTCTGTTTATGGTGTGTGAGGCAGGGCAGGCTCCAGTTTGTACTGCTCTATATGTGTTGCCACTGCAGAGATAAAAGAACAGAAACTTATTTTAATTACTGTAAGCAAAAATGATGTGCAGAGAAGCAGCAAGGGCTGTTTGCATGTTGGTTCTTCCCTGTTCATAGTGAGAATTTAAAAAATATGGTAGGGCCATGTTTATAAGCAAGCAGCATGACAAAACCTGCCCCAAGGAAAAAAGATCACATAGTCAAGTTGCATCGCAAAGAGCAGGGGCAGGGTGGTTGGAAGTCCTCCGAAGGGCTGTCTGAGACCTTGGCTGCTGGTCGGGATCCTTTTCCTCGGTTTCCTGACGCAAAGTGGTCAGTGTGATCTGCTGCCAGAGAATTTCCTCGGCTGTGTACAACTTCCCTGGTGCCGCAGGTGTTGGTAAGTTAAAATAGTGCTGGACTGCTCCAGGATATATTTGAGACTAAGCTTGCAGTCCTATTCCAAGATACCGGATCCACAGACGTTCCTCATATCTAGGCCTTATTAAGCCAAGCTGAAAACGTATGCTGGTATTCTAAAGTACTTGAAGTGCTTTACAGAGTAATTAGTTTAATGAGAAGAGTGGAGATAAATGAAGCAGCACGTGTGTGCTCAGTTATAGCTCAAATGTAAAGAAAAATTACACACTGAAGGATGGGGACACAGCTACAGCTTCTGTAAGAAGCCTGCCGTATGTTTTTATCTTGAAAATTCAAGAGCACTGTTATAAACTTAAGTGAAATGAATCTTACGAGCAGAAGAAAGCAAGTTGTGCACATTCATGCTCGTCTTTCATTTTATCATGCACTGCAAGGTTGGTCACAAACCTGGAAATACATGAATTCTCTATGCTTATTTCTGGAGAGGGCTTTGGGGAACAGTGCAGAGGTGTAACTTTTTACAGTGCAGTGAAACTAAAGCATTTCAGTCTCCAAGTCTGCTGTCCCATGCACATGTACCCATTACTTGTACAACTTCTTTGTCTTATCCTGCTGATTGTTGGGAATTTGTTATAGCTGCTCAAAAGAACAGAGCAGTTTGAATGTGTACCAGTGGCTTCCTTCATGGTGTTCTCCTCTGAATATTTACATTGAAATATTCATCCTAAGAACATGAGATAGCAATACCTTATGTGAGGTTTGCATCTTCTGTTTCCCAGGGAAGGAAGGAAGTTTCCTTGCTGCAAGGAAAAATGGAAAGCTGTCTCCCATCAGGTGTGGGATTTTGGGCTGGTGTGATGGGTGCTGGAGTAATCTTCAGTGCTCTCCCCGCACTGCATGGCCAAACCCACTGGAGCTATTGCACTCCATGGGCTACAGGTTCCTGCTGGAGTGGTCTGTGTGAGCATTACTTAATGGTGACGGCACCTCACCGGTTCTGAAGAGCGAGTAGTTTGTATGATGTAATTAAAGGGAACATCTTTTAATGAACCCAGTGGTCAGAGAAATCTCCTGCACAAGTCGGTACGCGATACACTGGTTCAGTGAAACATCTCGAGTGGCTTTGTATGTGCAGGACGTAGTGAGCGCTGTATCGGTGCTAGTTGGGGGAGCCTGCAAACGCTGTGCTGCATCTCACGGCTTAGCTTTGTTTGTGGTTGCTGGCCTGTCAGAGGCAGAGCTGTGCCAAAGTAACACTGAAATGAGCCGACTGGCATTGCAGGAGGTGATTGTTGTAGTCTTGGGGTCTATGTTATCTTCATTTTGCTTATTGTGTTTTCAGCATTTTAGAAAAGTTCATCTTTCAGGTCTTCAATACACATAAAATATTTAATAATTTAATCAGAAGTTCAAATTAGGTCTAGAAATGAAAGTAGTCTGGATCCTAAGGAGAAAACTCGGTGTCTCCAGACAATATCAATACCAGCTCTTTAAAGCCAAGCTGGCTCTTGGCCGCACAGGTGACCTTGGGGCGTCCCTGCAGCTCTGAGTCAGCGGGGAGACTTCGGATTCCTCTCCTGGTTGTTTCTGGAGCTTTCACTGGGCAGCAAAAATGTCACTCAAAAAACTTGTAGTTTAATGAAGTTGTTGTTCTGCAAAGAATGAGTTAGATGAGTTAGCTTTCAAAATATGTGCTTGTTCCTCTTCTGACCTAAAAAGTCTATTTTTTGTTCCTGATGTCACAGGGCCAGACTTTCTCCATTTACTTTAGAAAGATGACTGTGATCATGATACTGCGTCGGATGCATTGAGGACTGTGTCATTAGCATCTGAAAGCATCACTTAATAGCTTGTCTTCATAAATTTATTTTCCCTTTTTCTGGAAAAAAGTGTCGATATTTTAAGCATTTTAACTGTTCCTGCTTATTTTTTTACTTCCTTTTATGACATAAAAATTCAGTTTGCTGGTTCATTTTGAGCCTGACTGGGAGGGTAAGTTTGTTTATTTTGGCAGCTTAGTTGTAGATCGGCCAAGAGGAAAATGAAAAACTGTAGCCTGTAGGCATTCTGCGTGTGCTTATCTCAGTACTGCTGGAGCAGGGATAACCGTCTCTTTCATAGTGGAGAATCCACTCAGTGCGGGAGAAAAGACTGGGGAGAAGCCTCACTTATTTATATTTTCTCTTTTTGTTTGTTTTTTACTGTATCAATTATGCACAGCGTCTTGAACGTGACAGGTCTGTTGTCAGTATTGGCAGTGGCATAGACACCTACAAACAGTAAGCTGAGGGTATAGTCTAAAGTATTTCTGCCCAACAGAAGTTTAAATCAATATATTAAATATTTGTTTTTTCTTCTCCTAATGTTTTGAAAATAACTTGGGACCGTATATCTTCTCTTTGAGTATTAAGCTAGCAGTGAATCAGAAAACAATAATAATTTGTGTAGGCTCCTTTTTTGGTGTTATAATTCAAAAAAGGGCATGCATTCCAACAGATGGGGCACTGCTGGCTGGTACCCTCAAGACTCTGCTCTCTAACCGCAGTCAAGGAGGGGCGTTGGCGGGTGTTATTGCTGTGATCCCAAACATCTCGCAAATTTTATCGGTCCTGTCAATACCCGGACGGGACACGTGGAGGATGCGGAGGGAGCTTTGCTGCCACCTCTGACTCCGTAGGACACCTCAGGGGAAGCGTCCTCTGCATCCTGTTTTTCTGTGGGTGACACAAGTGCCATCAGCGGTCGCCAAAGTGTAGAGCTTTCCCCTTGGGAGCTGGCAGGTAAGTTAGGGACAGCTAATTCCTGCTTTAATAGGATTTGTAACATCTGGACCATGGAGTATGCTACCATACTGATGTGAGATGCTGAATAGCTTTATTTTACAAATCCTGTGATGCTCACTCTTAATTTGCTTTTACAAAGTGGAGGGAAATAGAGCATTATCATCTATTTCACATTAAAACATTTTAAAGATCTGTATTTATGAACTTTCCAACAAGTTTTATCACTTTGTGTTGTGCTTTATGTGCTGTTTATCCCTAGGGTATGTGGGAATTTTTTTCTTACGAGGGTTGATAAACATGCAAAATCCTAATTCATTAGGAATCAGTAACAGTTCAAATACTATTGCTGTTCTGTTTAAAAAAAAAAAAAAGATCCTAGTGAGGTAGGGAGAAGAAACTAGATTGAAAAAGTGAGGAACCTATGTGGTGTAGTTTTTTTGTTTTGTTTGGGTGGGTTTTGTTTGTTTTTTTTCTTTTTAAATGCTCCTTGCTAAAAAGCATCTACCCTATCCTCTGAGGACTTGGGTATTGTTTTTATGTCAGTTCTTTCA
Source organism: Mycteria americana (assembly GCF_035582795.1). NCBI lineage: Eukaryota > Metazoa > Chordata > Aves > Ciconiiformes > Ciconiidae > Mycteria > Mycteria americana. The sequence goes on from NC_134372.1 coordinate 49,183,142, forward strand.
CAAATAAACTATTCTTTCTGTTATTCTAATCATACATGTACACTAAAGCCTAATAAAATTCTTCCTCATGTATCTGAGGGAAAAAAACGTATTCCTTTGTTTTGGGAAGGCCGGCGGTTGTGGCTCTGGTGGATTAGCAGAGGAGAAGCTTATTCCAGAGAAACAGCTCTTTCAGGAAAATTACTTTGACAGAAAACTCTAATTCATGTGACCAGAATTCACATGCTTTAAAAGTAATTAGGGTGACTGGCTTCAGTTAAAAATAAATACATAAACCAAATCCAACAGTAGGTTTGGCTTTTGCTCAGCAGCCTTCTCCTGGACGTGGGTCTGTCCTGCTGGGGGAGTGGGGTAAATGCGGGGGGAGAAGGAGTTACTGGTGGGGGGTGAGAAGCCTTTATTGCTGGGAAAACAAAATCATCCCTCTCCTTTTAGCTAGAGCTCCTCCAGGAGCCGGAGACAGGAGCAGCGGGCAGCCTGGCTGCGGAGGAGCCGTGTCTCGTGGCCATGCTGCGGGGAGGCCGTGGGCTGGTAGACATCAGGCTGGAGCTGTGTGGTTTAACAGCTGCTCATAAGGAAGAGTACAAGGGGACATTAAGGAAACTGGGCATTAAGGTATCGAATGCTGCTGGCAGTGGGTGGCTGCATGCCGGAGCGGCCGCTGGTGGCATCACCCATAGGACATCCCTGCAGCTGGTACCCGGTGTGCCCCACCACGGGGAGGAGGAGGAGGCTGGGCTGGCAGTGCGATTCCCCAGTTCCTGTACTGCAAGAAAGCTTCAGTATTTTCTTGATGTGCCTTTAAATTGTTAAAAAGTCTTTGAGGGGGAGAGGGGAAAAAAAACCTCTGGGAAAAGTGATGCTTTTGATGGTCTTTTCTTTGTGGCCAACACACAGCACTGAGCATCATTTCCCCCCTTCTTTTTGTCCTAATAACAAATTCAAATTGTGGATTTAATGCTGCTTTGCTACTGTAAGTTGTGTCCCCGAGGCAGCACCTTTCCACTGACTCATGTTTTTCCACTCTTAATGTGTGTGCGGGGGGAGTGAAGACGACTGATGGAGCGCTGGGCTTTTGTGCCAGCCTGGGCGGACCTGGCTGAAGGACAAACAGTTTTACTATGTCTTATTTGGGACTAACCCTAATTGTATTTCCTTACACTGCAGAAGTGCATTTCTCTCCCTCCTGCCTCTGATCCTATTGCAACAGAAATCACAGGTCGTGATTAAATAAAAGCAAAATCTGTCTGTGGTGTTTGATCCACGTGTGCCATGGCTATAGCTGGATGGGGTGGGAGTTTCCATGTGTGTGCTTTCTTATAAAAGTTCGGGGAAGAATCAATTTGCAGAATCAGGATGACTCCCAGTGCAGAATTCACGTGTAAACCAGGCCTGCCGCCGTGGTTAACTGGTGCAGGGCTGGTGACGGGCAGGGGGGAGGCGTGATGGCGTCGGCACCTCGTGTGGCTGTGCCACTGGAGCTTCATCATCCTGCCCTGTCCGGGACAGGGACGTTCCGGAGCTGGAGCCCGCCGGGTGCCCAGGCTGGTGGTGAGGGGCGTCCCCAGGGCTTAATGCGGGTAGGTTTGCTCTGCCAGGTGGTCCCGGCGCACAGTGGGTGCTCCCCCTGGCCAAGCCCGGCTGGCGATGCCCGAGCCTCGCCTGGGGAGGAATGCGCCCAGCCGATTTCCCCTGAAGGAAACATGAGGAAAACATCTTGTTTTAAGAGAGATATTTAATATGTTTTTCATATTTGGAAAGCAGTTAATGTCTGGGAATGTCCTTTTGCTCCCTGGCCAGCACGATTAATATTACTTTTGATCTTTTTTTTTTTTTTTTAATTTAGATTAAAAGTGATTTATCTGTAATGAAAGCAACAGCAATTACTTACTCTGTATTAATGTTTAAAGTTGCTTTCTTTTAAACATTATTTTTGGGAGGGTAAAAGTTCTTAAAAATAAACATGGTTCAAATTATTTTTAGATTAAAATACTTTATGGAAGGAGAGCTGAATTTTAGCATTTGAGCAGTGAACCAGGAAGTCAAGACTTTGGGGAAAGCACAGATGTAGAAAGGCTGAGCAAAAATGCACTTTCAACTGACTCAAGCTAATTACACAGAGTGCCTAACGAGGATGCTTCTGTTACGGTGCCCAGGTGGGTTGGTTTGCTGCCTTGCCGTGCTGCCAGCCCTGTGCTGGGGCTCAGCTGGCCGTGGGCTGTGCTGTGCCGCGCCGCAGGGGGACGCACCGGCTGGTGGGTGCAGGCAGGGATTAGGCGCAGGGCTTCACCAAAGCGAGGTGGGATGCACCCAGCCGCGCACGTGGGAAAGCCTCGCCCGTTCAACTGGTCTTGTAAAGCATTGATAAAAGCTTCCCTCAGCAGCGCGTCATCATGTGTTTTATATATGATTATAAATTCATGCTCAAATAATTCAGGATGTGCTTGAAAAAGTGTGTCAGAATTATTTTTGCAGCTTTTTTGCCTGTGAAGCTGAAAGCTTCGTCCGCCTGGTCCTCAACGCTGCAGTCTGGCTGGGAACTGTGTAACCACTAAACACAGCTCAAGGTCGCAGGATGGAGATCATGGCATTTTAATACATATTAATTGTACCATGGCCCCTTCCAGAGCCAGCAACAGGCATGATGTCCTGAGGCTGGGGATGGCCCCTCTCTGCCCTGGGGAACTGCGGGCTGCAAACCCGGGCCCGATCCTGCACCGAAAACAGGCGGCTGCTGGGGCTGAGCATCACTGGCTCTGTGCATCCGGCTGGGATGCTGCTCGTGCCCGGCTGCACTGGCCCTCCAGTGCAGGGAAGAGAAAAGCCTGCTTTGGTTCTTTATTTTTCTCAATTTCAGTGTTTAAAGGTTATCCCAGCTCATGCGTTAACTTTGGGAGACATGATAACTGGCGATCCATCTGTCACCTGTACAAGGGGGTTTGGATGTGCAGGTGAAAACTGCGGGTGTGGAAGGATGGAGGCAGCAGCCCTTGTCGCAGGTCCCTTACGGGCAGAGAGATTACATCAGCTTTACAGCCAATGAGGTGCTGGCCCAAGTTTTTCACAGTTTTTGTACTAATTTTGTACTTATTTTTCCACATTTCATTTTTCATAACTTTTTTTAGATAATAGGTGAGTGTTTTGTTTGGTATTGTTATAGTTTTATCTTCTATTTTAAGACTAAAATCCAGCTTATGGTAATGCTGAAGAGCAATTTTATGCGGTGAATTCTGGTAGACAAGAGTCCTTTTTACCCAGGAGTAAGTTTTCTACAAATGCATTTCCAGAATACATTGAGGTACTTATTCAGATTGATACTTTTCGTAAGAACACAATTAAATGCCAATAGACATTTCCAACAACAAACAGGGACGTTTTCCTATACTGTTGGTGGTACCTGACGGCCCTCGGACTGGCTCAGCTCGTGCGCTGAGTCACCCTGCTGCTGGGGGCTTGTAGGTGGTGGTGACGTGAACACCTTTATTAGGCATGTGAGTTACTCGGGGTGGGTCTGCCTTCAGACAATGACCTTTATGAATGCTTCTGGTTACTTATAAACTTAAGCATTATAGGTAAACAGGCTTCATTTAACTCGAATTGCATTTAATTTAAAATTGCAATCACCAGTAAATTCTATTGCAGGAGAAAATGTGATTTTTAGGGAAATAAAACCTAATTACATTAAAGTAATATTTCAACCTCTTTTGCATCAAGCTCTGATCTTTGGAAAATCTTAACAAAATGAGCTTGTGATCTGTATGTCCCACTAATGAGGCAAAACACACTTGCCAAAATTTTGTATTATTGCTATGTGAAATATTCAGATTTAGTTAAAAATCAGATACATTCCACAGATGTGATTTGGAGGAGAGTTGGTGAAAACTGCCCCGGGCTGCACGTTACGGCCAGCCTGGTGCAGGCAGCAGGCGGGAGCTCTGGCTGGGGTGCTCGGGGGCTGCGTGGGTGGTTAGGTACAAACCCATCCGCAGCCGCACAGCAAAGGGGGGCCAGTGCTTCATGTGGGGAAATCTGCCCCGCTGCTCTCCCCGTCGTGCCCGTATTGTCGGCACAAGCGTGTTTCTCCTGTATCACCTCCACGGGAGTGCAGAGACCAGAAGTGTCTCCTGGGCAAAGGCAGTGAAGGTGCAGAGTCCTGTGGACTGGGATGCATTGAGCTTGGATCTTTGCTTTTTCTTCTAATTGCTTTCTGCCTCTGGCCATGCCATGTCTCATTAATAATAACGTATTAAAAAACAAGACTAACCTATTGAATCCATAATGCGTGAATAAGCTAAAAAGATAACCCCAAGTTACTTCTTCCCTTCTTGTAGAAAATACAACTGAGTTTTTCATTTTGTATTAAGATCTTTCTGGTATGATAGTGCATTCTGTACCATATACATGATTTTCAAAGGAAAAACACTTTTTATCCTTCTCATTTGATTAAAGTCTGGGATGAGTAACAGAGATTTCCTTTTACTTACACCTTCCATTATGGTCCTACAGAAGCCATTTAGGTGGAAATATTGCAATGGTCTGATTATCGTGCAAAATGACCCATGTTATTTTCAGCCTGAGAAGCCCGAAGCGACGTGTGTCGGCCCCAGCTGGGACAGACACACCTGGAAGCAGTTCTGCAGGACTCGTGTGTATTAAATCCTGTGAAGCAAACCGCTCCTGCTGGCACTCTCCTGGGCAGCCGCTCTTTCCCAGGGTTTGCTGGGGGGTGGCAAGGTGACCGTGGCTGCAGGGGGGAAGCGGGGCTGGGGCTGGCCCACCTTTCCCTCCTCGGTCCCGGGGTTTGGTTCAGACTAAAGAATACAAATTGTTCAGGTGCTGCTGTGCCGAATGCTCAGTGCAAGACAAGCAAAATAAAGATTTAAACTTGAAACTGATCTTTAGTTAACCCCTTCTGCGAAAGCATACCTAAAGAAATCTTTTACATTTCTGATGCCCACGTGTGTGTTATAGTAAAGTAACGTGACTTTCCAAGAAAAGTCCCTTATTTCTTGTTTTAATATATGAATAATCTTTCAGGAGTCGATACAAAACCATTAATGGTTTAATGTCTTTCAGTGTTTCAGTAACTGATAGCTTGCTTTAGTTCGTTAAAGCTGAAATTTTTCTTGCCTGGTATCTGTTCAAATATTTCTTTAAATAATTCAGAGTCTGTTGGATTTCTGGATCTTAGTGTGACAATAATGTCCCTTTTAAATTCCTCTGTTGTGCATAGCCAAAAACCCCAAAACTGTTGAATCTGGATTTTCAAATTCAGTAGATGATGTGATCATTGTTGAAGAAGAAAGGAAGTAGAAGCCAGTTTTGTGGAAAACAGGTCCAGTAGTTTTAAATAGATGGATATTTCAAGCTGGAGTATTTGTGGGTGAGTACTGGAATAATTCTAAGTTGGAAGTTTTTCTGTGCTATACATTTAATTAAAAGGCAGTGGGGCTGTGTATGGGCTTAGTCACCAGCGGCTCCGGGTCCTGGCACGCAGGCAGCTGGGCAAAGCCAGGGATTTCCCACTTCCCGTGGCCTGTGCCGGGATCGCCATCACCCTGAACCGGGTCTCGGGGCCGTGTGGGGCTGACGCGGCTGGTCCCCAGCATGGCACTGGGTGGAGAAGCCCCTCGCTCCCACACTGAAAGGGAGCCCCTCGCTCCCTTCCCATGCTGAAAGACCACGGCATGGCAAGTCCTTTGGGTTATTTTACTTTGCTACACTGCAGGCAATATCTATCTATACAAAGTGGTGGCAAGATGGACAATATAGGCTAACATAAGTGTTCTATGAAATGCACAGTATGTGCAACATCCATGTGAGTATTTTCTTTGTCCCTTTTGCCCTGCTCTGTCCCTTATGGCAGAGCTTAGTGAGCTGGTGCAGGGGGGGCGGCTGGTTTGCTCTTTCCACTTGGATCTCCTGTGCTTGGTTTCTTGTTCTCGGTGTTAGGTAGGACCCTTGTCATGGTGTTGTTGACAGCCTTGGCCGGCTGACATGCCATTGCTGGGCTCGGGATGGACTTGCTCCCGGTTGGGGCTCTCCGCGCTTCTTCACCTCCTTAGTTATTTGGTAATAGAGAAAGTGTTTTGTACTTCATAGTCCTGTTGATAACTTCACCAAAATTGGCTGCAAAATCACTTGGGGTGGCTTTGTTCTGGCTGCATGAGCTCAGTCTTGACTGAAAGAGCTTATCGTTTCCTCTGTCGTGGCTGATGCAATTAGGTTTTTTTGATCTTATTAGCACTATATGATGAAGGGATGTGGCCAGAGCAAGCCCATTTATTAAGCCATGACTCATTTCTGGGTATCGAATAGTCCATGACTCACTCATGCGTTGCTCTGTGATACCATCCTTTATCTGCAAGGCTGCTCTGTTGAACATCTGCTGATTTTGATTTGCCTCCTTGAAACTGCCTTGGCACGAGGTTATCCAGGATGAGCATATCGGTCAGCAGCTCGTTCGGATACAGGAGAAGTTTTTTTGTTGTGGGTGATGTTGTGCAGTACTCTCCAAACTCAACCTCTAGGCTATGGCAGAGATGTTTCCTGGTTGAATCATCTTTACTTTGTGCAATCCCCATCACATACCTGATCTCCCTGTGTGGTTAGCCCTTGTTATCAATGTGGGATTAGCTAGCAGAGTACTTTGATTAATGCAAGCAACTCCTGCAGGGTAACATTTTCTGTTTCAGGATGCTGAGAGTCTAAACCTTCAGGCTCGCCCACTTTGATACAGTTATTTGTTCTTTTCATTTTTAGTGTACAAAACATAACTCCACTCATAATGAGTTTACGCAGCTAAAACTACCCTATTCCTAAAGGGGAAGATCCTGTCATCTGTCTTTGTTGCATCTGTATTTAGTGTATTATAACCAATATTATAACCACCACTTCAAAAATCCTCTGTATTTCGGAACGCTTGTGCTATTTCAGAAGAGATGTTCGGCCTCTCGTGCTGCTCACCCACCTGGGGCTTGTTTCTGTTAGGCTTAGGGGTTCCTCTCTTGTCACAGTCTTCACTGCTTTGCACTCTGGATGCAATAGGCTCAACATTTTTTATAATCAGAAATGCTAGACTATTTTTATTGAACCTGCACAAATACCTCCAATATTTTACCCACATTCCAGTTTTCTGTCGAAGTTCATATCATCATCTCTAGAGTGTGAATATGATTAGGTATCAGGACGGTTCTCTGAAGAATAGTCTATAAATTTCTGTCCTTCCTGAAGTGTCTCAAGGTTTGGCAACTGGTTCCTCTGATGTTTTGTTTTGTTTTGTTTTGGTTTTTTTTAATTATACATGTCCCCCCTCTTTGCAGGCAGGGAGTCCACTGGTTCCTCCCTAGGTGCTTTGGCACCATAGATGTGACACTTGTGCTTCAAATCCACAGTGAGCTAAAAAATATATCCTCGAGAGTGCTAAGAGTTGTGAACACTGTAAATAAGAGCAGCAATAGTAGAGATATAGGAAACAGATGTTGTGGCTTCTGGTTTTAAATTCAGTGACCATTCCAGTAAAATACCTTAGACTTAGTAGGTACAAAAGGATGCCACAAAACCACACAAACCTGCTGGACTTGAATGTTGCTGCCTCAGATGGTGGTGGTTACCATGCTGGCTCAAGAGCTGTAGAAACTTGAAATAGGTTGAGAGACGCCTTTGTCTTGAATTTGGTAAAAACATGCTATTTGTGAGTGGCAAAATGACCTGAAGGAAATGTCAGTGGAATCTACTCATCTTCCTAATAGGAATATGCTCCATTTCCAGAAAAAGGAAATGAGACCCTTTCTGGAAAGTTTGGAAACAGTTTTTTCTTAGTGGTCCATGTATAAATCCAGACCACCTGCGTCAATGTGTGTGCATCTCTCCAGGCTCCTCTCCCAATGTGCAGGGAAGCACATGAGTGCTGCAAAGAGCAAGAAGGACCTGATGGGTGGTAGTTGGTAGGACATGCGTGTGGTCCATGTCGACGCCTGTGGCTGTGCTGAATATCCATCTCGCACAACTCGTGCTTTTATTCCACCAAGGTCGTTACTTTACACCCCTTAAAGCGGCCACAAGTACGTGTTCTCTGTCATTAAGGTCAGGCTAGTGCAATGTTGGAAGAACCTCTACTTTGAGGGTAGAAGGAGAAGAAAACTTTTCTTACCAGGTAATATAATTATACGGCACCTAGATTTGATAAGTTACAGATAGCTTTTGGAATGCTGAGTTGTGGTCAATACCTCGGTGAATGTAACTTATGTGGTTCAGTGATTTTAAGAATGGTTATTGCCACTATGCTTGGGTGTGAAAATATACCTTCTGTCACACGCACTACCTTTATGAAGTATATAAACAGTTTTTCATCTGCTTTCCATTTACTGTTACATTTTGTTGTCTTTGCCATGGGCATT